>NC_051415.1:16635250-16635501 GCF_015228065.2 Penaeus monodon
TGTCCAAGACTGTAAAAAGGAACCCCGTCGACGCCTAACCCCCATCGTCATTATAGCATTACGGTAATACATTTTCTCCCGCTAAGGGGACAATTACGCATTCGGGAAGGGCAGAGTGCCGCATATATACCCTTTAATCCCCCCCCGATAATCCCCTGTGAGACTTTCCCCTTCAGACTCCGTGCCTTCATGCTTCCCTTTTATCTTCCCCCCTTATCACCCTTTCTTTGTTTTTTTTCCCCAAGTTATAC
>NC_051415.1:16635615-16635995 GCF_015228065.2 Penaeus monodon
CCTTTCGTCCATCTCCCTAAATCGCCCCGCCTCCCCCCGTCTCTTGCTATGCCGAGATAATGAGATGGGTGTAAAAGACCCTCATCCCCGCTCGCGAGACACCAAAGTGATGGGAACCCCTTACACAAAAAATAAGTAGAAAAGAGGGAGAAAAAAAATGCGGTTGAGAGTAAAATGCGAGAGGAAAACGAGGGAGGAAAATGGGGGAGAGGGGAGGATGGAGATATATAGTAATCTCAAGCCGAACCCCCGGAGGACGAGACAAGATTTGTAGAATAGGACGACATTTCGGCCTCCACCACGGCTTTAACGGGCGGGTTTTTTGTTTGTAAACACACCAGAGGAAGGGCTGCTGTGTCACCTTAGTCTCGCGTCCTTAG
>NC_051415.1:16637771-16637986 GCF_015228065.2 Penaeus monodon
TACGATTGATTTACAAACTCACCACGAACTTTGTCCCGTAAATAAATCTTGCTTATGTGTACTGAATTTTACTAAAAGTCCGGGGTATTTTTAAACATGTTATAAAAGATAAATTTGTCCTAGATTTACATATTATATATGATTTGTTTGCCACACACATTTCCACAAACACGGTGTGAGGGAGAATGTGTAATATTTTGCAAGCTTGTATGAAA
>NC_051415.1:16638554-16638709 GCF_015228065.2 Penaeus monodon
ATTAAGTTACCCCAAGGCAAATGTGTACTTAGAAACAAACATTCCGGTTTTTTGGCTTTTTTTATCTAAAAAGAAAAAGCCAATAGAGATAGTTAAATCTGGTATAATTTTATCGGCAATTATTTTATCTTAATAAACTAAATTTTCTTGTATAT
>NC_051415.1:16638933-16639096 GCF_015228065.2 Penaeus monodon
ATTTATTTGTTGGGAATTTTTGATTATTCGTAATCACTGTACAAGTTGCTGATCTTGTTCAATTTCCTTATAATTATAGGTGATGGTGATAATGATAGTTTTTTTTAACTAGCATTAATGATATTCCTCATTGTTTACTTGTTTTACTGATTTTCAAGCAATC
>NC_051415.1:16640126-16640427 GCF_015228065.2 Penaeus monodon
GACCATAAATAATAATAACAGTGACGATTGAACGAAAGAAAAGAAGAAAGAAAGAGAAGAAGAAAGAAGAAAAAGAAGAAAAGAAGAAAAGAAGAGCAAGAAAGAAAGGAGAATATATAAATTAATAAAATATAAACGATAAGAATTATATTGATTAAATATTAAAATTTTATTGATTGTTTTTAAATATAAAGTAATAAAAAAAAAATGAGAAATAAACGATGATGATGGAGAAATAATAAATAAATAAAAAGTAAATTACTTTATAATAACCAATAAACAGTATAAAAAAAAAAAAATG
>NC_051415.1:16640671-16641502 GCF_015228065.2 Penaeus monodon
GTGGTGGTGTATGTTAAAATGTGGATAGATTAAAGCTTATGTTACTTTTTTTTTTGCCGGCCCCGGTTCCACTATTTTGCTCTCCCTCCCAGCTTTCCCCGGCATAAGCCCCATTGAAGCCAAGGGAGGAGGGGGGCGGGGGGTTTTGGCCAAAAACGTTTTGCGTTTGGGACCAGCAACCTTCCAGCTCAAAGAGAAATTTTTCGTTTTCTTCTGCTGATGCTGGCTGGGTCGGGTTTGCACAACACATGTAAAAATTTTTGAAAAATTTTTAAAATTTAAAAACATGTTTTTGCTATTTTTTTTTCCCAAGAAAAACTCTCAGGGGAGGAACCTCTTTATTTATAGAATCCCAAAAAAGCAACTTCCGGTTCTCGTAAATATTTAATCTTTTAATGTTATGAATAAGACTTTCAAAAAACAAAAGCTTTCACGGTCCCCTTGTCTTTTGTTTTTAAAAAAAACCACGGGGGCTTTCTCTGATTGTCTTTTTGAGGCACATTTTTTTTTTTTCATGGTCATAAACTGCTAATGTTCATAAATTTATTACATATTTTCTTCCTTCCGTGAAAATAATTTAATCAATTTATATCCACTATTAATGCTTAAAACTATATTAATCATGATATAAATCTTCTTTCTATTGTCATTTTCTAGAAAAAACCGCGAAAAATGATATTTCAGCTTGCTTCATTATAAAAATAGCGTTGTGAGAAATCGAGCCTTTTGTTTTTGGCCGAGGAGGAGTCAACAACAAAAAAGTGGCGTTAAACTTTTCGTAAATTGGAATCTCCCCTGGAAGGCAGTAATTGAGGGCAGAGCAAGATTTGA
>NC_051415.1:16641548-16642142 GCF_015228065.2 Penaeus monodon
GGAGAAAAAAAGTTTAAATGGACCTTTACCATTTGCCTAAAAAATTCTATTTTGGACATCACAATTGTAAGATCTATTCCTTCTAGTTTAGGAAAGCTTTTTGGATTGCCATAGTATATTTATTTTCTTCCTATGCTAGTTTTTTTTTTTTTTTTAAAATAAACAAACAAAAAAAATGAAATTTTTGAAACAAAAAAATTAATGGAAATTATAATGATAACAACCACGATTAAAAAAAGTGTTTAAATCGCCTTCCTTTTTAGGACATTTGAAAATACATCCAGCTACCAGGGACATTTTTTTCCTGGTAACATCACTTTTTTTTGGTTTTTGCAAGAAACTTTGCCCATTAAAAGTTTTTTTTTATTCGTGGTGTGGTTTTTTTTTTTTTGTTAAATAAAAAACTATTGTTTTTTGTGTGTTTTCGATATCCCAAACTCCTTGCCAAGGGTTTCAAAATTTCCAAAAACAGATATTGAAAGAATATAAACGCCTGAATAATTACAGGTATAATAAAAAAGGGATTGCATTTAACAATAAAGGGGAATGCAAAAATTTTATGGGTTTCCGGTAATTTAATTTTCATAAAAAAAA
>NC_051415.1:16643512-16644081 GCF_015228065.2 Penaeus monodon
CCCGTGCCCCTGCGGACCCAAAAAGTACAGGAAAAACACTCAGGTGCAAGCAGAAATCACTAGATACGCCAGAACCACTTTTATTACGAACTGCAGGGAGGGAGGCTTGCATCAACAAAAAAGCCAGTCCTACTTGGCGCCAGAGAAAAACGTTTAGGATTACAGAGGCGCGGAAAAAAAGTGTACTCAGAGGGTAATATGTGTAAGCTGGGCTAGGGGAAGCCTGTGGATAGATTGGTTGGTCTCCATTTTGCCTAAACAGATTTTTAAGATGGGCTGTTTACTGTTGAGTGGACTGGAAAGATTGCCAGGCGGGCAGACAAAGAGAGTTACTTTTTTGCCGGGGTTTAATTCTGTAGCATATTTTAAGGACAATTCCCTGTTATTATTCTCTCTTTGCCCCCGGTTTTCTTTTTTTTTGCCAAGAGAAAACCGTTTGTCATGCAGAAAAATTACGTGTTGTTTTCCTGTTTTTTGCATGTGGAAATGGCTTTGCATGGAAATTGGGCCAAATGTTTTTTCAATAATTTCATACATAAAATAATTTTTTTTTATTTAATATCAATAAA
>NC_051415.1:16644923-16645379 GCF_015228065.2 Penaeus monodon
TCGTTTTTCAGTACTAATACTCCACACACACCCTGAATGAAAAAGAAAAAAATAGATTAAAAATAAAAAAATTTAAAAAAAATAAAATAAATAAATAAAATAAAACAATCACCACCAGCGATGAAAAAAAAATAATATAACAAGAGGAAAGGGATGTGGGAAGTTTTAAAAGTTAGAAAAAAAACATTTACAGGGTGTAAAAAATTACTTCTTTCCATCTCGCTGTTGAAACATGGGAAAAACCGAAATCACATCTTTAGCGTCTTTTAAACCCTTCCGATTTAGAAAAGGGAAAATCTACTGCCTGGCAATGTAGCTGCTGCCGTAACATCACTCTGCGGGAAAATTTCCGCTCGCCCTCGCCCTCTCTAATGTCATAACAATATCATCTGTCCTCCATATCCTCCCCTTCAAACCCGTCGCTCACTCTCGACATAAACCCTTTTTCGGTGGGTC
>NC_051415.1:16646814-16647104 GCF_015228065.2 Penaeus monodon
ACGATGAAGGGGCCTTTCAGGAAGGGTGCTCACCCAACAGTTTTTTTTCTGGCCCAGGGTTTGTTTTTAATGGGCTCGAGGATTTATGTTCCCTGCTTGCCCTTTTTCATGCCCGGAGATGTGTGCTCAGCTGCTCCCCGGCCGGCCTTCGGGTTTCCTTCGCTCGATCTTCTTTCGACGTCCAGACTGGAAAATGTGCTTCGGTTTTTTTTTAACCAAAATATGGAAAATGGGCATTTCAATTCATATTTAACATACATAAAAACATGCAACATTTTACGGGACATGTT
>NC_051415.1:16649554-16650101 GCF_015228065.2 Penaeus monodon
GTTCATGTTGTTTCCCCTTTACATCAATGAAGTGGATGTGTTGTGACAAGACAACTTTGACCAACTATTTCTAGTTATTATTCTATTACTGACCACAATTAGACAAAAATAAGGGATAGAAAATGGAGAAGAAAATCCCCTTTCCAAGTGAAATATTACCATCCCCCATACTTTCTCAGTGACTAAAAGGTTCAGAGGATATTTACTATGGAAGTAACATATTGCATAATTTTTTGAGGGTGTGAAAGTAGAGATAGTTGTTTATGTACCTGTGGTATGTTTGCATGTGTGATTCTGCATATGTGTCGGCATGTACCTATGACTAAACTTTCTGAAGGGAAAAATGACCATTGTCTTACGCAGTTTGAAATCTCTTTATAAGTATAAGTATCGTCTGCACGCAGTAGAATCGTTACAAAAACGTAACGGTGCTAAAAGATCCAAAGGCAAAATACTGTCAGTTCGATAAATCCGAATCTTACAGGTCTTTCGATAAATATTTTTTCTGCTTCTAGTTTCATCTTATCTGCGCTGCTGATGATGATGC
>NC_051415.1:16650328-16651413 GCF_015228065.2 Penaeus monodon
ATCCCCGTTTCCCTGTTTTCATAAACAATTTGTCACTAACGTAAAATATCATATGGCGTTACGCCAAGGGCATAACTTTCACGCAATAACCACAATACAGAAAAAAAAAATCAGTATTTGATATGTCCATGTAGTAATGTAGCTCTAGACTTGAGTCAGTGGTAGAATAATGTTATTGTTCGGCGCTGCATCGAGTCATTACAATAAAGACATTTTATTCTGTTCATGTTATGTTGTACATTAGTATAAATAGGCTGTATCTGGCGAGGGTAATGATATGATACATCATTAGAGAGCTATTACGAAGTTTTATATCTTTCAAGCTTATATTTTTTTAGTCATATATAATAAACAGTTCAGTATTATGGTTTCAGTTGTATACTACTTCTGCTATTAAGTCTTGTACATGAATATTATGGTAATTCTAGCTGCTACGGGCTGTTAGATATGAACTAGCTAGTATAAGTATTTCGTGAGGAGGGAAATCTCAAAAAGCACTCTGGGATGTTCCAGTGCTTAGAGAGAAAGAGAAAAAGTACATTTATATAAAGATACCAAGATCCATATAATCATTTAGGTGTCCATAGAGAATAGGGTATCAGAGAAGACCATGACTGCTGCACATAGCAATCAGTAATGGATAAATCTATGTCTGCCTTTATTAAGTGAAATAAATTGCGATGTAGTTTAGACGTGAGAATTTATCACATCGAAAGAATAATAAAGTATCACCGAAAATGAAAATTTTCGTGTCCCTGTAAACTCGCACATTAATCTAGGAGCGACAGATCATGCACATCAACAACACGGGCGCTTATTAGATAATTTTGCAAGAGAAAGGACCAATTCCAGTTCGTTTATGATTTGCAATCTAGCATTTCGACCCCAAACACATTACACGCTGCAAGTTAACAGCCCGTTTCATTAACGATGCTTGTTATGACATGGAACCAATACCTTGCTCTTATTGCAATGGTTGGAACGACGGTATAACATGGAACTACATTTGAGGCTGTCAGTGTAATTACATTATGTAAGTCTTACTCTGATACACCAACTATTTTCTACTCAGGCTCTTGATACTT
>NC_051415.1:16652814-16653222 GCF_015228065.2 Penaeus monodon
AAGGCATTCAGGCGATATGTTTAAGCCGGTGAGTACTTCCATCTGTTCGTATTCAACCCATACGAAGAGCAGCCGCCCTCCGCCTTGTACACTACGTATGGTTTAGCTGAGATCGAAAGCCTCATCCGCTGTTTATACAACAACCTCGCGTTAAAAATGTGTACATGTCTTTTCTGCTCTTCTTATTCCAGCTGAATATTTGAGGAGGTTGACGTGTAGGTGTGTCTAGTTTTCCAGATATTTGCATTATAATCTGCGATCTGATTTGCATAGATATTAAAAGCATTTCATCAAAATTCCATCAACATATATAAATTGCTTTCGAAGAAATTGCGAATTTGAGTTCTGTCAGAATTTTTATTCGTCATTATATTCTAGAAATAATTCGGCAGAAAGATAAACGAGCAC
>NC_051415.1:16655140-16655319 GCF_015228065.2 Penaeus monodon
ATAAAAGAGATGGGTAAATTCTATGCGTAATGAAATGGATAATACAACATAAAAAAACTAGGAATCAGTGAGACCAATTGGAAAAGTAATGGAATTTCAAAACTAACAAAAACAAGACATTTTTTTTCGGGAAAAGGGGAAAGGGAAATTTATAGTCAGGGATTGCTATGATTCTCACA
>NC_051415.1:16658894-16659670 GCF_015228065.2 Penaeus monodon
AAGGGGGAGGGAGAAAATTTTTATCTAGAATTTACATTTAATTTTGAATCAGAATAGACTTTTGGTTCGATTTAAAATAGATATTCTGTTCCGATTTGAAATAACGATTAAATATTGAATTTAATTAAACACACCATTTTAATACGGAATAAATATCACTTTAATTGAGATTAGGCCTTATATTCTCATTCAGAATTTCCATTAGACTGACTTAGAATAAACGCTGGTAAATGATTTTGAATTTAGCATTTTTCATTTCTAAAATTTACTAATTCCATTCCAGTACTGATTATATGACAGATATTCCTGTCACATCGGTTTATTGATCTCTTCTTAAAGTGGAGTTGCTCTTGCAATATCATTTGCAAATATTTTGATATAGGTGAACTATGTAGCATTGATTGTTGCAATGATTATGGGCAATTAGATTAGTGGTATGTGGATAACAGAGACACGAATTCGTAGTTATTATTAACAGAAATAACAATACATTTCAACTGCTCATGTTTATTCTTGTAATATTCCTAGGACTTCCAATGTCATACGAAAAAAAGATAAATAGAAAATAAGAATATGGTGGCTGAAAAAGTATACATATAGATTAACTGAGGGGGAGTAAATTTGTGTTCAGAGACGAATGAAAACCAATGTTTTATATCGAATGGGCATCTTTAATCACGGTCCGCGGAAAGGGGTCGGGTTCATTATCTTCATTTATCAATTATTGACTTCTATCATCTTGATCATTGTCTTCTTGTGTGGATGCTGTGAGAGTC
>NC_051415.1:16659884-16660493 GCF_015228065.2 Penaeus monodon
TTATGGTAGTCAGTGACAAATCCTAAAATATTATGTAGATGTTGAGGGTGTTATTGATGGGTAATGGTCGCTTACTAATCGTTAATGTCATGGCAAAATAACAACATATTTCCAAGTTTCATGTATCCTTTTGTTTCCCAGCAATTGGATATCGTTTTCCAAAGATATTAATTCGGAGTCAATACTAAGAAGAAAAACTTTAAAAACTTTAAAACGTAATATTTTATCGCATATGAAAGCAAGCATCTTATCACTGCAAAGAAAAACTAGCAAATCATACTGTAGACCCTTTTAAAGAAAAAGATTATTATTAACTTACAAAATTGCGCGTGATCATTGCTTGTCTGAAATATCACTGAAGACTTTCTAAAAGAAAATTATCAATATTTTCGGCGTGAGTAATTTGTCACATTATCTTAACATTAATGAGTGTAAACGATAACATTTTTCTGTCATTAAGTGTTCTCCCGTCTTCATTTTCTGTCACAAATATGAATTTCCAGCGGATTCAGCAAGCGCTAGTAGTCAAAAAGTAAATAGCAGCCAAGAAATATGTTGAACTGAAATTATCTATGAACGATGTTACGAATATCCTGTAAACGACATAGT
>NC_051415.1:16660835-16660961 GCF_015228065.2 Penaeus monodon
TAAATAAAAACTTCACGTTGCTAGTCTCACCGCCGGCACAAAATCGCAGTAGCTTACAATTTATCAGGTACTTCATGTGTGCAAGCGTGCGCTACTGATGCTCTGCCGATGCTGCGAATTCTGAGA
>NC_051415.1:16661335-16661626 GCF_015228065.2 Penaeus monodon
TAGTTTACGAATTCTTGACATTCTAAACATCAGGTCAGACGATATCGCTTCGTGTCATCTCGCGGGCTACGGAGAGGGTCTGGGAGGGTGGTTAGAAAGGAGAAGAATAAGAAAAAGTGACTGTCATTTTCGATTCTAAGATTGACGTCTACTTCAGAAGTTTGAAATATTTTTTTTACTATGAATTTCACTGATCGTTTTATCAATGGGAGTGTTGGGAGGCGGGGGGGGGGGGGGAGTCGTGCAGAAGTGACGGAAATAGAGCTGTTTCTGTGGTCGTTGCGATATTCG
>NC_051415.1:16662015-16662195 GCF_015228065.2 Penaeus monodon
AATATCTGGCTATAGTCCGTACCCAGCCGGAAATCAGAATTCTGACTTCAGCGGTTGAGGTCAGAATTCCAATTTTAGCCGGATAAGGTGGAATCTTTTCTTTCCCTAACATCACTTAAATTATCCTAACGTGAATAAGAAAATATATAGCTATCGATGGGCCAACCCCCCTATTGAGTG
>NC_051415.1:16663669-16664483 GCF_015228065.2 Penaeus monodon
GTCCTCGGAAACAGTCACGCAAAACGACACAAAGAGACCACCCCTCAACGCCTCCAACGCTCGACTACCTCATTACAGGCGGACTTGAAACGCACGAGAGTACAGAGGCCGCCACGATCACAAGCACACAATATTCCGTAATAAAAAGGTTCGTCCTGGTGGTGAAAAAGGGTGGGGGGGGGGGGGTAGGTGGAAGGAGGGAGGAGGAGGAGGAGGGGAAGAAGGGGGGTAGGTAGAGGGAGGGAGGGGGAGGAGGAGGGGGGAGAAAGGGGTAGGTAGACGGAGGGTGGGGGGGGATGAGGAGGGGAGAAGGGGAGGTAGGTAGAAGGAGGGAGGGGGAGTAAGAGGGGGGAGAAGGAGGTAAGTAGAGGGAGGGAGGGGGAGTAAGAGGGGGGAGAAGGGGGGTAAGTAGAGGGAGGGAGGGGAGAGAAGGGAGGGAGGGGGAAGAGGGAGGAATATAGGGATGGGGTTGAATTGGCCATGTCGCGCACGGCTAGTTTGGTATTCATTTTAACCCTCCGGCAACTTTTACGAGCAGTGCTGGTGGTATTTGTGGCTCCTTCAGGTCGTAACCCGAAATTTCTGTTCTGAAGGCCGAGATGAAATGACTTATTGTATGTCTACCTCATCGGGCAAGATGTGTGTGTTTACCCTATCAATGCTGCCTGCTTCTCGTATACTGTGTGTGTTGACCATCGCTTGTATACTTCGACTTTGCGTTATGATTATTGGGAATGTTTGAAGCGTGCTTGACAAGTCTGCTTTCTTCCCTATGAGATTTATTGGGAGAGTATCGAAATACTAACAGTGATAT
>NC_051415.1:16665101-16665292 GCF_015228065.2 Penaeus monodon
CTAAAAGGGAGCAAACGCCGTCATTTGTACCCTTCCTCTTGGGCGTACTGCGAAACTACTTTCTGTAAATTTTGGTTGAATTAATCTGAATGTATGGGGGAAACTAGAAAAAAAACAGAAGGGGGAAGGGGAGATAAATAAATTGGTAAGGTGGTATTATATACAAATAAATGGATAGATGGATATAAAGA
>NC_051415.1:16665423-16666863 GCF_015228065.2 Penaeus monodon
CTTGCGTGATAATTCCAGTACAAAAATGTCACGACGTTGACGGAAAATGATTTCAAAATTCAAACTTTAATACTGGATTATTTACTCCTCATATGAGATAGCATTCACAACATGATATACAACCCAACGGCTAGTTTATGTGAATTGAAATAAATGGAAAACACGATTACTTCTCCCTAGATACATGTGCTGAGAACAAACCATGACAATAGTTACAACTTGCAATACAACCTTTTTTTGGCCGACATGACGAAACCCAAGAAGCCATTGCAAATAGAGTTAAGATTCCAAATGTTTTTTTTTCCTGCGATAAGATTAAATTCTTTTCTGCTGTAAGGCTTCCCACACGCCACCTTAGGGTCCAGGGAGGAAACCAGACCTGAAACTTGATCTCTCGGAAAACGTGATATATATTTTTTTTAAAGATTTAAGTGATGAGATTGTTTCGACGCCTTATACATCCCCCATCACTCAAGAAGAGTCAAGATCAATTTATCTTTTCTGGTAATACTGTTAGTGGTAAAAGCGTTGCTTCTTGCATCATTAGGAACTACGTACTCAGCAATTAAATTACTATCTGCAGGCTTACAAAAATGAAAAAAAAAAAAAACATTTCCCTCTTTTTTTTCTTCCTTCTTTAAAAAAGAATAAAAAATATCCCCCTTTTCTTTATTTCCTTCTATCTTTGAGAAAATTTTAAAAACATACAAAAAATTAAAGAAAATGGCACGAAAATAATAATTACCAGTTTCCTCTCGCTCTGTTTTCGGTGAAGCATAACTGTCACAACCGAAATGCTTCCTTTTTGCACTTCTTTCTACCACACTTCCCACCCTGATGCCTCCATGTCTCTCCGTCTCCCACACCCTCTCTTCCCCTTCTTTTATTTGATCATTCTCTCGTATAGAATTCGTTAATGTCTTCATTAGTCCATTCATTTTTTTCCCTCAGCGTAAAAGCTTTTCATTAATATCCGCCGCAAATTCATTATGTTTGCACTACGCATCCTCATGGAATGGGGATTCATTTGAATATTTAAAGCTATTGTTCACACACTTGATTTTGCATATTCAGAATTAGCCTGGTTACATCCAGATACATCTATAATGCAATATTATTCTTTTCTTTTTTTTCGGCCTTTCATCTGATTAATTAAATGTTTTGCCTGGTTAAAACCGTGAGAACTTTTATCATGCAGATTTACAGATAATTTCTTTTTGCAATCACGATACAGAAGTGCAATAGCTTTGATACCTATAAAAATCCACACTCGTCAAAAGGCTAATGCTATTTATCCCTTTGATATTATCACTTCTTTTCTTCGTCATGATAATCTTTTTCGATTTTTATTATAATTCCTTCTCATTCGTTTCTCGTTGGATTTCTTTTTATTTACATCTTTTATTCTTCCCCTCGCTATGCAGCTGCTTTTCGCCTCTC
>NC_051415.1:16667919-16668260 GCF_015228065.2 Penaeus monodon
CCCTCTACAACTACCTCTTAATCTCTGGCCATGACCCTTCCACCTACATGGCCCTCGCCTCGGATATCTTCCCTGTGGCATTTTGTCCTCATGCTTAATGCACACGTCCTTTCGACAAGAGACTTTCTCCCCTCATGGACACATCATACGCTCCGCTGCCCTCCGCCCCTTCATCACTCGCGCTTGGGGTCGAGTCTCCACACAACCCTGAAATGTACTGGAGGAAGACATTGAATTTTTGACTGCGTTCGGATTTCTTCTGTTTCCGTTTCGGCGATGTGTGGAAACGGGAGAGAAGCTTTTCATAATTTTCGAGCTGGTTTTGCAAAGAAACGTGAATT
>NC_051415.1:16668461-16668531 GCF_015228065.2 Penaeus monodon
TATTGTTGGAATTTTGATTATTCGTATCACTGTACAAGTTGCTGATCTTGTTCATTTCTTATAATATAGG
>NC_051415.1:16669753-16670396 GCF_015228065.2 Penaeus monodon
ATGTAAATGTGGATAGATAAGCTTATGTACTTTTTGCCGGCCCGGTCACTATTTGCTCTCCCTCCAGCTTCCCCGGCATAGCCATTGAGCAAGGAGGGGGGCGGGGGTTGGCAACGTTGCCGTTTGACCAGCACTTCCAGCTCAAAGAATTTGCGTTCTCTGCTGATGCTGCTGGGTCGGTTGCAACATGTAAATGTTGAAAATTTAAAACATGTTTTGCTATTTTTTTCCAAGAAACTTCAGGGAGGACCTTATTATAGAATCCAAAAGCATCCGGTTCTCGTAATATTTATCTTATGATAAGACTTCAAAACAAGCTTCACGGTCCTTGTCTTTGTTAAAACACGGGGCTTCCTCTGATGTCTTTTGAGGCACATTTTTTTTCATGTCATAACTGCTAATGTCATAATTATACATTTTTCTTCTTCCGTGAAATAATAATCAATTTATCACTATTATGCTTAAACTATATCATGATATATCTCTTCTATATCATTTCTAGAAACGCGAAATGATATCAGCTGCTTCATTATAATAGCGTGTGAGAATCGAGCTTTTGTTTGCCGAGAGTCAACAAAAGTGGCGTTAAACTTTCGTAATTGGATCTCCCCTGGAAGGCAGTAATGAGGCAGAGCAAGATTGA
>NC_051415.1:16670430-16670896 GCF_015228065.2 Penaeus monodon
GGAGAAAAGTTTAATGACCTTACATTGCAAAATCTATTGACATCACATTGTAAGATCTATCCTCTAGTTAGGAAGCTTTGATGCCATAGTATATTATTTCTTCCTATGCTAGTTTTGTTTTAAATAACAACAAAATGAATTTGAAACAAAAATTAATGAATATAATGATAACAACACGATATAAAAGTGTTAATCGCCTTCCTTTTAGACATTTGAAATACATCCAGCTACAGACATTTTCCTGGTACATCACTTTTGTTTTGCAGAACTTTGCCCATTAAGTTATTCGTGTGGTTTTTTTTGTAACTATTGTTTGTGTTGTTCGATATCCAACTCCTTGCCAAGGGTTCAAATTGAAACAGATATTGAAGAATAACGCTGATAATTACAGGTAATAAAAAGGATGCATTACAATAAGGAATGCAAATTTATGGTTCCGGTATTTCAATTTCATAAAAAAAAAATA
>NC_051415.1:16671760-16672247 GCF_015228065.2 Penaeus monodon
CTGAATAAAAAACATGCTAAACACTCGTGCCCCTGCGGACCCAAGTACAGGAAACACTCAGGTGCAGCAGATCACTAGATACGCCAGACACTTTATTACGACTGCAGGGAGGAGCTGCATCAACAAAGCCAGTCTACTTGGCGCCAGAGAACACGTTAGGATACAGAGGCGCGGAAAGTGTACTCAGAGGTATATGTGTAAGCTGGGCTAGGGGAAGCTGTGATAGATTGTTGGTCTCCATTTGCCTAACAGATTTAAGATGGCTGTTACTGTTGAGTGACTGGAAGATGCCAGGCGGCAGACAAGAGAGTACTTTTGCCGGGGTTAATTCTGTAGCATATTCAGGACAATCCCTGTTATTCTCTCTTTGCCCCGGTTTTCTTGCCAAGAGAACCGTTTGTCATGCAGAAATTACGTGTGTTCCTGTTGCATGTGGAATGGCTGCATGGTATTGCCAAATGTTTCATATTCATACATAAAATATTTT
>NC_051415.1:16672807-16672884 GCF_015228065.2 Penaeus monodon
ATGTGGTAATATATGCATTTCACTTATTCTCATTCGTTTCAGTACTAATACTCACACACACTGAATAAGAAATATAG
>NC_051415.1:16672922-16673232 GCF_015228065.2 Penaeus monodon
CAATCACCACCAGCGATGAAAAAATAATAACAAGAGAGGTATGTGGAAGTTTAAAGTTAGAAAAACATTACAGGGTGTAAATACTCTTCCATCTCGCTGTTGAACATGGGAACCGAATCACATCTTAGCGTCTTTTAAACCTCCGATTTAGAAAGGGAATCTACTGCCTGGCAATGTAGCTGCTGCCGTAACATCACTCTGCGGGAAATTTCGCTCGCCCTCGCCCTCTCTAATGTCATAACAATATCATCTGTCTCCATATCCTCCCCTTCAACCCGTCGCTCACTCTCGACATAACCCTTTTCGGTGG
>NC_051415.1:16674518-16674698 GCF_015228065.2 Penaeus monodon
ACGATGAAGGGCCTTCAGGAAGGTGCTCACCCAACAGTTTTCTGGCCAGGGTTGTTTATGGCTCGAGGATTATGTCTGCTGCCTCTTTCATGCCCGGAGATGTGTGCTCAGCTGCTCCCCGGCGCCTTCGGGTTCCTTCGCTCGATCTTCTCGACGTCAGACTGGAAATGTGCTTCGTTT
>NC_051415.1:16675819-16676078 GCF_015228065.2 Penaeus monodon
GGTAATCACATATTTCTGCCGCTAAGACAATTAACGCACTCTCGGGAATGGGCAGAGTGCCGCATATATATCCTTAATCCTCCCCCGATAATCCCCTGTGAGTACTCTTCCCTTCAGACTCCGTGCCTTCATGCTTTCCCATTTATCTTTCCACCCTTATCACCCTTTCTCCTTTGTCTTTTTTCCTGTTTATATCCTCTTTTTTCTCTCTCTTTCTTATTTTTTCTTTCTTTATCCATTAGTTCATTTTTTTCTCACT
>NC_051415.1:16676132-16676525 GCF_015228065.2 Penaeus monodon
CCTTTCGTCCATCTCCCCTCAATCGCTCCGCCTCCCCTCCGTCCTCTTGCTATGCCTGATGATAATGATGATGGGTGTGAAATGACTCCCTCATCTCCGCTCGCTGATGACACCTAAGTGATGGGAATCCCTTACACAAAAATATATATGTAGAAAAGAGGGAGAAAAAAATGTGGTTGAGAGTAAAATGCGAGAGGAAAACGAGGGAGGAAAATGGGGGAGAGGGGAGGATGGAGATATATAGTAATCTCAAGCCGAACCCCCGGAGGACGAGACAAGATTTGTAGAATGGGACGACATTTCGGGCTCCACCACGGCTTTAACGGGCGGGTTTTTTGTTTGTAAACACACCAGAGGAAGGGGCTGCTGTGTCACCTTAGTCTCGCGTCCTTA
>NC_051415.1:16678102-16678262 GCF_015228065.2 Penaeus monodon
TTTTATTTGCGCTAAAATCTACGATGTGATCTTACAAACTCACCACTGAACTTTGTCCCGTAACTAATATCTTGCTTATGTGTACTTGAATTTTACTAAAAGTTCCCTGTGTATTTTTAAACATGTTATAAAGATAAATTTCGTCCCTAGACTTTACATA
>NC_051415.1:16678798-16679277 GCF_015228065.2 Penaeus monodon
TGTTACTGCAGGGACAAAATGTGTACTTAGTTATAAACAAACATTTCCTATGCTTTGTGATATTACTAACATAAAATAAGTATGAAATAGATGAGTATACCCTCATATCGTTTTCTAAAGTGTACGACATCTATAGGGAATTTGCATAACTAATCTGCGTAAACATTGGGAGCCATTTTGTTACTCAGAGAAACCAAGTGAGGTGTCTGAGGTAATATATCTGGGTATATCTATGTAATCTGCTGATATATTTTTATATTAGTATAAATAAATGATACTTTGTTATATAAAGACTTAATTAAATAAGAATGTAATATGATTATTGATATATATTGTATGAAATAACGGTTATATGTAAAGCATGTATTAGTTGAAGATTTGTTAATTTCAGTTTAACGGAAACAATTGGGAAATAATTAGGATAAATGGATGGTAATGAGTTGCATATAAAGAAAAGAAATCAAGATGTATCCAAGATG
>NC_051415.1:16679690-16679935 GCF_015228065.2 Penaeus monodon
AATTAATATGTGATCTCACAATCTCAATTTCATCCTAAATTTTACCTAGAGTTTCCTTTGTATCTTTGACGATTTCTGTTATTTTCTTTTATCGCCGAACGACAACACAAACACTTTTTCCTATTTTGAAATATTTTTAACTCCTAGATGAATGACAGATATGGCAAAGGGATATAGAGATTTTGATTCTTACTCATACTGGGTATCATGCACAATGCATTAAAAGGGAATGAAAAAGATACATG
>NC_051415.1:16680063-16680301 GCF_015228065.2 Penaeus monodon
TCTCATCAATAACAAGAACAAAAACAAAAGTACATACTTTTACACCATACTATCGATAAGATGACGTTACGACTATATGATGTATAAGTTTACGGTAACACTTTGCCACGTTTCATTTACTCCTTACACAATTTCGAAATAATTCTGAAAGGATAAAGAAATGGAAAACAGTGGCCCAAAAGTTTTTTGTTAGCAATAAAATTTTATGGAGTAGTTCAGCGTTACACACTGGTACTGA
>NC_051415.1:16680568-16680790 GCF_015228065.2 Penaeus monodon
GTAACTTCCATTCCATAGTTTCCACGTAATCACATTAATGAGGAAAGTGGCTGCACAAAGACCTTGCGAGGAAAATGGAGTATATTGTTCCTACTGTAGCCCCTCCCCTCCACTACGCAGGTTCTTCCAAATGGGATAGTCAAGAAACAAGCTCACAGAAATCTACCAATTTATTTTCATTGTATGATCCCCCCTACTCTATTTTCTTTTTTGTTTCAGTTT
>NC_051415.1:16680829-16681084 GCF_015228065.2 Penaeus monodon
TGACGAATAACAAACCGTTCCTTCATTTTCAGTTTGCAGTCCATTTGATGTATGTATCACCTCTCGTAAATACTTGGTCTCTTTTTTAATCCCTCGGCTGATTCCGTGTTACATTTTGTGACATAGAGTATTTCATTAGTTAGCTATTAAACTTTACGTAAGATTATTATGACTGATGCCACTAATATAAACATATATCACAAACAACACGTACATATTGCATCTGTCTTTTTTCTGTGTGTATGTTCGTGCATC
>NC_051415.1:16681177-16681270 GCF_015228065.2 Penaeus monodon
GCGTTCCTTTCTTTTTTCTTTAACAGTCTGAAACGTCGAATGCTTAAACATATCCTTTGAACTACAAAACCAGTCTCATGTATTCTTTTCTAC
>NC_051415.1:16681306-16681531 GCF_015228065.2 Penaeus monodon
TATATATATTTGGCGAGGAGCATACGATCCAATTAGATTCCGAGAGATGGACTTGCTACTTTTAACTAGACACATGAGTATGATATATGGCAAGATCTACTGTTTTAAGAGATAATAATTTTGCCCTAGACTTATTGTTCAATCAATTGGATTAAGTCGCTTGAAAGGCTAAGAGCATTATGGCTGTAATCGGATTTGTCTGTCACAGTGGCTATATAACTTTTA
>NC_051415.1:16681990-16682410 GCF_015228065.2 Penaeus monodon
TGTAAATCATTTAATCTTTATTACTATCATATTTCAATAACACGCTAATCCATTGAGAGCAAAGTTTAGTATACAGAGAGGAAACAGCATTTATCTCTGTCCGTTGCATAACAAAATTAAGCGTGAATGTTTTATGCAACAACTTTTGTTTCATTGGGGTAACTGACAGCTATATATAGAAACATGAAACAGGCTGTAACTCATTACATACAATGTCTGCTCCCCAGAGTACATAGGGCCAAAATAAACACTGCATCAATAGATCCTATAGAGACTAGAAAAGTATGAACTGTTGCAGAATAACTGGCCCTAACATAGATGCAATGTAGTTAAAAGTTATTTGAATCTCAATCACATCGCAGGGGGAGAATAATGACATCACAAAAATTGATGCAGAATCCCTGATGACTAATGATTAAT
>NC_051415.1:16682606-16682857 GCF_015228065.2 Penaeus monodon
AAAAAAAAATTCGAATCCTCTGCTCTGATCGCAACGCGGTACTTTTCCATCGGTTAAAATTTGATTACAGTTCGCTTTGCTAGTCATCAATATTTTAATAGTTATGATAACTAGCGAGGTCCATGTTTTGGCACACTGACAAATTTTATGTGACAAACATTATGAGCTCCAATTATAAGTCTCAACCCCTACATTGTAGTGCTTTTTTATATTTGTTGGTAAAAAGTTGTTGGAATTGCCCATATTCACCC
>NC_051415.1:16683563-16683848 GCF_015228065.2 Penaeus monodon
GGAAAACACATTTCGCGAGCAAAGTCCATCAGCGTCCAGCGTTTTCCCACCTGCCCGCGCGTCGTTCCAGCCATAACCCTAACGAGATAGGAAGGTTGGGGGGGGGGGTAAGAAAGGGAAGGGCTGGATGAGGCTATGGGGGAGGGGGGCGGCGTTGGTCTTTTACGGAATTACTAAATTTGTGCTTCGATTTTATAAGGAAAGTGTCGCGTGTATAATCTATTATACAGCGTGCATATCTCCCTATCTATCTGTTAAGTTTGTCCATCCTTTAGTTACTATAAT
>NC_051415.1:16684812-16685203 GCF_015228065.2 Penaeus monodon
TTAAATCAATATTGTGACAATTATCAGGCCTTTCGAGGTCAGTTCCTAAACATCCATTGTGTTTATGCATCTGTAGAATAAGGAGAATAGATTATTAATCAATTTAATCAACACATAAGAAAATTAATTAGCCAGAAATTATGTAAGTAAAGGACCATACGAATATGTACCAAAATATGATAAAAAAAAAAATTAAAATCTTTCCATCGCAAAAAGTGCCTGATCGTAAAATCTCTCTCTTCCTCATCCGACACATTTTTCATCTATACGGTGACACAGATAGCGCGCCATAGATAAAAGCGAGGGGTGGAAAATACCCGTACATACAACTTTTCTGAAATCTATTGGACTTACTCAGCTGAAAAAAAGGAAATCTATTACTATATACGAC
>NC_051415.1:16686430-16687733 GCF_015228065.2 Penaeus monodon
ATTCTCCTTTTCGGAGAGAGGGGAAATATACGTCAGTTGAAAGCGGCAGCCTCTCATTCCGTTCCATTTTTTCCCCCTGATTCAAATGAACTATTCGGCCTCATTCTGCCTTCATGCATAGAAGATGTAACAGGAGAGGAAAAAAGATGTTGCCTCTTCCTCCTGCCTGCGGTAAGAATCCCTGCGGAGCGAAGGTGAATCACAGAGTCATCAGCAACGTCTCAGGGAAATGATCCCTGACGATGGAGGCAGTTCGTGCTGGCCTGAGGAGCGCTAAAGCAAGGGCATTACTGTTTCGAAAAGGAGTGGATAAAGAGAGAAAAAAAATAAATTCACAAAGAAAGGGGGATAAAAAGAGGGTGATAGCTTCATGTGTTATGCCTTTTGGTTTTAACATGAGTGAATAATTAATTTGCATATATGACCCTGAATATTATATGGAGATTAAGAACCTTTTGGTGCGGGGGTTTCTTGGGTCCAAATTGCATGGATCGCTGAGGTTATTAGCATCTTATGAGAAGCACTTTCCTTGCATGACTTCTTTACAGGAGACAGTGGAGAACTTCCAAGTTACTGAGATGGCTTTCCTGAAAATTGACTTATCAATTTCTCCTAGGCTGTCAAATAGAACACCTACAACTTTCCAGGCACACAAATCACTATAGATAGGAAACTTTAAACATATTCGAAACTTTCCGCGGATTCTCATACCATTTTTTGCGATTTAATCTTTTTTTGTGTGAAAATCAACTTTAGCAGGTTGCCAAAACCATTTATTTTACTTCCATCAATCATAATCATTGGAAAATTTTAAATATATATTCTTATACCATTTTTTTCGATATAATCACGAGGTAAAATCATATTTTTTGAAAATCAATGTTATTGGGCAGCAGTTGCAATGATCCGGTTTTTTTCGGCTCCTGTATATGGGCAGATGAATGAGCAGTATTAATTCATACTGTTTCAACTCCAAAAGACGTTTAAGCATTGTGTGGGCATGTAAAATGTAATGAAACATGGCTTTACCTCGGCTTCGATTCCCAAACCGACCTCTCACTGGTTCGTTTTTGCTACTGGATCCTATCTTCTTCCGCTTGTTAGTTTCTGATGCTCTTCTACGATGCTCTTGATGTCTTCTTGATACCTGGTCCCCTGCTTTTTTCCTCTACGTTGATTCATCGTCGGACGTGGATGTTTTTTATTCTCTGCAGGTCTCGAGCTATGGGTCGTAATACATTAAGAGGTCTTCGCTGACTGTTTTGTCTGCCTCTGCCCTTCTTGTTGTCTCTTTGTCTCCTGC
>NC_051415.1:16687945-16688303 GCF_015228065.2 Penaeus monodon
CTTAGGTTATAATTTCGCCAACGAATATTATCCTCGCTATAAGAAGAACGTCCTGCGGCGAAATAGAACTCGAGGCGTATGAACGTCAGCTGATCTAGTGTGTTTATTTACCTGGAAATATTTCACCTGGATTTTAAACTATTCCATAAACGCTTTACACTCATCGATATAGCCGGATCTTCAACTTCCACTTTTCGTCAACAGTACGAAATACCAGGCATGAACTTATCCTGGCCTCCCTTTATGGGTAAAGAGACCTTGTTGCCTCAAAGGATATTGTTGATGAAAGTTCCTTAATCAAGGAAGTTGTGAAGGCCTTCCTTAAGATGGTCTAATCAAGGTTCAGCCGGAAGTAAGA
>NC_051415.1:16688338-16688437 GCF_015228065.2 Penaeus monodon
ACCAGTCACGGAAGGGCGGCAGCAGGTCATGATCTTAACTGTAATACGAGATTTTCTATTATTCTTCATGGAAAGTCATGGGAATTTATCAGCAAAAAA
>NC_051415.1:16689898-16690851 GCF_015228065.2 Penaeus monodon
AACCATCTTCAAAACTAATCCTGTAAAATAACAGCGATTATAATTAGCCAAATGCGCAGTATAACAAAATAACAGGGAAAAAAAAACTTAAGAATTACACCGTCGACCCGGAGTTCGAGACGCGGAGGCAAAAAGCAAAGAGTCTGGCATAAAACAGGAGAAAATTTCTATCCACAAGACGAAATCAGAAGCATTACATCATCGGCAACGCAATCATGTAGATCCAGTTTTCAGGTATTGTCTTCCAGGAACCCAGATTTCTTTGCTTATAAAGAAAGGGTGTGAGAGGGAATGGAAGTAAAGAGAGGAGTAAGAGGGAATGGGAGTGAAACAGAGGAAGTGAGAGGAGAATGAGAGAAAAGAAAGGGAGTGAGAGCGAATGGAAGTAAAGAGGAAGTAAGAGGAAATAGGAGTAAAAGAGAGGAAGTGAGAGGGAATTGGAGTAAAGAGAGGAAGTGAAAGGAAATGGGGGTAAAAGAGAGGAAGTGAGAGGGAAATGAGAGAAAAGAAAGGGAGTGAGAGTTAATGGAAGTAAAGAGGGAGTAAGGGGAAAATGGGAGTAAGGAGGAGGAGAATGAGAGTAAAAGAAAGGGAATTAGAGGGAATGAGGAGGATAAAAAAAAAGAGATAAAAGGGAAAAGGAGTAGAGAAAGAAGAACTCGAGAAAAAGAAGATAAAGAAGGATGAGAAGTTAGAAGAAGAAAGAGGGAGAGGGCGAAGAGAAGAAAGAGAAGAAAAATAAAAGCAATGACAGAGAACAAAGACACACGTAAAGAAAACTGATAATCAACAATGAAAAAGGAAGCCAATCGGTGCTTAGACATGAACAATCATTTTCATAAACTTTAGTTACAGCATATAATCCTGAGTTTAAAGAATTGGACGAAAATGCTGTAATACTTTCCGTGAAAAATAAGTTTTTTCAAAAAATACTACGAGTCCTTTGCCCATAA
>NC_051415.1:16691030-16691200 GCF_015228065.2 Penaeus monodon
GAGAGAGGTATGCTTCCTCTTGTACCCAGCCTCCAGACACGACTTATAACGCAATATCTTCCATCCTGAGTGAAGGAATAGTCCCCTTTGCCAAGTGCATTTTGAAAGGCGCTTCACGTGTTCGTTATAAGATCTCTGACTTTTCGGAAAACATATCTTTGTTGTGAATG
>NC_051415.1:16691637-16691910 GCF_015228065.2 Penaeus monodon
ACATTTATTCACACCCACACAATATGTAAGAGACAGAAAGAGGCAGACATAGAAGAGGACGAACACCAACCCCGTCCCTTTGAGTGTGCCACAGTTTAATCTACAGTAATCTTAACCTAATCCCCGTTGTCTTCGGGTATAATGGGAACCCAATCCCTGCATGTGAAATCAGGTTGAACAAAGTGCCGTAGGGCTTGGCACGCTCCCTGCTTGCTGCCATAGATCAGCTTCCCGCTTGACTGCTTTCTTGGAATTGGCTTGTGGAATGGACAC
>NC_051415.1:16691975-16692059 GCF_015228065.2 Penaeus monodon
GAGGAAAGAGAAGTGTCACAGGCAGGACACAGAGGCTCTAAAGGATGGGGTTTATGTTGTAGCTGCGCGTTTTCTGAGGACATT
>NC_051415.1:16693138-16694517 GCF_015228065.2 Penaeus monodon
CAGTAGGTATACTTATACATATATATTCATACAGTGTGTGTGTGTTTATGAATACACATTGTTTTTCTCTCTCAAAACAAACACAGAGACACAACTTTTCTCATGATCTAAATTTTAATGATTATGATTACCATAATTGTAATTTTGACGCCACTGGAATTATTGTTGTTATTATTATCATAGTTTCAATCATCATATTGTTGCCACTTATCTTTCAGTGTACATGTATGTCATATAATTGATATCCTACTGTATTAGCTCTAGGAATATAGCTGAGTAAGTATAATTACGGTACATTGATTTTCATTGCTAAAATAATCAATAATTTCACAGAGAAAGGTAAAGCAATATTTGATATCATTTTGTTTGCTTGCTTATACTTGTTCGAATTTACATTTCCAATAACTTATCCTATTTACAGGAATAAAAAAACGTTTCTTTATTCCAACAAGGTTCATTACACCATATTGTTATCACTTTTCCATTGGATTTGTCTGTCTGTGCTTTTATAATGTTCTTTTCACCTGTTCTGATGTAGTTTTTCCATTTGTGCAAAACGAAAACAAAAATATTCACGCAAAATTTAAAGGATAGAAAAACACCAACGAAAAATTGATATCCCATATTCCGAATTTTATCATCATTGAAGGAAGAAAACTCGAAATAGGGGAGCTGGGAGTTTCCTTTCGAACCAAATACTTTCTCTGTTTGATCTCACGGTTTCCAGATTACAAGAAAGGGAAACTTTGCGGAGTTAAGGCACCTTTTTTTGAACACTGTCTTTGTAACTACTGCTCTCCCGACGAGAGTTTTTGTCCTGCTATTGGTATTTTCCTTCTCCGTAGGTTGTGATTTTTTTTTCTTCTTTTTTTGCGTGTGTGTTAGGTAAAATCCAGTTTAGTAGCACTAATGATCAGTAATATTATTATAATTATTGTTTATATTGCCATTGTTGCCATTAATACTTTTAGTTAGTATTTAATAATAACAATACTTTGTTATCTCTACCTGCGAGAGTTGATCAACGTGTATATGATAATCAGATTAGTAGGTTGTAGCATTATTCACTTTTATCGCGTAGTTTAGTAATCGTTTATGCACTAATGTCAGTATTTAATCAACTATATTTTTCATATCACAGTATAGCACAAAATAATGAACGTGAGAGATTTATATATATTTGTTATTTTAATGATGTTTATGAGGGAGATGGGATGAGTATCTTAGTAACGATATGTAGTTGGTATGATAGATGATGTAATAATGACAGAGATCCATAATACAGTTATGCATACTAGATAGTAATAAACTAGGAAACTGAAATTTATTATTATGTACTATTTTTGAGGGGTAAATCGATATCATAAAAATGTAGAAAG
>NC_051415.1:16695332-16695529 GCF_015228065.2 Penaeus monodon
ATATTTAGCCAAAAAAATTTAACTTCGGGACACAATATGCCGCATGACTCAGGATTATCGACCGTAAAAGCGTCAAGGAATAATCCGCAACTATTTTTTTTCGTAAGCCATTATATTCATGCCACAGTAATATTCCCTCCCTACACCTGTATAAAGTCGAGTTATATATATATTTTTTTTTTCTGGTTATGACCATT
>NC_051415.1:16695885-16697539 GCF_015228065.2 Penaeus monodon
CCGTGTGGCTGCCAGATCAGATCGCCCGAGACAGAACAGTCTACAAGAGGGTCTAAACATATTATATTTTCCTCGCGTGGGCTTGAGTTTGTGTTACCAGTGTCTCCGAGACTAATTACATCCTCAATCGAGTAAAATTATATATTATTTTTTCTCTTTCGTGATAATTCATTTAATAATTATTTTTAAAAAATATATTCTTACTATTATCATAAGGATATTTACAACTAAACTAAGATAAATGGAGATTGTAATTACACATCAAAAAAATAGTTTCATAGTCTATAGTAATTTAGCATATTATTTCAACAGATTAATAGAGAGGCTTTTTAGAAAGAAGACTATGTAATAGGTTTTACAAAGATTGTTAGTCAAGCTTATGTGGAGAGAAAAAAATCATACGTTAAAGAATGTTGATTATCTTTTTGTTTTTCTTCCAATCCGAATAATAACGAATAATCTATAACGTTATACACTGGTCTACTGTATTCATCATAAAGCATACTGTTTCCGTGTTAGATTTTTTCACGAAGTCAGCTATTAAATATAGTTTCCTTTATCAAGAGGCATCAACGAGTAGTGTTTTCAGTTTTACTTTTTCTTTCCTGTTCATATAAGAGAAGAATATCCAAAGTGTTTCCCCTTCTCCCGTTTTCATCTCTTAAATTGCCTAGTAAATTCCTTCTGTAAAAATAGTGAATGAATAGTAAAATAAATTTTAAAAATGAAACATTAATAAAAGATATGTAAATGCAATTTGCATTTCTTTTCTCAAATTTAACTGAATCCGATGCTCGAGAAATTTCCCATTGTTTTCCAAATCAGTTCTAAAAGCATTTCATATTTCATAGCGAATAAATATTGAGACTCTAAGATTTCCTTTGAAGTGCTGTAAAAGAGATGAGAGCGATCGAGCCCAAAGTTCGGAAAATTATTCAATACAAATTCTATGCACTCGGTTAAACTGTTACTCTCTCTCATTTTTCTTTGAGATAATGATAATGATGGTATATTACCCTGATGGAAATCCGATAAAGACAAAGCGGGATTGAAAAGACATAATTTTTAAGATGTTTATTTGGTTCAGAACTTTGCGCTATTGCAAAAAGGAAAACGTCCATGTTCTTTGTAAGACTGCAGATTGCAAACCTGACGACTGTTTGGCTATCTGCCGCGAGCAATGATAGCATTATATTATATTTAAAGGGTTATTATTTCTAGTACCGTTTGTTTATTGCTAAATGTGTAATGAACGATATTTTTGCCAATAACACTCATATTTGCAGTATGAAAAAAGAGAATTTATATAGGCACCTTCTTAATCATTGTAGTAGTAAATAAGTAATAAATATTCCTTGATAAATGACTATCAAATAATAAGTGGAATGAATTACTTTTTTCTTAAATATAACCTAGTTCACTAAGCCTTTGAACGTCTGTGTCACACTGAAAACACAAGTAATCCAAAAGTTAACACAGCTCTCTGCAGAAGTCTTCACAGTGCGCGGAGCCCGAGCTTTCCCTTGATCAGAACCGGGATGTCCTCGTTTCCCGGTCGGTGGGTCTGTAAGAGCGATGAAAGCCAGACCTAAATGATATTCCTGGTTGGTTTTCCTCGGCAACCAGCTTACGAGGAAACATAATATTAATAGAT
>NC_051415.1:16697645-16698077 GCF_015228065.2 Penaeus monodon
AGTCGATAGTTCAAGCCTAAACATTTATCTTTAAAACCAGGGATCGACGTGTACGCCGGTTCTAAAATATGAACCTTTACCATTCAATGGCAAACAAGTTAAACTGCCTAACATGTGCTATAAACCGCTTCCCATGACTCTCTCAGCCCGCCACAATTATTCGCTACTAAAATTGATTGATAGGTTTGTTTAACGTAGATATTATAATGATATCAATGACTGAACTCAGAGGGTAGGTTAGGTTAGACTGGTTTTACTCTGTGTGTTTGACATCACTTTCGACTAAAGTGTTTTCGAATTGTTCACGAGAGATCGTATTTTTTTTCCTAAACAATTGGGCTGAGGAAATGAGGCTGCTTTATTTTGAATATAGGCATGAACCTGAATTACACATTAGAATTTTGGTGGTCTGATCGACTTATACGTTATGGA
>NC_051415.1:16699438-16700161 GCF_015228065.2 Penaeus monodon
GGAAACCTCTTTCCTTCTTAAGCATTAAGATTTTTACCGATAACTGGAGCATGAAACGCAAAAAACCCTTTGAAACTCAAGTTGCATCACCACTTCTAAATTCTTCTAAAACGAGTCAGAGATCGCGAATTCGCACGTGCACCAGGAGACAATTTCATTTTAAATCGCAGCAGCAAAGTCAGACGAAAAAAGAAGAAAAGAAACAAGAGATCCAATTAATTCTCCTAATATTTCATTTCATGGGGAGATTTTGGGTAGTAAAAATGGAACATTTAGCAGCTGGGTGTTTTGAGGGAACTTTGTTTCATCTTTCTACAAGGCAGGACAACTCTTTGATTACTTTTGGGCAAGTACCCCCACTGCTTAGGCCCGAATCACATATATAGGTAACCACATTGTGCTTATTTTGCGAAGAAAAAAAAAGAAAATTATTGGAAATACGAATTTTAGTAGAAGGTTAATTTGTAACTAAACATTCGTAAAAAGGTGACATAAAGAACTGACACTTATTTCCAAACTGAAAAAAATCCTTCCTTAGGGGGTCTTTCATCAAAAGTTTTAACACTGGTTATATTTTTTAATGTCTTTAGGTAATCTTACTGTCAGTCTACCAATGCTGCGGTTAATTATTTTTGAGGTGTAAAAACGAAAGTTGTTTTGACTATTAAGATATATACAAATAACAAGTGATAAAGTTGTCTTTTATATCTACGCAGGCAAATG
>NC_051415.1:16700403-16701300 GCF_015228065.2 Penaeus monodon
CATTCCGGTGAAAGGTTCGTTTCCACGAGTGAGGCATCATTACAGGATATTGAGTGCCAGGCTTGATAATCACGAAAGTTCTTAGCGATTTCGTCTATGACTCGTGCTGATCCACTGATCAAAGTTATCACTGCTAATGAGATAAATTTACGACGTTACAGACCCTTTGCTGATATTAGCATGGAATAAAATGTGCAATAAATCTTAATCATGTTAGTACGATAATTTATATACTGGAATGTAAACGAGGCACCCTTTCCGGAGCGAATGTGCGGGACACCATCTGTAATTTTCGAATGTGTCATTGCACGAAAGGGATCGATTAACATTTGACGGTAAAAAGGACCACCAGAATTTTCTTATCATTACTGAGCTTGAGTTATCTTCATCTATCTTTGACAGTCGATTTCTGTCTTTTGTCTACGAATCTACGACATTTATGGAGGAGTCCTATGCACTTAATATCTCTAAATTATCCTTGTGACACGGCAACAATAACAGTGCAAATTTACAGATACATACACATCAACTGAGCCGTTTCCTTCATCCTGAGTTAACAATAACAAGTGCCAGATTTGCACACATCTATATGAAATGCATAATATTAGCGTCATGATATATGTAACATCAAAAGAAAGCAGATGTTTCATGAATACCATACTACTTTTATAATTTCCTGTAATATAGGCACGCTGATTAAAGTAACATAATATAATAGACTAAAGAAAAGGACTTTACGGATAAAAAATCAATATACTTTTTAGGTCCTCACAATGCCGATAACCGCTTTGATTTATTTCCTATTTTATTCACCATTTCAATCCTACAGGGAGGTTCAGATCCCAGTCCCCCCTTGTATACGGCCCTGATTGGTGCAATCTGGAGGACAGAAGATAT
>NC_051415.1:16701565-16701682 GCF_015228065.2 Penaeus monodon
CTCACTCAGATTATATCGTTAGTCATGGAGATACAAATATTTCGCAAACTCTTTATTAAAATTTATAGCCTCGTGGCCTCATTACGACTAAATCTATTGCCGTACACAATGGCTTAT
>NC_051415.1:16701901-16702011 GCF_015228065.2 Penaeus monodon
GAATCTTTAACTCTAACATTTCACGCTACTGGATTTTATAAATGGATCTACCATGCATTCATTCGCACTGGATTTACACCTAGTAACAGAACAGTTGAATTTAAAATATG
>NC_051415.1:16702739-16702824 GCF_015228065.2 Penaeus monodon
GCTGTTGTCAAATAATTCAGACCAAATAGACAGAAAATCAAAAGTTCATCAAATATCAAAGAACCTTATCATAAGGAAGGTGAGG
>NC_051415.1:16703006-16703240 GCF_015228065.2 Penaeus monodon
CTGTCACAAGCACGTCACGGCCCAAGCGGTCGACCCGGAGCCTCAGCCGCTCCGCAATAAACTCACAAATTGGCCAATAAAGCTGATAGCTTTGATTAACTTGAATCGGGCCCGATATTTTCCCCTCTGCTCGTAAAATATTATGCTAGCTTTCGGTCCCCAGAAGAGGATGATAAATAGACGGATGGCGAAGGCTCTTCGCGGGAAAGAGCCGGATCTCACGATGGTTGAGGG
>NC_051415.1:16704467-16704534 GCF_015228065.2 Penaeus monodon
TTAAATTCATGTAGCTAAACACAATAAAAAGTACATAGAAGAAACAGTGGCACAATGTTATAAAAGG
>NC_051415.1:16706218-16706296 GCF_015228065.2 Penaeus monodon
GTTAAAATATTAACAATTCAATGGGGGAGAGAATAAGCAGATAATCATAATCGCTCTTCAGACGGGTCTTTGTTCTCC
>NC_051415.1:16706412-16706503 GCF_015228065.2 Penaeus monodon
CTGTGGTAATTGAGATGGGTCTCCTCCAGCACAAACAGAGAGAAAGAGGTTGGGGGGGGGGTTCGTGGCAAATATAACAGGCCATGAGTCC
>NC_051415.1:16706649-16706810 GCF_015228065.2 Penaeus monodon
TGGAAACAGCAACGTAATAAGTCAACGGAGAAAATGCCGATTGCTCCAAGGTATAGATTGGGACTGGAACTTTATATAAATTTGTTCGTCCAAGGTAATAATGGAAAATCCCAGGGAGTGGGGTGAGTGTTGTGATCCCATCTCACTTTTGTTCTTATCAT
>NC_051415.1:16710028-16711567 GCF_015228065.2 Penaeus monodon
CTGGTGATTGAAATTCATTATTAATCACAAAGATTCACTAATCACGACAAAGCTTAAATATTATAAACATTTTTGTTTTTGTTGTTGCCTGTATTAAAGTAGTTTCGTGGTGATTCAAGAACACGCGTTGAAGACATGATTTTATTCTCAGTCCTGCATTTTTTATGATTTCCTTTTTTTCAGAATAATTTGGCCTCAGCGTATGGCTGTTTTATATAAGTTGGAAGCAAAACCTACCTGTCCAAGCGGTATAATAAAGCCTTGCGTAAATTTCCGTAAACGCCTGTTGTTATTGATAACTTTTGCAAACTGAGAACTCGCAGAGCTATTGATAAATGAAACAATTTCAAAAAGGAATAGCGATCGCTACAGACTATAAAAAAGGCTGCTGTGCGTCAGAGCTATGACTCGATGGCGTCATGAAATTCACATTACGTGTGTGTGTTTATTGTCTTCTTGAGCGCGTGGGCACATGCAGATAAGTGTATGGTGTTTATTAAGAAATACACTGCAAATTAAAGTACTATTTGCAGTTAGATAGACATGAAAAAGTTATGGGAATTAATATTACTTGAAAAGCGGTACTGTGTTATCCGAATTTCCTGAATTTACTGTGAAATCAAAGCAAGAATCGGATCATCAGACAGCTTGGGTGCCATTCGATAAATTCCTCGTATATCCCAAATTGCCGAAGGTTCGCAAATTTATCTCGCAAGTCTTAAAAGATATGATCTCGGATATCGCAGCAGAAATCATTCACAGCCAAGCAGATAAAGCGTTGGCTATATTTACGACGCGGATCTTTAGATCGAAATAAACTCGCGACGTAAATAAAGCGACGTAAAATGAGGGATGACGGAGCGGTAAACAATATGGCAACACGGCTGAGGTAATGCCAGTGACAGTAAACTTTCCTCGACTGCAATATTGCGAAGTATATTGAACTATAAATACCCCGCGTAAAAGAATCGATATTGGCAGCGTCGAGTGTCCGCGAGGTGCTTGTGGTTAATGCTGCGATTATCAGGTGGTTGCAACGCGCTTCCGGGACTTCCCTGTTGTAATGGCGGGCTCCAGGAGAGGGGGAGAGGGGGTCGATCTGTTACGATAGCGCTGTGGCCTTCATTATACGTGTGTAATGACGGTGGTTATTTTTGCGACAATTAGGCCAGCCTGCAGCGCACTGTGGTGCTGGGTATATTGGAACGTGGGCAGGTTATCGCCCTGTAAAAGGAGGCCGTCGCGATGTTATAGCGCGCGGTGGTTATTACGCCATAACATGCAACATTTATGATGTTATAACATGACTTGTTTTACTTTAGCTAAAGGATAATGTAATGGACACAGTTGTCATCGTGTTATTACGCTGGACATCGTTATTACACTCCATATTACAGCATAAATGTGCGTGGAAACACAATTGGGTCTATGAAGGGGCCACTCCCTGCAGGCCGATTGGGCGGCGTCTGCGTCTGACGACAGGGACCAAGAAGAGCCTGGGTCTTTCTTCAGTGCTCTGGAGAAGAATAGAGGAAATTA
>NC_051415.1:16721419-16721602 GCF_015228065.2 Penaeus monodon
CCCGCCGTGCCCGCCATCTCGCGGCTGCGCACCGGTGGCTCAAAAACTGGCCCGAGTATAAATCAAATGTGCTTCAACTTCACATAAACTTTTCCCTTCTTGGCTCTGTCCCTCGTAGTAAATCACCATCGCTAACTTGCTCCGCGTAGTGACTGCAGACGTCTGAGATTCCACTCTCCATTT
>NC_051415.1:16721632-16721733 GCF_015228065.2 Penaeus monodon
AAGCTAATTCGGCTATTTTTCTTGGGGTTTTAGGGTGTTTATGGAAAAGGAAGTGGTTGTGATTTGTTTTTGTTTTCGTTTTTTGGGGGGAGGGGGGGACC
>NC_051415.1:16721846-16722175 GCF_015228065.2 Penaeus monodon
TTTATAGCATATCTTCATTTCATTTATTTGTTTTCATCTTTCTATTCGTAATCAATCTTCTCGGCTATTTTATCTTTTCCTTTTTCGTTTTCTTTCTTCTCTTTGGATGTTCTTCAACCTTCGTCTCCAAACTGCATCATTAACTTCCCTCCATAGTTACTGAACGACCCATTTTTTCCATTATAAATTTCGTATTCAGGACCCACCGCCACCTCTCGACTCTTCGTCCACTTTATCTGTACATCCATCACCTTTTTTCTTCTTTTTCAACCTTCTCATGGTCACTGCCTTCCCATTACTGCCCCCTCCATTACGACCGTACCCCTCAC
>NC_051415.1:16722651-16723339 GCF_015228065.2 Penaeus monodon
AATTCTCCCTTTTCTGGAGAGAGTCGGAAATATACGTCAGTTGAAAGCGAGCAGCCTCTCATTCCGTTCCATTTTTTCCCCCTGATTCAAATGAACTATTCGGCCTCATTCTGCCTTCATGCATAGAAGATGTAACAGGAGAGGAAAAAAGATGTTGCCTCTTCCTCCTGCCTGCGGTAAGAATCCCTGCGGAGCGAAGGTGAATCACAGAGTCATCAGCAACGTCTCAGGGAAATGATCCCCTGACGATGGAGGCAGTTCGTGCTGGCCTGAGGAGCGCTAAAGCAAGGGCATTACTGTTTCGAAAAGGAGTGGATAAAGAGAGAAAAAAAATAAATTCACAAAGAAAGGGGGATAAAAAGAGGGTGATAGCTTCATGTGTTATGCCTTTTGGTTAACATGAGTGAATAATTAATTTGCATATATGATCCACTGAATATTATATGGAGATTAAGAACCTGTGGTGCGGAGGTTCTTCGGTCCAAATTGCATGGATCGCTGAGGTTATTAGCATCTTATGAGAAGCACTTTCCTTGCATGACATTCTTTACAGGAGACAGTGGAGAACTTCCAAGTTACTGAGATGGCTTTCCTGAAAAATTGACTTATCAATTCTCTCCTAGGCTGTCAAATAGAACACCTACAACTTTCCAGGCACACAAATCACTATAGATAGGAAACTTTAAAC
>NC_051415.1:16723411-16724214 GCF_015228065.2 Penaeus monodon
TGAGAAGCACTTTCCTTGTATGACATTCTTTACAGGAGACAGTGGAGAACTTCCAAGTTACTGAGATGGCTTTCCTGAAAAATTGACTTATCAATTCTCTCCTAGGCTGTCAAATAGAACACCTACAACTTTCCAGGCACACAAATCACTATAGATAGGAAACTTTAAACATATTCGAAACTTTCCGCGGATTCTCATACCATTTTTTGCGATTTAATCTTTTTTTGTGTGAAATCAACTTTAGCAGGTTGCAATACCATTTATTTTACTTCCATCTATCATAATCATTGGAAAATTTTAAATATCTATTCTTATACCATTTTTGCGATATAATCACGAGGTAAAGTCATATTTGTGAAAATCAATGTTATTGGGTAGCAGTTGCAATGATCCGGGTTTTTTTCGGCTCCTGTATATGGGCAGATGAATGAGCAGTATTAATTCATACTGTTTCAACTCCATAAGACGTTTAAGCATTGTGTGGGCATGTAAAATGTAATGAAGCATGGCTTTACCTCGGCTTCGATTCCAAGTCCGACCTCTCACTGGTTCGTTTTGCTACTGGATCCTATCTTCTTCCGCTTGATTAGTTTCTGATGCTCTTCTTACGATGCTCTTGATGTCTTCTTGATACCTGGTCCCCTGCTCTTTCCTCTACGTTGATATCATCGTCAGGACGTGGATGTTTTTATTCTCTGCAGGTCTCGAGCTATGGGTCGTAATACATTAAGAGGTCTTCGCTGACTGTTTTGTCTGCCTCTACCCTTCTTGTTGTCTCTTTGTCTCCTGCTGTCTATTGGTTT
>NC_051415.1:16724480-16724845 GCF_015228065.2 Penaeus monodon
ATGAAGTACCCTTAGGTTATAATTTCGCCAACGAATATTATCCTCGCTATAAGAAGAACGTCCTGCGGCGAAATAGAACTCGAGGCGTATGAACGTCAGCTGATCTAGTGTGTTTATTTACCTGGAATATTTTCACCTGGATTTCAAACTATTCCATAAACGCTTTACACCCATCGATACAGCCGGATCTTCAACTTCCACTTTTCGTCAACAGTACGAAATACCAGGCATGAACTTATCCTGGCCTCCCTTTATGGGTAAAGAGACCTTGTTGCCTCAAAGGATATTGTTGATGAAAGTTCCTTAATCAAGGAAGTTGTGAAGGCCTTCCTTAAGATGGTCTAATCAAGGTTCAGCCGGAAGAA
>NC_051415.1:16726558-16727240 GCF_015228065.2 Penaeus monodon
CCATCTTCAAAACTAATCCTGTAAAATAACAGCGATTATAATTAGCCAAATGCGCAGTATAACAAAATAACAGGGAAAAAAAAACTTAAGAATTACACCGTCGACCCGGAGTTCGAGACGCGGAGGCAAAAAGCAAGGAGTCTGGCATAAAACAGGAGAAAATTTCTATCCACAAGACGAAATCAGAAGCATTACATCATCGGCAACGCAATCATGTAGATCCAGTTTTCAGGTATTGTCTTCCAGGAACCCAGATTTCTTTGCTTATAAAGAAAGGGTGTGAGACCGAATGGAAGTAAAGAGAGGAGTAAGAGGGAATGGGAGTGAAAGAGAGGAAGTGAGAGGAAAATGAGAGAAAAGAAAGGGAGTGAGAGGGAATGGAAGTAAAGAGAGGAGTAAGAGGGAATGGGAGTGAAAGAGAGGGAATGTGAGTAAAAGAGAGGAAGTGAGAGGGAAAAGAGAGAAAAGAAAGGGAGTGAGAGCGAATGGAAGTAAAGAGGAAGTAAGAGGGAATTGTAGTAAAAGAGAGGAAGTGAGAGGGAATTTGAGTAAAGAGGGGAAGTGAAAGGGAATGGGGGTAAAAGAGAGGGAAAAGAGAGGGAAATGAGAGAAAAGAAAGAGAGTGAGAGTTAATGGAAGTGAAGAGGGAGTAAGAGGAAATGGGAGTAAGAGAGGGAATGAG
>NC_051415.1:16727459-16727601 GCF_015228065.2 Penaeus monodon
GTAGCCAGTCGGTGCTTAGACATGACAATCATTTTCATAAACTTTAGTTACAGCTTATAATCCCGAGTTTTAATAATTGGACGAAATGCTGTAATACTTTCCGTGAGAATAAGCTTCACAAATACTCTACGCAGCCTTTGCC
>NC_051415.1:16727780-16727952 GCF_015228065.2 Penaeus monodon
GAGAGAGGTATGCTTCCCTCTTGTACCCAGCCTCCAGACACGACTTATAACGCAATATCTTCCATCCTGAGTGAAGGAATAGTCCCCTTTGCCAAGTGCATTTTGAAAGGCGCTTCACGTGTTCGTTATAAGATCTCTGACTTTTCGGAAAACATATCTTTGTTGTGAATGT
>NC_051415.1:16728401-16728679 GCF_015228065.2 Penaeus monodon
CATTTATTCACACCCACACAATATGTAAGAGACAGAAAGAGGCAGACATAGAAGAGGACGAACACCAACCCCGTCCCTTTGAGTGTGCCACAGTTTAATCTACAGTAATCTTAACCTAATCCCCGTTGTCTTCGGGTATAATGGGAACCCAATCCCTGCATGTGAAATCAGGTTGAACAAAGTGCCGTAGGGCTTGGCACGCTCCCTGCTTGCTGCCATAGATCAGCTTCCCGCTTGACTGCTTTCTTGGAAATGGCTTGAGGAAAGGACATCGGGTT
>NC_051415.1:16730234-16730507 GCF_015228065.2 Penaeus monodon
GATGTCCTTTCCTCAAGCCATTTCCAAGAAAGCAGTCAAGCGGGAAGCTGATCTATGGCAGCAAGCAGGGAGCGTGCCAAGCCCTACGGCACTTTGTTCAACCTGATTTCACATGCAGGGATTGGGTTCCCATTATACCCGAAGACAACGGGGATTAGGTTAAGATTACTGTAGATTAAACTGTGGCACACTCAAAGGGACGGGGTTGGTGTTCGTCCTCTTCTATGTCTGCCTCTTTCTGTCTCTTACATATTGTGTGGGTGTGAATAAATG
>NC_051415.1:16731024-16731190 GCF_015228065.2 Penaeus monodon
CACAACAAAGATATGTTTTCCGAAAAGTCAGAGATCTTATAACGAACACGTGAAGCGCCTTTCAAAATGCACTTGGCAAAGGGGACTATTCCTTCACTCAGGATGGAAGATATTGCGTTATAAGTCGTGTCTGGAGGCTGGGTACAAGAGGAAGCATACCTCTCTC
>NC_051415.1:16731364-16731512 GCF_015228065.2 Penaeus monodon
TATGGGCAAAGGCTGCGTAGAGTATTTGTGAAGCTTATTCTCACGGAAAGTATTACAGCATTTTCGTCCAATTATTAAAACTCGGGATTATAAGCTGTAACTAAAGTTTATGAAAATGATTGTTCATGTCTAAGCACCGACTGGCTAC
>NC_051415.1:16731673-16732315 GCF_015228065.2 Penaeus monodon
ATCCTCCTCATTCCCTCTAATTCCCTTTCTTTTACTCTCATTCCCTCTCTTACTCCCATTTCCTCTTACTCCCTCTTCACTTCCATTAACTCTCACTCTCTTTCTTTTCTCTCATTTCCCTCTCATTTCCTCTCTTTTACCCCCATTCCCTCTCTTTCAGTCCCATTCCCTCTAACTCCCACTATTTTCCTTACATTCCTTCTCACTCCCTCTCTTTACTTCCATTCGCTCTCACTCCCTTTCTTTTCTCTCATTTTCCTCTCACTTCCTCTCTTTCACTCCCATTCCCTCTTACTCCTCTCTTTACTTCCATTCGGTCTCACACCCTTTCTTTATAAGCAAAGAAATCTGGGTTCCTGGAAGACAATACCTGAAAACTGGATCTACATGATTGCGTTGCCGATGATGTAATGCTTCTGATTTCGTCTTGTGGATAGAAATTTTCTCCTGTTTTATGCCAGACTCCTTTGCTTTTTGCCTCCGCGTCTCGAACTCCGGGTCGACGGTGTAATTCTTAAGTTTTTTTTTCCCCAGTTATTTTGTTATACTGCGCATTTGGCTAATTATTATCGCTGTTATTTTACAGGATTAGTTTTGAAGATGGTTATTTTTCATTGGAACTATCATTACGGCGGTTGCTGG
>NC_051415.1:16734086-16734444 GCF_015228065.2 Penaeus monodon
TCTTACTTCCGGCTGAACCTTGATTAGACCATCTTAAGGAAGGCCTTCACAACTTCCTTGATTAAGGAACTTTCATCAACAATATCCTTTGAGGCAACAAGGTCTCTTTACCCATAAAGGGAGGCCAGGATAAGTTCATGCCTGGTATTTCGTACTGTTGACGAAAAGTGGAAGTTGAAGATCCGGCTGTATCGATGGGTGTAAAGCGTTTATGGAATAGTTTGAAATCCAGGTGAAATATTTCCAGGTAAATAAACACACTAGATCAGCTGACGTTCATACGCCTCGAGTTCTATTTCGCCGCAGGACGTTCTTCTTATAGCGAGGATAATATTCGTTGGCGAAATTATAACCTAAG
>NC_051415.1:16734648-16735943 GCF_015228065.2 Penaeus monodon
CAATAGACAGCAGGAGACAAAGAGACAACAAGAAGGGTAGAGGCAGACAAAACAGTCAGCGAAGACCTCTTAATGTATTACGACCCATAGCTCGAGACCTGCAGAGAATAAAAACATCCACGTCCTGACGATGATATCAACGTAGAGGAAAGAGCAGGGGACCAGGTATCAAGAAGACATCAAGAGCATCGTAAGAAGAGCATCAGAAACTAATCAAGCGGAAGAAGATAGGATCCAGTAGCAAAACGAACCAGTGAGAGGTCGGACTTGGAATCGAAGCCGAGGTAAAGCCATGCTTCATTACATTTTACATGCCCACACAATGCTTAAACGTCTTATGGAGTTGAAACAGTATGAATTAATACTGCTCATTCATCTGCCCATATACAGGAGCCGAAAAAAACCCGGATCATTGCAACTGCTGCCCAATAACATTGATTTTCACAAATATGACTTTACCTCGTGATTATATCGCAAAAATGGTATAAGAATATATATTTAAAATTTCAAATGATTAGGATAGATGGAAGTAAAACTAAATGGTATTGCAACCCTTGCTAAGTTGATTTTCACCACAAAAAAAGATTAAATCGCCAAAAATGGTATGAGAATCGCGGAAAGTTTCGAATATGTTTAAAGTTCCTATATATAGTGATTTTGTGTGCCTGGAAGTTGTAGGTGTTCTATCTTGACAGCCAGGAGAGAATTGATAGTCACTTTCAGGAAGCCATCTCATGTAACTTGAAGTTCTCCCTGTCTCCTGTAAAAGAATGTCATGCAGGAAAGTGTTCTCAAAGATGCAATAACCTCAGCGAATCCTGCAATTTGACCGAAGAACCTCCGCACACAGGTTCTTAATCCATATAATAATTCAGGGATATATATGCAAATTAATTATTACTCATGTTAACCAAAAGGCATAAACATGAAGCTATCACCCTCTGTTTATCCCCTTTCGTTTGCTGAATTATTTTTTTTCCTCTTTATCACTCCTTTCGCAAAGTAAGCCCTTGCTTAGCGCTCCTCAGGCCCGCCCGCACGGCTCATCGTCAGGGGCTATTTCCCCTGAGCGTTGCTGATGACTCTGGGCATTGATGCACCTCGCTCCGCCAGGGACTCTTTACCGGCAGGCAGGAGCCGAGGCCAACTCTTTTTCCTTCCTGTCCCTTCTTCTCTGCCTGACGCCGCCTGCGGCCGCCTAGTTCCTTTGCATCAGGGGGAACAAACTGGACCGGACGCGAGGCTGCTCGCTTTCACATGCCGTCTATTCGACTCCTCCCGACACGGGGCGCATT
>NC_051415.1:16741861-16741998 GCF_015228065.2 Penaeus monodon
CCCAACATTTAAAGTTGATTTTAAAAAAAATTTAAACAGGGGAAATTATAAAAAATTAATTTTTTTTTGTAATGAAAAAGTAAATCCTTTAAAAAATCTTACATGGGTGCCTTGGAAAGTTTAAAAATCCTTGCATT
>NC_051415.1:16744457-16746020 GCF_015228065.2 Penaeus monodon
AAAATTAATAGTAATAAAAAAGAATTTTAAAAACTATCCATTTATGACGTAGCCCCAAAATCACCGGGTATTAAAATTTCTTTTAATCAAAAAGATTCAAAATCACGACAAAGCTTAAATATTATAAACTTTTTGTTTTTTTGTTGCCTGTTTTAAAAGTGTTTCGTTGATTCAAAAACACGCGTTAAAGACTGATTTTTTTCCAGCCCTGCTTTTTTAGATTTCCTTTTTTTCAGAAAATTTGGCCCAGCGTATGGCGTTTTTATAATTGGGAAAGCAAAAACTCCCTTCCAAGCGTAAAAAAAGCCTTGCAAATTTTTCCGAAAACGCCTTTTTGTTATTGATAATTTTTGAAAACTGAGAACTCGCAGAGCTTTTGTAAATGAAAAATTTTAAAAAAGGAATAGCGATCGCTACAGACTATAAAAAGGTGCTGTGCTCAGAGCTATGACTCGATGCTCATGAAACACTTTTACGTGTGTGTTTTTTTGCTTTTTGAGCGCGTGGGCACAGCAATAGTTATGGTTTTTTTAAGAAATACCTGCAAATTAAGTACTTTTTTGCAGTTAGATGACAAAAAAATTATGGAAAATTATTATTTAAAAAAGGGGTACTTTTATCCAATTTTCCTAAATTTACGGGAAAATCAAAGCAAAACGATCATCAACAGTTTGGGGTGCCTTTCGAAAAATTCCCTGTTTTCCCAAATTGCCAAAGGTTCGCAAATTTATCTCGCAAGTCTTAAAAATTGATCTCGGAATCGCACAGAAATCTTCACAGCCAAGCGATAACTTTGGGCTATATTCGACCCCGGATTTTTAGATCGAAAAAAAACTCGCGACTAAAAAAAGCGACGAAAAAATGAGGGATGACGGAGGGGAAAAATTGGCACAGGGTGAGGAAATCCCATGACAGAAAATTTTCCTCGACTGCAATATTGCGAGATATTGAAATAATCCCCCGCGTAAAAAAATCGATATTGGACGTCGGGTCCGCGAGGGCTTGGGGTTTAAATGCTGCGATTACGGGGTTGCAACGCGCTTCCGGACTTCCCTGTTGTAAGGGGCGGGCTCCAGGGGGGGGGGGAGAGGGGGTCACTGTACGATAGCGCTGTGGCCTTATTATACGTGTGATCGGGGGTTTTTTTTTCGACATTACCCCACCCTGCAGCCCTGTGGTGCGGGTTATTGGAACGGGGGGCGGGGTTATCGCCCTTAAAGGGGCGTCGCGATGTTATAGCGCCGGTGGTTATTACGCCATAACATGAAACATTTTGTGTTATAACATGACTTGTTTTATTTTTAGCAAAAGGGTTGAAATGGACACAGTTGTATCGTGTTTTACCGGGACTCGTTATTCACTCCATATTACGCATAAATGTGCGTGGAAAAAAATTTGGGTCTTGAGGGGCCACCCCCTCAGGCCGATTGGCGGCGTCTGCGTTGACGAAGGCCCAAGAAGACCTGGGTTTTTTCTCATGCTTGGAGAAGAATAGGGGAAATTAAAACACGTACCCACCATGCATGTATATCTAGTGTTTTGGGGTGTTATACACACACACAC
>NC_051415.1:16746411-16746489 GCF_015228065.2 Penaeus monodon
GGGGTATCTGTAGTGTGTGGTGTGTTTAAATATTATATTTTTTTATTTATTATTTTTATATAATATAATTTTTTCATA
>NC_051415.1:16746525-16746594 GCF_015228065.2 Penaeus monodon
TACACACACCCCCACAAAGTATCATGCGTCCCACGACCGCTCAAACTAACCTTCCCGTTAAAAAATTGG
>NC_051415.1:16748920-16749034 GCF_015228065.2 Penaeus monodon
AATAATATATAAAAATTATATTATATTAAAATTATTATTTATAATATATTTAATTTTTGAAAATGGTGTAATATGTATAGATAGATGATAAGGGATGATAATATCAATGCATCT
>NC_051415.1:16749056-16749130 GCF_015228065.2 Penaeus monodon
CATCAATATTTTTTTAAAAATTATTAATATATATATATATTAATTTTATAAAATTTTGTGTGTTTTGGGGTTGT
>NC_051415.1:16751891-16751979 GCF_015228065.2 Penaeus monodon
AAATTTTTAACAATTTGCACATTATTAAATAATATTAAATTTTAATATAATATATATAATTTTAATAATTTTTATAATTTTTAATTTG
>NC_051415.1:16755932-16756087 GCF_015228065.2 Penaeus monodon
TCTCGCGGCTGCGCCCGGTGGCTCAAAAAATGGGCCCCGTATAAATCAAATGTCTTCAACTTTAATAAACTTTTTCCCCTTTTTGGTCTGTCCCCGTAGAAAAACACCATCGCTAACTTGCTCCCGAGTGACTGCAACGTCTGAGATCCCTCTCC
>NC_051415.1:16756317-16756843 GCF_015228065.2 Penaeus monodon
TTCTTTTCATTTTTATAAATCTTCATTTTTTTATTTTTTTTCATCTTTTTTTCGTAAACAATCTTCTCGGGTATTTTACTTTTTCCTTTTTTGTTTTTTTTTTTCTCTTGGATGTTCTTCAAACCCTTGTCTCCAAAATGAAACATTAACTTCCCTCCATAGTTACGAAACCCATTTTTTCCATTATAAATTTCTATTTGGGCCCCCCGCCACCTCTCTGACCTTCGTCTCACTTAATTTGTACTCCATCACCTTTTTTTCTTTTTTTCACCCTTTCATGGGCACCTTTGCCCCTTCCCTCCCACTAATCCCCCCACCCCATTTAAGGATTTCATACCCACACCCACCCCCCCCCCCTGCCCCCGGACCCATAAACCCCCCCCCCCTCACCCGACCCCCAGACCACCTCACCACTGCCTACTTTCCTCACTGACCCAGACCTACCTTCCCCATTGACCCCCCCCCTCATCTACCTCATTAACCCACCTTCCTCACAGGCCCCTACCCCCTCACCGAAACCGAAACC
>NC_051415.1:16756894-16757544 GCF_015228065.2 Penaeus monodon
GACCCCCGACCCAAGCACAAAAAAAAACGGCCGAGTATCGTTTCTACTCTCTTTATATGGGGTGTGGGGACGAACGGGGGCGAAGGGGCCGAGGCGGATTGGTCCCCGAACGACCTTTTTTTTCCTCCGGGCAAAAAGAGGGCTTAGACTCAGCATCCCTTTTATCTACACTCCACCCCCACAATACACCCTCTCTCGCTCTTTAAAAAGCTTTTATGTTCCCCTGGATTTCAGATAAGTGTTCCTTTTTTTCACCATTTCCGCTTTGCGTCATTTGTTTTGCTTCGTTTGGGGATTTTCGCTGTTTTTTTTCCAGAGTTAGTACCATTAAAACCTTATTTTCTCTCTCGTTGTCATCACGTGTTATTTTTTCGTTTTTGGGTTTTTTTTGTAAAAAAAAAAAACGTTTTATTTAAACATACGTTTCCTTTTGGGTTGATATAATTTCATATCAATGATCAGATTGTGTTAGTCCAAGCTCTCTTTATTTTTCCCAAAGGGGTTTTAGCATAAATTTCGAGCGTAGTTCTTCTAAATGTAAAAAAAGGTTTTTCCTTTCGTGCATCACACATCATGAAAAGCCTTAAAAGTCCCGTAAACATTTTCTACTTTGCAGGCGGCCGGGTTTGCCCGTATACACAGTTACTCAA
>NC_051415.1:16757573-16758580 GCF_015228065.2 Penaeus monodon
TTATATAAGAGGGGTTCTTTTCATTTTCTTCCAAAGCAGTTTCTACGAGCTCCCACCTTGCATCGCTTTAAACTTAGACAGACTTGAAAGGCAAGTTCCGTCCTTGTGAATTTAAAAGCAAACTTTTACCTTAATCTCCCGGCATTTCCACCTGGGTTTCCACTTGCCGAGAAAAATGTGCATTGAAAATTAATTTCTGGATTTGCTCACAAAAAAAATATATATATTCTTGAGAAATTTTTTAAATCCCGTGAAAATAAGAGAGCAGAATTAAAGAGGAAATTTGTTTCCAGTCCACACCTAAGTCAAATGAGAAAAGATAAAGATTTTTGCTTGACTAGACTCGGGCCAAGTATTTTCATGGATGTTTAAACCCTTTTGTAGAAATTTCCCCGTAATACAGAAACAATTTCAAACCAACAAAAGCAGAAGATGCAGTGTGAAGTATTTTTTTCAACACTGAAAACGAGAAAATATTAAATGCTCGTTCGTTTTACGTTATACAGTTCGTACACGTGTATCCATGGTTTACGGTAAGATACAAAGAGAAAACTGAGAATTAACGATGATATGACAAAAACACTGCAGATTCGATGTCCAAACACGAGAACCCTACTAGATATAAGTCTATTAAAAATTAAAGGAGATATGCGCTTAATCAACATAGTAAAAACGAACCTGTCCTTCCCCAAGAGAACAGACCCCATTCCCTCACATAGGGCATTGACAACACCCCCCGACCCAGAGCCCTGAACGCAGAAACAGCGACTCTTCCGGGAAAAAAAGTGGCTGCTCCTACGCCCGCGCAACGGTTCTTACACTCGGCCACTTTTTCCTCCCCCCCGCTGCCACCTACCCGCGGGGGAATAAAGGGGCGCCCCCTCGCACGCCGCGGGGCCTCATCGCGAAAGACAGCGCCTCCAGGACTTACGCCAAGGGGGCCGATATTAAAATCCTTCTCTTTTTATTGTAAATTAAAACTTTTTTTTAAAAGAAAAATTTTAGTA
>NC_051415.1:16760787-16761117 GCF_015228065.2 Penaeus monodon
TTTGGGGCATCCGATCACGTTTGCACTCCCTTTCCCATAACCTTGTATTCACGCTAAGACTCAGCGGTGGTGGAGAGTGATGCGATGCTGGGGAATCTGGGCCGTAGATCATCCCCGTGGCGCTCGTGTCAGGGATCAGGTCACCCCTCTGACCTCTGCAAACAACATCATCATAAAGGGAGGAAATCTGAAGTCTCGCTTTCCCTCTGTTTGACAGGACTTCGGGGGGAATATTTTCACATGTAAGGTCTCTATACTTTTATATTTGAAATCATACATGGCACGAAAATTTTTAAAATAAAATTTTAAAAACCAGTATTTTTTACGATC
>NC_051415.1:16761659-16761724 GCF_015228065.2 Penaeus monodon
AAAACACCACAGTTTAAAATTTTGTGTGTGGGGGTTTTAATTTAATAAATAAATATATATAAATA
>NC_051415.1:16761747-16761919 GCF_015228065.2 Penaeus monodon
GGTACAAAGGGGATTATGTGGCAACCCTTTTAAACCGGTTTTAAAAATGTCTGTACTTAAGGACTTCCCCCATCCCAATTTTCCCTTTAGAAAGTTTTCTATTTCTTACCCTTAAATTTTTTCTTTAGTTTGTTTTCCAAATATCTATCTTCTTATATTTTTTACTTGGGCC
>NC_051415.1:16761944-16762518 GCF_015228065.2 Penaeus monodon
AAGGACAAGTCCCTTATCACACCCATGCCCTCGTTTTGATTCGAAATATCACCTTTAATTTGCCCTCTGCTCTTATTGCCACTTCTCCCCCCCCCTTCCCCTTTTTTTTACTCCGGCTAATTCTTCCTTTTCTTTTTTTCCCCCACTGGGGTTTTCCGAACCCCTTTATTTGCAACGCCTTCCCCACATCTGTTTCTTTTTGCGCTCTGCTGAAAAGGAAACCTCAAAAAAAAAAGTGACATTACCCGAATTCTCTAAAAGGACCCTTTTAGAATGTTTACCATTTTATAGGGGGAGATATTGGCTTTGGCCTCGTAATCATAAAAAACCAGGGTTTTTTTATTTCGAAATATTTTTTTTTTTTTTAAATTCGAGGACTTAACCAAAGGGGATATTTTTCAATTGAGATAATCCGCTTTTAAAGGTTTGATAATTTAGTCCCTCCCACCGTCACAGTCGCTCTCGGTCCAAGACATTAAAAAGAAATTTTTTTTTATACAATAGCTTTTGTCTCTGGAAAAAACTGTTTAAATTTCACTTAAATTCGACCCATCATTGAGGGTACCCAAAAATG
>NC_051415.1:16762689-16762965 GCF_015228065.2 Penaeus monodon
AATTTTACAATTATACAAGTAAAAAAAAACAATAAACTGCTCCTCAAAAAGCGGGACTTGGGGTGGTAAACGGGGTTTCCCAACAAAATTTGGTTTTCTGGGAAGCGATCTTGCACAGACCCTTGTCATCGTCTTAAAGGTGTTGGCGTTAAATACACGTTTTCCCCCCATTAAAAGTGGGGGCTTTAAATATTTGGAGACACCCCATTTGCATAAATTGATTCAAACGGAATTATATAAGAACTATCATTTTCATGAAATTAAAACAAAAGAGTG
>NC_051415.1:16763089-16763157 GCF_015228065.2 Penaeus monodon
CACAGACATGAAATCATTGAAAAAGAGAATGGACTGGCATAAACTAGTTAAGGAAAACTACACAAACC
>NC_051415.1:16763592-16764808 GCF_015228065.2 Penaeus monodon
CTTTTCTTCTTTTTTCTTTTCTTTTAAAAGGGAAGCGTAAACTACAGCTATGTAAGTAACCCCATGATTTTAGATAGACAAATAATATATACCATACGTATTCCACTTTAACATGTAAAGACCCAACTTAGATGTAAAGGACACTCGCGCAAAAGTCCCCCCTTTCCTAGCCCAGGAGAAATTTACCTTTGTTTACTGGGGTCTTAATGACGCTAAAATTTTTCACTGCCAACACTGCTCTCCCCCCACGACAATATTATCACCAGCTGACGCGTGAGTTTAGATTAGGCGAGTTCATGAATTTTAATAAGCACAGTGGGAACAGTTGAGGTGTTTTTGGTATGTGAAGAGATATCTCAGTGTATGATTTTCGAAATATTGTATATTAATATATTTCCCTCGGGAAACTAAAAATCCCCTTTATTCCCTTAGCATCCAGTTGAAGTTAAAAGGGGTGTCAGGAACTGCTTAATTCACTGTGAATTACAGCTTCCGTCTAGTTATCTCTCGACTTTACATGTTATATAGAATTTTTGTTTTATTTTTTCCACTCTCGCGGGGAAAGGAAAATTAGCAGCACCCTACACTGCCACTCGATGTACGAAATAGTTCAGCAAAGTAAAGCCGGATCTTGTTATGTAGAAAAAAAAGATCTTTTCCTGCAGTACCGTTGCAAAAGTTGCATCGCTGTGAGGGCAACGCTGCGCCAACGAGCTCCCGAGCCCTTCCAATCGCCTTACTGCAGTGGGAGCATAAACACCCTCCCAGCGGCTGTGTTGGCAGACCCATTGCACATCATTTTACTCGCATACAGATGCTTAACTTAAGTGCGCATCATTAGGCTAATGAGGTCTGATGTGAGAACATTCTTACTAATTAAACGTCCAAGATGGCCGGGAAGACCTTGTTCCCGGGAGAGTCGGGCTGTAATCTTATTAAGTGCTGGTGACGCTCTGGCCTGCATTGTTTATGTTCGTTGCATAATGTAGCGACCATCACGCCGGGCCCGGACGGTGAGCAGCATATACAGTTTAAATGAGCACTGAGTAGTATCACGTGTAATCTATATGCGCATGTCGTCATACAAAAATACACACGAGCACCTTACAGTCATCTTACAGGTGGCATTTTTCAGAAAATTTACCCATGCGAATTTGTCCCCTTGTAAACGTGGTTATTGGATATTGCTTTCCATTCTGTTGTTCTGTTTGTTCAC
>NC_051415.1:16764850-16765465 GCF_015228065.2 Penaeus monodon
CCCTCTTCACATAATATATTCAAATCATTTCTTCGTTTTTTGCATCAGTGTTTTCCATTTGGTTGAACTTAGTTTTGGGTTTTCAGTTTCCCCGTGTATATGCGAATGTTTATACTCTATAACTGTTTTTTTTTCGACTTGTGTAAAGATATGAATAAGACTGTTTTCATTTGCAGCTCTCTTTTTCTAGATTTCTTTATCAAACTGACTAAATTAGGTCTAAACAAAACTACAGAAATACAAACACGTGCACATGATAATACGCAAAGTAGCTTCCTTGTCACTGGATATGCAGCTATAATTTTAGATTTAAAAAATGACTAGTGGAATTCCTGCATTTAACTTGAGGTCTGAAATAGTGATGCGTTAAGAATAATCTGAAGGATTTAAAGCCCTACCTTTTCTCCCCATGGTTGGTCTTTAGGTTTTGTTTTTTTACTACGCATCCGCAACCGGGTTTGATAACCAACATTCAGTGTTACAGAATTACTCGGTCGGAAAAAAAAAGTTAGCAGAGCAGATACTAATCTGGTTAAAAAGATGTGAAGCAGGTCATGTTAACATGGACTGTCTGTGTTCGATTTTGTAAGGATTCCTGGAATTCCTACGCCCCAT
>NC_051415.1:16766365-16766449 GCF_015228065.2 Penaeus monodon
GAAAAAATGAAAAAAAATATATATGGGAACCATGAAAAATTACATGCATCATTATCCATATTATCAGGTGTCATTTCATTCCAC
>NC_051415.1:16766845-16767777 GCF_015228065.2 Penaeus monodon
TACTAACCCAGACCAATAAGGATTCTTAAGATGATCTTGGAGCCAAATAGTACTGAAACATAGAATATAACGTTCGTGGCGCCTCTTCCATGATTCATGATCCGCCTAGACAATTGTACTTATGGTACGACTGAGAATTGTTTTTGTGAAAGTATTTGAAATATAGTATTTCTTTTCTTTACTACTACTAAAAAGTGGTAAGTAGTCCTAGAGCAACACATATCTGCACCCGACTCTTTTACAATCGCTTGATAGCGTAATTACCATTTCTGTTTTATTAACAACTGATATTAACTAATTTATATAGGTTAAAAATCTTCTTTACAAGTTAAGCCCCTAGTGAAACTTGGGTTCTCCTTCCGTAGATTTAGACCCCAGAAGTAAACCCTTTTCATAATCATGTTCTAACTCCGGCTATTACAGACCAGTTATTGTCTTTCAAAAAATTTCTTTGGAATGGACATAAAATGGATATGTTTTCTCTAATAATTCTAATGCTCATTTACTATCAAGTGTTTTTGCCCCCCGTTCAATATGGTGATCCTTATGAAAACGGGTTGAATGTCGTAGAGTCAAATCAGAATCTTCTTCATAATTCAACAGAATGTCATTTGAGAAAGATTTTTGACTTTTTCAATAAGACAAACTATACTGAGGATTATATTTCCCAGAGTTGTGTGCAAAAAAGAACCACATTCAGTATTCACCAATTACTCAGTCTGACGACATAATGTATCCTGAAACATTAACAACTTTTGAAAGAATAATACTGCTTTCGCTAGGAGTTACTGGTCTACATGCAATAACATAGATTTTGTTTTCATATTTTATTACAGCCGGCTTAAACCGCCAAGATCCCCTTTCATATCTGCATCATGCGTGTGCAAAGTGAGTGGCACAGTCCAAGTCGCATTTTACTGTAATGTTTGGAA
>NC_051415.1:16768038-16768118 GCF_015228065.2 Penaeus monodon
AAGCATGTGCTTTTAAATGTTTTGAAAGGTATGTATGTTTTTGTAATGCTAGGTAGAACCCTGAAGCGGTAAACGAAAAA
>NC_051415.1:16768642-16769113 GCF_015228065.2 Penaeus monodon
TTTTTGTGGGGTGGTGCGCGTGGGGGGTGGGGTGCCTTTGGTTTTTGTGGGGTTTTTGTGTGTATTAAAAGATAAAAATAATATAATATTTTATATTATATATATTATATATATTAAAAATAAGTTATATACTTGGGTTTTATTAAAATATTTTATTACAAATTTTGTTTATATATAATACTAATTTTATTAAAATTTTTAAAATATATTATATTATTAATTTTATTCCCTATTTTAAAATATATATATATTATTTTAAAAATTTTATATATATATATTTTTAGATTGTATTTTATAATATAATATTATATTTTATATATATAAATGGTTATATCTACCTTATGTTATATTATATTTTTATTATAAATGTTAAATATGTGGTTTGTGTTTCATTTGCATGGGGCGGGGTTTAGTTTAATGTATGTCTGTTTTTTAACACGATGCATTTCTTTTTCATCCGAAAATCTATTT
>NC_051415.1:16769183-16769344 GCF_015228065.2 Penaeus monodon
GGTGGCCCCAAAAAATGGGCCCCAGTTTTAAATCAAATGTGCTTCAACTTTTACATAAACTTTTCCCTTCTTGGCCCCCCTTGTCCCTCGTAGGAAAAACCCCCATCGGCCCCAACTTGCTCCCTCAAATGACTGCAACGTTTTGAGATTCCCCTCTCCCC
>NC_051415.1:16769376-16769484 GCF_015228065.2 Penaeus monodon
AAGCTAATTCGGCTATTTTTCTTGGGGTTTTTAAAGGTTTTTTAAAGGGAAAAGGAAGTGGGTTTTTGTGTTTTTTTGTTTTCGTTTTTTGGGGGGAGGGGGGGACCC
>NC_051415.1:16769639-16770868 GCF_015228065.2 Penaeus monodon
CATCTTTCTATTCGTAAACAATCTTCTCGGCTATTTTATCTTTTCCTTTTTCGTTTTCTTTCTTCTCTTTGGATGTTCTTAAACCCTTCGTCTCCAAACTGCATCATTAACTTCCCTCCATAGTTACTGAACGACCCATTTTTTCCATTATAAATTTCGTATTCAGGACCCCACCGCCCCTCTCTGACTCTTCGTCTCACTTAATCTGTACATCCATCACCTTTTTTTCTTTTTTTTCAACCTTCTCATGGTCACCTTCGCCCCTTCCCATCCCACTAACTCGCCCACCCCATTAAGGATATTCATACCCACACCCACCTCCCCCCCTGCTCCCCGGACCCACTAACCCACCCACCCTCACCGCCCCACAGATCCACCTCACTCACTGACCTACTTCCATCACTGACCCACTGACCTACCTTCCCTCATTGACCCACCTCACTCATCTACCCCATTAACCCACCTTCCTCACAGGACCCTACCTCCCTCACCGAAACACTGACCCACCTTCCTCACTGACCCACCTCCTCACCTCCCTCATTAACCCACCTCCTCACTGACCCACGGACCCAAGCACAAAAAAAAAACGGCCGAGTATCGTTTCTACTCCTCTTTATATGGAGTGTGGAGACGAGACGGGCGCTGAAGGGGGTCCGAGGGCGGTACTTGGTCCCTCGAACGACCTTTTTTTCCTCCGGACAAACGAGGTCATTAGACTCAGCATCCTCTTTATCTACACTCCACCGCCACAGATACACCCTCTCTCGCTCTTAAATTGCGTCTGATGTTCCTCTGGATTTTCAGATAAGTGTTCCTTTTTTTCATCACATTTCACGCTTTGCGTCAGTTTGTTTTGCTGTCGTTTGGCATATTTCGCATGTTTTTTATCCGAGAGTTAGTACCATTAAAAACCTTATTCTTCTCTCTCGTTGATCATCACTGTGTTATCTTTTACGTTTTTGGGGTATTCATTTTTGTAAAAAAAAAAAATCGTTTTATTTAATCATATCGTTACCTTTGGAGTCTGATATAAATTTCAATATCAATGCATCAGATTGTGTTAGTCCAAGCTCTCTTTATTATTCCAAGGGATTATAGCATAAATTTCGAGCGTAGTTTCTTCTATAATGTAAAAATGGTTTTCCTTACGTGCATCATCTACAACTCATGAACGCCATTAAAAGTCCAGGTAATCATTTTCTACTTTGCAGGCGGCCGGCTTTGCCAGT
>NC_051415.1:16770921-16771876 GCF_015228065.2 Penaeus monodon
AGAGGGGTTCTTTCATTTTCTTCCAAAGCAGTTTCTACGAGCTCCCACGCTTGCATCGCTTAAGCTTAGACAGACTTGAAAGGCAAGTTCCGTCCTTGTGAATTTAAAAGCAAACTTTTACCTTAATCTCCAGGCATTTCCACCTTGGTTTCCACTTGCCGAGAAAGTGTGCATTTGAAAATTATTTCTGGGATTTGCTCAAAAAAAAAATATATATATTCTTGAGAGTTTGTTAAATCCCGTGAAATAAGAGAGCAGAATTATGAGGAAATTTGTTTCCAGTCCACACCTAAGTCAAATGAGAAAAGATAAAGTATTTTTGCTTGACTAGACTCGGGGCCAAGTATTTTTCATGGATGTTTTACCATTTTGTAGAATTCCACGTAATACAGAAACAATACAAACCCAAGCAAATGCAGAAGATGCAGTGTGAAGTATTTTTATCAACACTGAACACGAGAAAATATTAAATAGCTCGTTCGTTTTACGTTAGTACAGTTCGGTTACACGTGTATCCATGGTTTACGGTAAGATACAAAGAGAAAACTGAGAATTAACGATGATATGACAAACACACTGCAGATTCGATGTCCAAACACGATGAACCCTACTAGATAGTAAGTCTATTAAACTTAAAGGAGATATGCGCTTAATCAACATAGTAACACGAACCTGTCCTTCCCTAAGAGAACAGACCTCATTCCCTCACATAGGGCATTGACAACACCTCCCGACCGAGAGCCATGAACGCAGAAAACAGCGACTCTTCCCGGACAACAAGTGGCTGCTCCTACGCCCGCGCACGTTCTTACACTCCGCCACTTTTCCTCCCGCCCGTCTGCACAACTAGCCGCTGGGGGAATCAAGGCGCTCCCTCGCACGCCGCGGGGCCTCATCGCGAAAGTACAGCGCCTCCACGGACTTACGCCAAGGGGCCGACTTATTGAAATACCTT
>NC_051415.1:16773752-16773911 GCF_015228065.2 Penaeus monodon
TTGAAAACTTATTATATATAATAAAATAGATAAATATATTTTATATATTTTATATTATAAAAAAATTTATATATTTAAAAAAAACACTATAATTAAAATATATATATATAATATATAATATATATATAATTTTTAAAATTTTATATATATATTATATTA
>NC_051415.1:16774048-16774181 GCF_015228065.2 Penaeus monodon
TTTGTTGAAACGTGGCTGTGGTGTTTTATAAGTATGTTTTTTGTAAGAAAGTATATAATATTATGTAACTGTGGGAGTATGCACGTACGTAATATATATATTTTATAAAAATATAATATATAATAAATATCTA
>NC_051415.1:16774345-16774753 GCF_015228065.2 Penaeus monodon
TTACCTGTTAAATTATGTATGTATGTAGTTTTTTATGCGTGCATTATTTTGGGCATCCGATCACGTTTTGGGAAAAACCTTTCCCCCAAACCTTGTATTCACCTAAGACTCAGCGGGGGTGGAATGGGGGGCTGATGCGGGGGGAAACTGGGCCCCTAGATCATCCCCGTGGGGCTCGTTTTTCAGGGGGGAAAGGGCACCCCCTCTGACCCCTGCAAACAACATCCATCATAAAAAGGGGGGAAATCTGAAGTCCGCTTTCCCTTTTGGTTTGGGCAGATTCGGGGGGAAAAATTTCTCACATGGGAAGGTCTCTTTCTTTTTATATGTTTTTAAATGCATACAAAGGAAAAGGCAAATTTTTTTAAAAAAAAATTAAAAAAAACCGATGTATTTTTACGATAACCC
>NC_051415.1:16775461-16775593 GCF_015228065.2 Penaeus monodon
CCCCTTTTTTATTTATTTATTTTTTGGGTTTTTAAAGAAGGGATATGTGAGCAGCCCGCCTAAAAAAACCTGGTTTTTAAAAAAGCTTACTTAAGGACTTTGCAAAACCCTACCAAGTCCCTTTTTTGCAAG
>NC_051415.1:16775701-16775773 GCF_015228065.2 Penaeus monodon
CAGGTTTACTTTAAAATCAAAATATCACACCCTGACCTCGCTTTTATTCGCAATTTTTCACCTTTTAATTTT
>NC_051415.1:16775820-16777092 GCF_015228065.2 Penaeus monodon
TTTTTTTCTCCGGGCCCAAATTTTTCCATTTTTTTATTTTCCCCTCACGTGGTTTCCGATAAACCCCCTTAAATTTTTGCAACGCCTTTTCCCCCCATTGTTTTCTTTTTTTTCGCTCCCGCTGAAAAAGGAAAAAACTCAAAAATTAAAAAGGGGACATTACCTGAATTTTTCTTTCAAAAATAAGACCTTTCAGAATCGTTTAGCCTTCTATAGCCCGGGGGACATTGGGGTTTGGGGCCCCGTAAGTCATCAAAAAACCGGATTTTTTATTTTCGAAATATTTTTTTTTTTTTTTCAAAAAAGAAGGGGCTTAACCAAAGGAGATTTTTACCATATTGAGATAATCCGCTTTAAAGGTTTTGATTTAAATTTTTTTCTCCCTCCCCGCCCAAATCACAGCCTTTGTCATTTCAGGGCCAAAACTTAAAAAAAAGGGGGTGTTTTTGGTCTTTTAAAAATAGCTTTCGTTCCCCTGGAAATAATCTGTTTTTTAAATTTTCCTTAAAATTTGACGCCCTCAAATTTAGGGTACGAAAAAAAAGATGCTCTCTATCTACCCATCTACCTGTCTACCCCCCTTCTAATTTTCACTTATTAATTTTCTACCCATCTGTGAGGGTTTTTCCTTTTTTCATGTAATTTTTTCTTTTTTATTAGTTTTGTATGTTCCTAGATGGTGGGATTTCTCTAAAGGGTTTAATATTCTCCCGAACCATTTTTACCAAAAAAAATTTACAAAAATTTTTACAAGGAAAACCAAAAACATAAAATCTGCATCCTCAAGGGAAACGGGACATTGGGCCGGTACAGGCGTGTTTTTTTTTCCCAGACCAAATTTGGGTTTTTCTGGGCGAGATTTTCGAGTCTTGGGGCCCCAGACCCTTTTTCAGGGCGTCTTGAAAAGGTGCTTTGGCTTAAAATTTAAAATTTCACCTTCATTAAAATTTGGGGGCTGTAAAATATTTGGAGCCCCCTCCAATTAAACCCTCATTGTATTCAAAAGGAATTTTAAAAAGAACTATCATTTTTTTATAAAATTTAAAAAAAAAAGAGTGTAGAGTACTTTCAAAAGGTGTGTAGGAAAGGGCTTTTTGCCCAAATGAAGGCCCCCTGTTTTAAAAGGGTTTTACCAACCTTGCTTTGGGGGCTTTGGGGAAAGGGACCATGGAACGCATACACGTACACACACAGACCTTAAACATTTGGAAAAAAAGGGAAAGGGGCTGGGATAAATATTAAGGAAAAATCCCCAAACCCCGGAAAACTAAA
>NC_051415.1:16777520-16778680 GCF_015228065.2 Penaeus monodon
AAAAAGGGAAAGCGTAAACTAAGCTAGTAAGAAAACCCCTGTTTTTAATAAAAAATATATATATACCATAGGGTATTCCACTTTCAGTAAAGACCCAAATTTGTTAAGGGCACTCGCGCATAGTCGCTGCCTAGCCCAGGAGACTTGACCTTAGTTACTGGGATCTCTAATGACGCAAAATTTTCTCACTGCCAACACTCCCTCTCCCCGACGAAAATATTTCACCAGCTGACGCGTGAGTTTAGATTAGGCAGTTCATGAGTTTTTAATAAGCACAGTGGGAACAGTTGAGGTGTTTTTGGTATGTGAAGAGATATCTCAGTGATGATTTTCGAAATATTGTATATTAGATTATATTTCCCTCGGAATCTATAATCCCCCTTTATTCCATTGGGAATCCAGTTGAAGTTAAAGGGCTGTCAGGAAGCTGCTTAATTCACTGTGAATTAACAGTTTCCCGTCTAGTTATCTCCGCCCTTTACATGTTATATAAAATTTTTTGTTTTATTTTTTCCACTCTCGCGGGGAAGGAGATAGCAGCACCCGTACACTGCACTCGATGTACGAAATAGTTCAGCAAAGTAAAGCCGGATCTTGTTATGTAGAAACAAAAGATCTTTTCCTGCATACCTTTTGCAAAATTGCATCGCTGTGAGGGCAACGCTGCGCCAAACGAGCTCCCGAGCCCTTCCAACGCCCCTTACTGCAGTGGGAGCATAAACACCCTCCCAGCGGCTGTGTTTTTGGCAGACCCCTTGCACATCATTTACTCGCATACAGATGCTTAAGCTTAAGTGCGCATCATTAGGCTAATGAGGTCTGATGTGAGAACATTCTTACTAATTAAACGTCCAAGATGGCCGGGAAGACCTTGTTCCCGGGAGAGTCGGCTGTAATCTTATTAATGCTGGTGACGCTCTGGCCTGCATGTGTTTATGTTCGTTCATAATGTAGCGACCATCACGCCGGGCCCCGGGCGGTGAGGCAGCATATACAGTGTTTAAATGAGCACATGAGTAGTATCACGTGTATATCTATATGCGCATGTCGTCATACAAAAATACACACGAGCATCCTTACAGTCATTTTTACAGGGGGCATTTTTCCGAAAATTTAGCATGCGAATTTTGTCCCCCTTGTAAAAAAGTGGTTATTGGATA
>NC_051415.1:16778753-16779381 GCF_015228065.2 Penaeus monodon
CCCTCTTCACATAATATATTCAAATCATTTCTTCGTTTACTTGCATCAGTGTTCTTTCCATTTGGTTGAACTTAGTATTGGTTACAGATTCCCGTGTAATATGCGAATGTTTATACTCTATAACTGTTTTTTTTTCGACTTGTGTAAAGTATGAATAAGACTGTTTTCAGTGCAGCCTGGCTCTTATTCTAGATTTCTTTTATCAAACTGACTTGAAATTAGGTCTAAACAGAACTACAGAAATACAAACACGTGCACATGATAATACGAAAAGTAGCTTCCTTGTCACTGGATTTTGCAGCTATAATTTGAGATAAAAAGTAAACTAGTGGAATTTTCCTGCTTTTAACTTGGGGGTCTGAAATAGTGATGCGTTAAGATATAATCTGAAGGATTTAAAGCCCCTACCTTTTCTCCCCTATGGTTGGTCTTCAGGTTTGTTTATTTACTACGCATCCGCAACCGGGTTTTGATAACCAAACATTCAGTGTTACAGAATTACTCGGTCGGAAAAAAATGTTAGCAGAGCAGATACTAATCTGGTTAAAAAGATGTGAAGCAGGTCAGTTTTACATGGACTGTCGTGTTTCGATTTTGTAAGGATTCCTCGGAATTTCCTACGCCCGAT
>NC_051415.1:16780792-16781744 GCF_015228065.2 Penaeus monodon
TACTAACCCAGACTCAATAAGGATTTCTTAAGATGATCTTGGAGCCAAATAGTACTGAAACATAGAATTAATAACGTTCGTGGGGGCCTCTTCCATGATTCATGATCACGCCGTAGACAATTGTACTTATGGTACGACTGAGAATTGTTTTGTGAAAGTATTTGAAATATAGTATTTCTTTTCGTTACTACTACTAATCAAGTGGTAAGTAGTCCTAGAGCAACACATATCATGCACCCGACTCTTTCACAATCGCTTGATAGCGTAATTACCATTTCTGTTGTATTAACAACTGATATTAACTAATTCATATAGGTTAAAACTCTTCTTTACAAGTTAAGCCATAGTGAAACTTGGGTTCTCCTTCCGTAGATTTAGACCCCAGAAGTAACCATTTTCATAATTCATGTTCTAACTCCGGCTATTACAGACCAGTTTATTGTCTTTCAAAAATTGCTTTGGAATGGACATTAAAATGGATATGTTTTCTCTAATAATTTCTAATGCTCATTTACTATCAAGTGTTTTTGCCCCCTGTTCAATATGGTGATCCTTAATGAAATACGGGTTGAATGTCCGTAGAGTCAAATCATGAATCTTTCTTCATAATTCAACAAGAATGTTCATTTTGAGAAAGATTTTTTGACTTTTCAATAAGACAAACTATACTGAGGATTATATTTCCCCAGAGTTGTGTGCAAAAGAGAACCACATTCAGTATTCACAATTTACTCAGTCTGACGACATCAATGTATCCTGAATCATTAACAACTTTTGAAAGAATAATACTGCTTACGCTAGGAGTTACTGGTCTACATGCAATAACATAGATTTTGTTTTCATATTTTATTACAGCCGGGCTTAACCGCCAAGATCCATTTCATATCTGCATCTTTGCGTGTGCAAAGTGAGTGGCACAGTCCAAAGTCGCATTGTACTGTAATGTTTGGAA
>NC_051415.1:16782064-16782426 GCF_015228065.2 Penaeus monodon
CTAGGTAGAACCCTGAAGCGGTAAACAAAGCTCATAAATGAACACTGTACAGTATAGACAGAAATATACAAAATGTGCACAAACAAATGCACGTACGAATCGAGGACGAACCTTTTACCTTTAATATTCCCAGTACGTTATCGCTTTAGGTCTTCATCTACGTATCTTTTGTGCCTTTCAGCGTAAACAACCTCGCATGTAAGACGCAAGACTCTATTTTTAGCCATTTACAGGGGAAACTGTGTGTTTTATGTGCTGAAAATAAAGGTTTTTATCAATTCTCTTGTACAAAAACCGTTTGTCACATTTTCTCTATTGTTTTCTTTTTATTACCTTTCTCGTTTTCGCCCTTTTCATTGTGC
>NC_051415.1:16782448-16783129 GCF_015228065.2 Penaeus monodon
CCCAATATCTCGTCGGGGGCTGTTAAAAAAAATAGAGACGTTTTGAAGGGTAAACTTTTCCGTGAATTTCAAATTTTTAGAATTACCATAAAAATCTTGTGGGTGGTCTAAAAATGGGTAGGTGATAACGAAAGTCTAGGAGTTCAGAATAAAAAAAAAGGATAAGCTTTAACAGATAACTGTTTTCAGAAATCTTTCGCTTTTTAAAGCGGCTTTTAAAAACACGCTGGACAAGAACAATTCAATGTTTCCCCTTTTTGTTTCTCCGTGCTTTTACCCACTACTTATCTGTTTGTCTGTCCTTCCCTATTTACCCGTTTGCCCCTACCTTGTATTATCTATTTTTGATTTTTTTTTTCCCCCCTGAGTTTTTCAAAAAAAATCGCTGAGTCTTGTTGGTATTGGCATGTCACCAACTTAATTTCATCTAAAAGGTCGAGAAATAGAGATAAAGGGGTTTCGGTGTGAAATTTCTTTTATCGTTATTGTGTCTCTATACCCCTCTTTCTCTCTTCCCTGATATCCGAAAACATCTCTTCCTGGAAAAACAGCTTGAGCACCTCAGATTCAAAAAGTTTTTCGAGATCCAAAGTATAGATTTGTACAAACGGTGGCGGCTTATTAAAAAACTTTTCAGTAAAGGGGGAGGGAAAATTTTTTTTTGAAAACATATGTGGAAAA
>NC_051415.1:16784036-16784193 GCF_015228065.2 Penaeus monodon
TTAGTTTTCAACCCAAAAAAACTTTCCAGCTTTCATGGGAGCACTAAAGCCCTAAAATAAGGGGAGTAATTGAGAAACTCCCTTTTGGGTTCTTTATGGTACCAAGGACGTTATATCATTTGTTCAATTCACCCATACACTTTCGTTTCTATAATCG
>NC_051415.1:16784441-16784513 GCF_015228065.2 Penaeus monodon
GGATTTTTCTTTTCCTCCCCACCTTTTCTCCCCTTAAACCCAAAGTGCTCCACGCCCACTCAAAATCTACTG
>NC_051415.1:16784742-16785562 GCF_015228065.2 Penaeus monodon
GCGCTATCGCAAGGGAGTAAATCAACCAAAGCCAGAGAGATGATGCAGGAACATCACGCCAGAAGGTAAAAAAGAAGCACGTTTCTCCACATTTTTAGATTTATGGGCAATTAAACCACAATAAATATCTTTTAACTGCCACAAGACAAAGGAAAAACACCTCCGTTTCTCCATTTAACCCACTTTTCTATCTATCTCCCCTTTCCCTTTCCCCCCTCTCACTCCGCTCCTCCCCCAACCCTCTTCATTGCCCCCCCCTCTCCTTTCCCCTTATACCCGACCTCCCTCAGCTTACCCCCTTGATTTTAAACAACCCAGTAACGAAATCACGAAAAACCCCTTTGGGAAAAGTGGTGGTGGGCCCACCGTTTCCCTAGAGTGCATGGCCGGGGAAAAGGCAGGAGAAGAAAGATAAAAAAAGAAATGGATTTCCCCCCGCTTTATGTATAGCTTTGGTTTTTTGTTATCCTTATTTTTTTATTTTCTTCTTTATTTTCTTTTTCTTTTCCCTACCGTTTTTTCTTTTTTTACCCCTTTTCTTCCCATTTTTTTTGCTGTCTTCCGTCAATAGTTTTTTTTATTCAGGTTCTCCCAAAAGTAAAAGATAAGATGCGTTACATGTTACAGTGCAAAGGTTCTCAGCGTGTTTTTTTACGGGAATCGAATCCCTTTCCAGTTTTTTATTGATATTTATTCCCTTTTTTGTTTTTTTTTATAAAATTGTTGGTATTTCCAAAAAAAAATATCCATCTATACCAGTGTTGTTTATGGTTTTTGTTCTGTTTTTTCTATAAACCCCCCGCATGAACTCACATCTCCC
>NC_051415.1:16785855-16785953 GCF_015228065.2 Penaeus monodon
GGGGGGAGTATAACAATAAAAAAAGTTAGGGGGGTTTTTCAGTGAAGACGCTTTACAGGAAGGCCAGTACGAAGTCTGAATATCTGAGTTTTTGAAGA
>NC_051415.1:16786003-16786353 GCF_015228065.2 Penaeus monodon
GTGTATGGTTTTGGTTTTTTCCCTGAATTGTTTTTGTGAAAGTACAAGGGAGAAATTTCTCCATTTTTTTCTCTCCCAAATTTTTTTTTTCTCTCTCTCTTTTTTATACCCTTGTTTAGATTCTTATTCCCCTCTTCCTCTGTCTTTACAAACGCACGCACAAAATAACAAATCGACCAATATTTTTCGATCTAAATTAGAAAAAAAAAACGATCGAGGGTCTAAAAAAAGTTACTCAAAACGACTTTTTCTCATCTTGTCTGTTTTTACCCTTTAAGGGACAAAGATATGCGGGTGCCTTGGAACTTTTTGCTGACGTTTTGCTTCGTCCAAAACCCAGGCGCCGGAAA
>NC_051415.1:16786472-16786768 GCF_015228065.2 Penaeus monodon
TTGGATGGAGAGGAGTGAAGGGGAGATAAAAAGAGGGGGGAAAAAAGGAGAGAAATAGTATGTAGACGAAAAGTAAGATTTCATATAAAAGTCGGGGAGTGTGGAAGCAACAACAAGGTAAAGGGTAAAAGCGATAACTGTGCTTTTATTTTTTTTCACGACATCCTCATATTATTTCTACTATATCCTTGACTTCTTTTTCTATGTATCCCACGACTTTTTTCCCTTATAACCTGATGACTGCGGTGAAAGGAAAAGAAATACCTTTGTTAAATCTTTATATCACCTCTTTCCGG
>NC_051415.1:16786807-16786957 GCF_015228065.2 Penaeus monodon
AAGGGAAAGGGCTGGGGCCATTTTTGCTCGTTGTATCCTAAAACATGACGCTCTCAACCGAGCATGGATGGCAAGGACTTTGATGCATTTTTTTTGTTTGTTTTGCCCTTCTGCGCTTTTAGAGGCAGGAAAAGGGGACGCGCGGGCGGG
>NC_051415.1:16787535-16788112 GCF_015228065.2 Penaeus monodon
AACTTTTCGTACTCGCCAAGGGTTATTCATCAGACGAACAAATAACGATTTCAGCTTTTCCAAAAATTAGCAGCATTTACACATATGAGGATTAAGAGTACTTTATTTTTCATGTCCATTTCTGAATAACTATTTAGCAGTCCTCTTCACTGCTGATTTCATATTGTTGAGATTTACTAGACGTTCAAAAGACACATTCATGGTACCAACAGAAGAAAAAATCCGCCATATTTGCATAACAGTGTTTATAAATTTTGAAAAGAACTTCATTCACTAAATTTCCATTCTATTTCCACCCAGTACTGCATTAAAGTCAAACAGTTTTCCTCCCTTGCGGTTCCAGAGTCTAGATACATTATAGAGTGACGCCCCGAAAGTCATTTTTCTCATTCTCGAACAAATACAGTGGGCGGGGAGAGGGAGAGAGACACCGAAATAGGAATGGTACAAAGCGATTCTGTCTGTGTTTTAGGATAGCGGGATAAAGTTATGCAAAATTTACTCCAGTCAAAGGCTGCGTCGATATTCAATTAATTGTAAATGCGTGAAATGTGGTACTATACCCTTAGTTCTCCGA
>NC_051415.1:16788784-16789001 GCF_015228065.2 Penaeus monodon
AAATTTTCCAACACCGTTACAAATTATTTTCACGCTTCTCTTGGTGATAGAATTGCGTAGTAAATGGCCTTTCTCTGACAGAGTAATTTCATTCTTGCACATTAGTCATTACTTTCTCTTTTGTCTTTCCCTTTTTTTCATTTACACAACTTGATAAAGGAATAAATTTCAAAACAAGAATCAGAGAGAAAATAAATATAAAAGCAGGCGGAATATG
>NC_051415.1:16789075-16790227 GCF_015228065.2 Penaeus monodon
CTACCCCCTTCATATCCTGAATCTACCACCAATCCTTTTAAGGAAATTGAGCAAAAACCCCGAGAGCTCCTCTGGGTGTATCCAACTCCCTCGGGGTCCGGTATTCCACAACGCAGAGTAGCCCTCGCACTCGCTGAGGAAAAATCAGCTTACGTCGTAAACTTTTGTCCCGGGAGGAGGAATGTGGAAACAACTTCAGAATGAAGTCTCACAGCAGGGGGAACGATTGAGGTCTGAAAAGGGGAAAAAAGCAGCTTTATTTTTTCCTTTCTGAATTTTTCAAAAATCTTTTGATGCTGTGTTGTTTTTTGTGTTGGAAATATATTTGTATGTGTTTCTTGTTTTACAAACAGGGAAAAAAACAGACAGACGAGAAGATGAAAACACTAAAATACCCGGGAAAAAGGGCATCATAAACCCACCAAAAAACCCCCTTTTCCCCGTGGAACTCAACTCACCCTCAATCATACCCGGGGGCCCCCCCAAACCAAGGAAAAGCATTTCTCATATTCCCCTTTGGGGAAAACCCCAGCTCCATGCCCTCTGGGCATCGCGAGGGGAAAAAACACGTCTCCCCCAAAAGGGTTGGGTTGCAGTTTCCCCTTTATCTTCAGCATTATCTGTCCGCCAGGGGGAGTAGGTAGATCAGGCGACTTTTATTCTTCAGTAGCTTAGTTCCGGGACATGTTGGGGGGAGAGGGAGGTAGGGGGGTATATGTTTTTCTTCTTTTTTCTCCTTCCCCCTTTTCTCTTCCCCTCTCTTTTCCTCTCCTTCTCCTTTTCTTCTTCCTTCCTAAGAACATTTTTTTACTACTTTATTAAAAAAATTTTTCCCCTCATTTCTATCCCAAAAATACACATTATAACTCAACCCCCACATCTTTATTATTTTTGAGTTTATAAACTTTTTTCGTCGGTTTCTCTTTCTTTCGGCGGGGGAATTTTTGAGTCCCTAAAAAAACGCAAAACGGGAAAGGGTGAAAAGGTCATAAAGGAATTAGTCCAAAATAGTAAAAATTTTATTTAAATCAAAAGCAAAGAAAACTGGGGGGGGGGGGGGTTTTTCAAATTTTAAAAATTTTTCCCCTTTTTAAAAAAAAACCGAAAAATTGATCCCAAACCCTAAAAACCCCTTTAAAAAAAAATTTTTCT
>NC_051415.1:16790252-16790401 GCF_015228065.2 Penaeus monodon
CCCTCCTCCCCAAAATTTTTTCCCCTCCCGTCTAAACAGGTCCTCTCCGGGGGCTCCCCCAACTCCGGGTCTCCCCCTCCCCCTGCAGTCTCCCCCTCTGGCCCGGGCCCTGACCAAAAATCCACTTCCCTGGGGGGGGGCCCAAAAAA
>NC_051415.1:16790585-16790754 GCF_015228065.2 Penaeus monodon
CCCGCCCTAATCATTCTGTTCTTTAACTGTGAACAGTCCCAAAAAAAAAAAGCCCCAAATTTGGAAAAAAATGTAAAAAATAAAAAAAAAATTTAAACAACATCACGATAAAGATTTTTATTCAAATCAAAAGACCAAATAAGAAACCAGAGAACAAAGAAAAGTTTAA
>NC_051415.1:16790812-16791002 GCF_015228065.2 Penaeus monodon
CGATAAACCTCCAACAAGGGAATCTTCACCGCGGTCAAAGTAGAGCGTGAACAGGTCCTCCTGAAGCCAGTACTCCGCCAGCAGGGGGCAAGTGCCCGACTCCCCCTGACCGCTGCGGCCTGCAGCCTCGATCCGCAGGGCCTGGCCCCCGAGGGACCTGACGACGGAGGAGGACTGGCCCGACAGGGGT
>NC_051415.1:16792096-16792549 GCF_015228065.2 Penaeus monodon
AATTGCTTTCTCTGGATTTTCAGATAAGTTTCCTTTTTTCATCACTTCACCTTTGCGTCAGTTTTTTTGCTGCGTTGGCTTTTCGCATGTTTTTATCCGAGAGTTAGTACATTAAAACCTTATTTTTCTCTCTCTTTTGATCATCACTGTGTTTCTTTTACGTTTTGGGGTATTCTTTTTGTTAAAAAAAAAAAATCTTTTTATTTAATCATATCGTTACCTTTGGAGTCTGATATAAATTTCAATATCAATGCATCAGATTGTTTAGTCCAAGCTCTCTTTATTATTCCAAGGGTTATAGCATAAATTTCGAGCGTATTTTTCTTCTATAATCTAAAAAAAGGGTTTTTCCTTACGTGCATCATCTACAACTCATGAACGCCATAAAAGTCCGGGTAATAAATTTTCTACTTTGCAGGCGGCCGGCTTTGCCAGTATACACAGTTACATCAA
>NC_051415.1:16792575-16793612 GCF_015228065.2 Penaeus monodon
TTATATAAGAGGGGTTCTTTCATTTTCTTCCACAGCAGTTTCTACGAGCTCAAACGCTTGCATCGCTTAAGCTTAGACAGACTTGAAAGGCAAGTTCCGTCCTCGCGAATTTAAAAGCAAACTTTTACCTTAATCTCCAGGCTTTCCACCTTGGGTTTTTCCCACTTGCCGAGAAAAGTTTTGCATTTGAAATTAATTTCTGTTTTTTGCTCAACAAAAAAAATATATATATTCTTGAGAGTTGTTAAATCCCGTGAAATAAAAAGAGCAGAATTATGAGGAAATTTGTTTCCAGTCCACACCTAAGTCAAATGAAAAAGATAAAGTTTTTTTGCTTGACTAGACCCCGGGGCCAAGTATTTTTCATGGATTTTTTTCCCATTTTGTAGAATTCCACGTAATACAGAAACAATACAAACCCAAAACAAATGCAGAAGATGCAGTGTGAAGTATTTTTATCAACACTGAACACGAGAAAATATAAATAGCTCGTTTGTTTACGTTAGTAAAAGTGCGGTTACACGTTTATCCATGGTTTTACGGTAAGATACAAAGAGAAAACTGAGAATTAACGATGATATGACAAACACACTGCAGATTCGATGTCCAAACACGATGAACCCTACTAGATAGTAAGTCTATTAAACTTAAAGGAGATATGCCTTAATCACAAGTAACACCCAACCGGGCCTTCCCTAAGAGAACAGACCTCATTCCCTCACACAAGGCATTGACATCACCTCCCGACCGAGAGCCATGAACGCAGAAACAGCGACTCTTCCCGGAAAACAAGCGGCTGCTCCTACGCTCGCGCAACGTTTCTTACACTCCGCCACTTTTCCTCCCGCCCGTCTGCACAACTAGCCGCTGGGGGAATCAAGGCGCTCCCTCGCACGCCGCGGGGCCTCAAACGCGAAAGTACAGCGCCCCCCACGGACTTACGCCCAAAAAGGGGCCGACTTATTGAAATACCTTCTTTTTTTTTTGTAAGATTATAACGTTCTCTAAGAGAAAATTATAGTAATGTGATATATTTT
>NC_051415.1:16796233-16796519 GCF_015228065.2 Penaeus monodon
CTTTGGGCATCCGATCACGTTTGCACTGCCTTCCATAACCTTGTATTCACGCTAAGACTCAGCGGTGGTGGAGAGTGATGCTGATGCTGGGGAATCTGGGCCGTAGATCATCCCCGTGGCGCTCGTGTCAGGGATCAGGTCACCCCTCTGACCTCTGCAAACAACATCCATCATAAAGGGAGGAAATCTGAAGTCTTCGCTTTCCCTCTGTTTGACAGGACTTCGGGGGGGGGAATATTTCTCACATGTAAGGTCTCTATACTTTTATATGTCTGAAATGCATACA
>NC_051415.1:16796908-16796987 GCF_015228065.2 Penaeus monodon
TAATAAACCTGGTTTAAAATGTCTGTACTTAAGGACGTTGCAACCAAACCAATTTTCCCTTTAGCAAGCTTTCTACTTC
>NC_051415.1:16797080-16797708 GCF_015228065.2 Penaeus monodon
TACAGGTCACTAAAGTCAACATTACTCACACCCATGACCTCGCTTTGATTCGCAATTATCACCTTTAATTTGCCCTCTGCTCTTATCTGCCACTTGCTCCTCCTCCCCCTTCACCCTTTTATTTACTCCGGCTAATTCATTCCATTTTCATTTTTCCCCTCACGTGGTTATCCGATACCCCTTCATTCTGCAACGCCTTCCACACATGCTGTTGCTTTTTGCGCTCTGCTGAAAAGGAAACACTCAGAAATAAAAGTGACATTACCTGAATTCTCTACAAAAGTAAGACCTTTCAGAATCGTTTAGCCATTCTATAGCGGAGACTATTGGCTTTGGTCCTCGTAAGTCATCAAATAAACCAGGATTTTATATTTCGAAATATTTTTTTTTTTTTCAAAATTCGAGGAGCTTAACCAAAGGAGATATTTTACTATATTGAGATAATCCGCTTAAAGGTTATGTAGTCAATTTAGTCTCCTCCCAGCCAGTCACAGCACTCGTCATCTCAGGTCCAAGACATTAAAAAAAATGTTGTCTCTATAACAATAGCTTTCGTCTCTGGAAATAATCTGTTTAATTATCACTTAAATTCGACGCCATCATTGAGGGTACGAAACAATGATGCTCT
>NC_051415.1:16797885-16797950 GCF_015228065.2 Penaeus monodon
TTACAATCTATACAAGGTAAACAAAAAGCAATAAATCTGCATCCTCAAGAAGCGGGACATTGGGC
>NC_051415.1:16798043-16798163 GCF_015228065.2 Penaeus monodon
TGGCGTTAAATTCACGTTTCACCTTCATTAAAAGTGGAGGCTGTAACTATTTAGAGACACCTCCATTAGCATCATTGTATTACAAACGAAATTATATCAGAACTATCATTTTCATGAAAT
>NC_051415.1:16798272-16798373 GCF_015228065.2 Penaeus monodon
CTTGCTTAGGGCGTGGGAACGGTACCATGGAACGCATACACGTACACACACAGACACGAAATCATTGGAAAAGAGAATGGATTGGCATACACTAGTTAAGG
>NC_051415.1:16798847-16800021 GCF_015228065.2 Penaeus monodon
AAAAAGGGAAGCGTAAACTACAGCTATGTAAGTAACCCCATGATTTTAGATAGACAAATATATATATACCATACGTATTCCACTTTAACATGTAAAGACCCAACTTAGATGTAATGGACACTCGCGCATAGTCGCTGCCTAGCCCAGGAGACTTGACCTTAGTTTACTGGGATCTCTAATGACGCTAAATTTCTCACTGCCAACACTGCCCTCCCCGACGACAATATTATCACCAGCTGACGCGTGAGTTTAGATTAGGCGAGTTCATGAGATTTTAATAAGCACAGTGGGAACAGGTGAGGTGTTTTTGGTATGTGAAGAGATATCTCAGTGTATGATTTTCGAAATATTGTATATTAGATTATATTTCCCTCGGAATCTATAATCCCTCCTTTATTCCATTAGGCATCCAGTTGAAGTTAAAGGGCTGTCAGGAAGCTGCTTAATTCACTGTGAATTAACAGCTTCCGTCTAGTTATCTCTCGACTTTACATGTTATATAGAATTTTTGTTTTATTTTTTCCACTCTCGCGGGGAAGGAGATAGCAGCACCCGTACACTGCACTCGATGTACGAAATAGTTCAGCAAAGTAAAGCCGGATCTTGTTATGTAGAAACAAAAGCATCAGGCTCTTTTCCTGCAGTACCGTTGCAAAAGTTGCATCGCTGTGAGGGCAACGCTGCGCCAACGAGCTCCCGAGCCCTTCCAATCGCCCCTTACTGCAGTGGGAGCATAAACACCCTCCCAGCGGCTGTGTTTGGCAGACCCATTGCACATCATTTACTCGCATACAGATGCTTAAGCTTAAGTGCGCATCATTAGGCTAATGAGGTCTGATGTGAGAACATTCTTACTAATTAAACGTCCAAGATGGCCGGGAAGACCTTGTTCCCGGGAGAGTCGGCTGTAATCTTATTAAGTGCTGGTGACGCTCTGGCCTGCATGTGTTTATGTTCGTTTGCATAATGTAGCGACCATCACGCCGGGCCCGGACGGTGAGGCAGCATATACAGTGTTTAAATGAGCACATGAGTAGTATCACGTGTATATCTATATGCGCATGTCGTCATACAAAAATACACACGAGCATCCTTACAGTCATCTTACAGGTGGCATTTTTCAGAAAATTTAGCATGCGAATTTTGTCCCCCTTGTAAACGTGGTTATTGGATA
>NC_051415.1:16800094-16800710 GCF_015228065.2 Penaeus monodon
CACATAATATATTCAAATCATTTCTTCGTTTACTTGCGTCAGTGTTCTTTCCATTTGGTTGAACTTAGTATTGGTTACAGATTCCCGTGTAATATGCGAATGTTTATACTCTATAACTGTTTTTTTTTCGACTTGTGTAAAGATATGAATAAGACTGTTTTCAGTGCAGCCTGGCTCTTATTCTAGATTTCTTTTATCAAACTGACTTGAAATTAGGTCTAAACAGAACTACAGAAATACAAACACGTGCACATGATAATACGCAAAGTAGCTTCCTTGTCATTGGATATGCAGCTATAATTTGAGATAAAAAGTGACTAGTGGAATTTCCTGCATTTGACTTGAGGTCTGAAATAGTGATGCGTTAAGATATAATCTGAAGGATTTAAAGCCCCTACCTTTTCTCCCCTATGGTTGGTCTTCAGGTTTGTTTATTTACTACGCATCCGCAACCGGGTTTTGATAACCAAACATTCAGTGTTACAGAATTACCCGGTCGGAAAAAAATGTTAGCAGAGCAGATACTAATCTGGTTAACAAGATGTGAAGCAGGTCATGTTATATATGGACTGTCTGTTTCGATTTTGTAAGGATTCCTCGGAATTTCCTACGCCCG
>NC_051415.1:16801615-16802520 GCF_015228065.2 Penaeus monodon
TACTAACCCAGACTCAATAAGGATTTCTTAAGATGATCTTGGAGCCAAATAGTACTGAAACATAGAATAATAACGTTCGTGGCGCCTCTTCCATGATTCATGATCACGCCGTAGACAATTGTACTTATGGTACGACTGAGAATTGTTTTGTGAAAGTATTTGAAATATAGTATTTCTTTTCGTTACTACTACTAATCAAGTGGTAAGTGGTCCTAGAGCAACATATATCATGCACCCGACTCTTTCACAATCGCTTGATAGCGTAATTACCATCTCTATTGTATTAAGAACTGATATTAACTAATTCATATAGGTTAAAACTCTTCTTTACAAGTTAAGCCATAGTGAAACTTGGGTTCTCCTTCCGTAGATTTAGACCCCAGAAGTAACCATTTTCATAATTCATGTTCTAACTCCGGCTATTACAGACCAGTTTATTGTCTTTAAAAAATTGCTTTGGGATGGACATTAAAATGGATATGTTTTCTCTAATGATTTCTAATGCTCATTCATTATCAAGTATTTTTGCCCCCTGTTCAATATGGTGATCCTTAATGAAATACGGGTTGCATGTCCGCAGAGTTAAATTGTGAATCTTTCTTCATAATCCAACAAGAATGTTCATTTTGAGAAGGATTTTTTGACTTTTCAATAAGACAAACTATACTGCGGATTACATTTCCCCAGAGTTGTGTGCAAAAGAGAACCATATTTAGTATTCCTAATTTACTCAGTCTGACGACATCAATGTATCCTGAATCATTAACAACTTTTGAAAGAATAATACTGCTTACGCTAGGAGTTACTGGTCTACATGCAATAACATAGATTTTGTTTTCATATTTTATTACAGCCGGCTTAACCGCCAAGATCCATTTCATATCTGCATCATGCGTGTGCAAAGT
>NC_051415.1:16802952-16804067 GCF_015228065.2 Penaeus monodon
AATGCAAGGTAGAACCATGAAGCGGTAAACAAAGCTCATAAATGAACACTGTACAGTATAGACAGAAATATACAAAATGTGCACAAACAAATGCACGTACGAATCGAGGACGAACCTTTTACCTTTAATATTCCCAGTACGTTATCGCTTTAGGTCTTCATCTATGTATCTTTTGTGCCTTTCAGCGTAAACAACCTCGCATGTAAACACAAGACGCAAGACGCTATTTTTAGCCATTTACAGGGGAAACTGTGTGTTTTATGTGCTGTAAAATACAGGTTATTATCAATTCTCTGTAGTACTAACAACCGTTTGTCACATGTTCTCTATTGTTTTCTTTTTAGTTGACCTCTTCATCGTTTTCGACCATTTCATTGTGCAAAAATAACATAGAAAACCCAATATCATCGCTCGGGGCTGTTAACAAAAATAGAGAGCGATTTGAATGAGTAAACTTTTCCAGTGAATTTCAAACTTTTATGAATTACCATAAAAATATCTTGTCGGTGGTCTAGAAAATCGGTAGGATGATAAACGTAAGTCTAGAGAGTTCATGAATAAAGAAAAAGGATAAGCATTAACGAGATAACTGATTCAGAAATGCTTTCGTCAGTTTAAAGCGGCATTTAAAGCAACGCATGGACAAGAACAATGTCTAATGTTTTCCTTCTTGTTTCTCCGTGCATTTACCCACATACTTATCTGTTTGTCTGTCTGCTTACCTGTTTGCCCGTTTGTCTACCTATGTAGTTATCTATCTTTGAGTTTTTCTCCCTGAGTGTTTCTAAAAATCGCATGAACGTCTGTGTGTGTGTATTGGCATGTGCACCTAACTTATATTATCTATCTAAACAGGTCGAGAAATAGAGATAAAGTGACTTCGGTGTGCACTTTCTATTATCGTTATCTGTGTCTCTATATCCCGTCTTTCTCTCTTACCTGATATCCGAAAACATCTCATTCTCTTGGGAAACAGCTTAGAGCACCTCAGATTCAGAAAAGTTTTATCGAGATACCAAAGTATAGATGTACAAACGGATGGCGGCTATATTGATAAACTTTTTCAGTAAATGGGGAGGGAGAATTTTTTGTTGAAACATATGTGAGAAAATTTA
>NC_051415.1:16804883-16805019 GCF_015228065.2 Penaeus monodon
TTACTGCTTTCAAGCCATAAAACTTCCGACAGCTGTTCATGGCTGAGCACTAATAGCCCTAATATAACGTCGGAGTAATTGAGTAATCTCCCTTTGTCGCGTGTCTTTATGGTACACAAGGAACGTTCATACTCAC
>NC_051415.1:16805662-16805855 GCF_015228065.2 Penaeus monodon
TATCGCGAAGGGAGTAAATCAGAGCCAGAAGCCAGAGTAGATGATGCAGGAACATTACACGCCAGAATGGTAAGAAAGAAGACACGTTTCTCACACACTTTAGATTTATGGGCAATTCAACCACAATAAATATCGTTAACTGCCACAAGACAAAAGGGAAAACACCTCCGCTTCCTCCATTTAACCCATCTTT
>NC_051415.1:16805895-16806471 GCF_015228065.2 Penaeus monodon
CGTCCTCCTGCCCCCAACACCTCTTGCATTGTCCCCCCTCTCCATTTCCCCTTATATCCGACCTCCCTCAGCTTACCCTCACTTGATTGGAAACAACCGAGCCATAACGAAATCACGAAAACCTCTTCGGAAGAGATGGTGGTGGCCGGACCGTTGCCCTAGAGTGCATGGCCAGGGAAATGGCAGGAGAAGAAAGATAAAATAGAAACTGGATTATCCCCCTGCTTTATGTATAGCTGTTGGTTCTTGTTATCCTTATTTTCTTATTTTCTTCTTCATTTTCTTATTCTTCCTCTACCGCTTCTTCTTCTCTTTACCTTTTCTTCCCATTTTTCTTGCATGGGTTCCGTCCAAGTAGATTTTAATTATTCAGTGTTCTCCAAACGTAAATGATAATGATGCAGTTACATGTGTACAGTGCAACGGTATCTCAGACGTCGCATTTTTGTACGGGAATCAGAATCCCTTTCCAGTATCATCATTAGTTGCTATATCATTTCCTGTTGTTCTTTTTTTTTATAAAGTTGCTTGGTATTTCCAAATAAAAATATCCATACTATACCAGTGTTAGTTTAT
>NC_051415.1:16806865-16806946 GCF_015228065.2 Penaeus monodon
TAAATAAGATATATGGGGGTTTGCAGTGAAGACGCTTTACAGGAAGGCCAGTACATGAAGTCTGAATATCTGAGTTTTATG
>NC_051415.1:16807004-16807369 GCF_015228065.2 Penaeus monodon
TGTGTATGGTTTTGTGTTTCCGTGAATATGTTTTTGTGAAAGTAGCAAGGGAGAATAATTACTCCCATTTTTGCTCTCCAACCTTTTTTTTTCTCTCTCTCTCTTTTTACTACTATTGTTTAGATTCTTCATCCCATCTTCCTCTGTCTTTACAAGCGCACGCACAAAATAACAAATACGACCAAATATTTGATTCGATCTAAGTTAGAAAAAAAAACGATCGATGCGGTCTAAAGAAAGTTATCTCAATCGGACTTATTCTCATCTTGTCTCGCTTTTTACCAGTTGAAGGGACAAAGAGTAGTGCGGATGCCTTGGAACTTTATGCTGACGTTTTGTCTTCGTCCAAATCCCAGGCGCCGGAA
>NC_051415.1:16807546-16807669 GCF_015228065.2 Penaeus monodon
AATAGTATGTAGACTGATATGTAGAGATGCATATAGAAAGTCGGGGAGTGTGGAAGCAACAACAGAGGATAAGGATAAATGCGAATAAGCTGTGCGTTTATATTTTATTCACGACATACCTCA
>NC_051415.1:16807717-16807808 GCF_015228065.2 Penaeus monodon
CGCACGACTTTCCGTTATAACGCTGATGATCTGCGGTGAAAGTGAAACGAAATATCCTTTGTTAAATCTTCATGATCACCTCGTTTCCGGA
>NC_051415.1:16807842-16807955 GCF_015228065.2 Penaeus monodon
GTAGAGAAGGTCTGGGTCCATTCTTGCTCGTCTGACTTGATCCTAAAGCATGACGCTCTCAGACCGAGCAATGGATGGCATAGGGACTTTGATGCATTTATTTGTTTGTTTTG
>NC_051415.1:16808220-16808792 GCF_015228065.2 Penaeus monodon
TTCGTACTCGCCAAGGGTTATTCATCAGACGAACAAATAACGATTTCAGCTTTTCCAAAAATTAGCAGCATTTACACATATGAGGATTAAGAGTACTTTATTTTTCATGTCCATTTCTGAATAACTATTTAGCAGTCCTCTTCACTGCTGATTTCATATTGTTGAGATTTACTAGACGTTCAAAAGACACATTCATGGTACCAACAGAAGAAAAAATCCGCCATATTTGCATAACAGTGTTTATAAATTTTGAAAAGAACTTCATTCACTAAATTTCCATTCTATTTCCACCCAGTACTGCATTAAAGTCAAACAGTTTTCCTCCCTTGCGGTTCCAGAGTCTAGATACATTATAGAGTGACGCCCCGAAAGTCATTTTTCTCATTCTCGAACAAATACAGTGGGCGGGGAGAGGGAGAGAGACACCGAAATAGGAATGGTACAAAGCGATTCTGTCTGTGTTTTAGGATAGCGGGATAAAGTTATGCAAAATTTACTCCAGTCAAAGGCTGCGTCGATATTCAATTAATTGTAAATGTGTGAAATGTGGTACTATACCCTTAGTTCTCCGA
>NC_051415.1:16809489-16809830 GCF_015228065.2 Penaeus monodon
ACAATCCATAAGTAAGGAAATTGAGCTAAAACCCAGAGAGCTCCTCTGGGTGTATCTCAACTGCCTCGGGGTCCGGTATTCCAGCAACGCAGATGTAGCCCTCGCACTCGCTGTAGGAAGAAATCAGCTTCACGTCGTAAACTTCTGTCCCGGGAGGAGGAATGTGGAAACAGGACTTCAAGAATGAAGTCTCTACAGTCAGGCCGAACGATTCGAGGTCTGAAACAGGGAAATAGCAGCTCTTATATTCTTTCCTTACTGAATATCTTTTCAAATATCTTTAGATGCATGTGTTGTTTGTGTGTTGGCAAGTATATTTGTATGTGTTTCTGTGTTTATAC
>NC_051415.1:16809898-16810189 GCF_015228065.2 Penaeus monodon
AACAACCCACCTTCCACGTGGAACACTGCAACTCACCATCAATCATACCTCGGCGCTCCCCAAACCACATGGAAAAGCATATGTCTGCATATTCCATCTTGGCCATAATCCCCAGCATCCAGTGCCAGTCTTGGGCATCGCGAGGCAAGAACACGTCTCCCCAAAGGCTGTTGCAGTTACCCTTTATCTTCAGGCATGTAGTCTGTCCGCCAGGAGGAGCTAGGTAGATCAGGCGACTGTTATTCTTCACGTAGCTTAGTTCCTGGTACATGTCTGGTGGGAGAGGGAGGT
>NC_051415.1:16810502-16811126 GCF_015228065.2 Penaeus monodon
GGACTGTAAATTCTGAGTACCAGAAAAAAGTGAAAGAAAACGCTAATCAGTGAAGAAAGGAATATGTGAAGGAAAATAGAAAAAACACTGAAAAGGAATTTAGTAAACAAAACAACATCAAACGATAAAAGAAACAAACAAAAAAAAGATATTATCAAAATCAAAAGACCAAAGAAAATGCAAAAAATAGTAATAGTAAAATAAAAATAAAAATTCAAAATTATATATCATAAAAAAGAATAAACACGCAAAGAATAAAAGAATCGAAGGAACAAACAAAGACCAAATAAGAAAACAGAGAACAAAGAAAAGTAAAAAAAAAAGATAAATAAATAAATACATGAAAAATAAAAATAAATAAAAAAAAAAAAAAAACGATAAACCTCCAACAAGGGAATCTTCACCGCGGTCAAAGTAGAGCGTGAAATCGAGGTCCTCCTGAGAGCCGAGGTACTCCGCCAGCAGGGAGCAAGTGCCCGAGCTCCTCCTGACGCTGACGGCCCTGCAGCCTCGATCCCGCAGGGCCTGGCATGCCCCGAGGCACCTGACGACGGAGGAGGACTGGCCGACAGGGGTGGAGGGCGCGGGGCGTGGGAGGGGGATGGCTAGGTTAGATGGGGACTG
>NC_051415.1:16812024-16812481 GCF_015228065.2 Penaeus monodon
TTCAGAACTGGTTCAAACTATGCCTTGCAAGATAGGTAAAAGATTAAGCAAACAATGGAATACTGAGGGTAAGAAAAATTCCTTTTTCTGCCTTACATAAAGCGTGGTTAGGACTCCCCCATAGACTCTATAGCCTTCCATCATCTTGTAAAAGTTGTTGCTGACAGGGGAAACGCCTGTCAGGAGCATGTGAGTTGTCAGCACGATTAGGCCTAGTTGGTGACAAAAGCGTAGTGCCTGCCATGGAAGATAAGATAATCTATCATTATCTTATTTTTGTTGACTGTTTGAGGTCACTGAGTCTTTCAGTGTTTTTTTTTTTTTTTAGACATTTACACGTATTTCCATTTACTCCAATGTGGGTGTTCATCAAATGTTCGATACCTCAAACACTTCACAATTACATTCCAAATTAATTTTTTCTCCATGCAAATAACCATTGTATTCTTATTTCTAT
>NC_051415.1:16812502-16813026 GCF_015228065.2 Penaeus monodon
TCTATTTCGCCAACCACTCTTTATGCTTCTTTCTATATTCATTATTATTTTCTTATCTACCTATCATTGTATTCTCCCTTCTCTCCTCCTCGTCACAAAATAACATAGTGTGTTTATCCAGGCAACAAATTCGCCACGATAGAGATATACCAGCTGAGACTCACCATGACGGAGACCGCTATGGCGCGAAGAACCTGCCTTGAGTGCGGGCCGGCGGGTCAGGAGTGGCACCTCCGCTCCAAGTGCTTGCTCCTTTTAACTCAAGACGTCAATATAACAGTGATTTTGCGACTTGATTAAGATCAATGCTTATTGGCGTAGCTTGTTCAGTGTCATTTATAAGCTATTTAGGCTCCAAAACGTGTGTTTGCTTTTTCGTGTACCATGAAGGACAAGGTAATTTCATCTAAACATAGAGCAAATCGGCAACAATTATTCCGAGAAATGAGCACCTTTTCTAATGTTGACACTAAAATATATTCTCAAAGAGCATGAATATATTATACAGTAAACATTTTTCATAT
>NC_051415.1:16813299-16813830 GCF_015228065.2 Penaeus monodon
TCACTGTGTTTATCGTGATTCAACCACATTCGACCTTATATGAACTTGAAGCACAATGCATCCGTCTTCTCTTGCTCCCATAGTGTAAAAGGAAGTTGGAGTAGCCTGCACGTGTCCAGCGCTCCGAGCCAGGGACAAAGCAGGGTAACGGTAACAGATGAGGCCCGGAAAAGAATATATTAGAGACCGGACAAGGCAAGAGGGAGGACAGGAGAATGAAAAGTGGAGGGAGAGAAAAAGAGAATAGATAGAGCGGAGATTAAGATAAGGTAACACTGAGTATTTGTATAGATAGAGAGACAACTGTTAATCGAATTATAAATTGGTTGATGTCCAGTGAAATATATCATGATGATTTATGAATAATGTGTTATAGTATTTCAAGCCTCCTTCTTATCATTAGTTTATTTTTTTATGGACTATTATGAATGATTCTCAAATTGTAAAATTGCAAAGTAAAACCGGGACAATTTTCAAAATATCTCTTTCAAAAAAAACTTTCGGAATTCATTCAGTCATGACTCTCAACAG
>NC_051415.1:16813881-16814103 GCF_015228065.2 Penaeus monodon
GAGAGGAAGCGAAAATAAGCAAAATCTTTTCTCGTTAGGAAGAAAAATGCAGCGTCAGTAAGAGGTCATGAAATAACCAAAAATTTACGGGAAATTTTATAGCCGAGAGAAACACGATATGAGCTGCAAGTGACACTGTTCTAGAGTTGCTAACCCGTACAAAGTATTTTTATGATAGCGATAATATCCCCTTGAAACGGAGCCAGGGTTGCTTTATTCTGC
>NC_051415.1:16815400-16815756 GCF_015228065.2 Penaeus monodon
TAAACCTACTTTAGGCTTAGATCAATCTTCCTGACGGACAGTATATATTATCAGAAGGATATTATAAAAGAGAAACTTCTACCACCAAAGTGTATCAGAAATACATACATCAAACGCACGTGTTAGAATATTTTTCACGGGTATGATTCCAAAAGCCAATCGATCTTTCTAGTTCACCACCGAGAGGATAACTATTCTGAGGCAAAATACCTACTCCTTCCCCCAAATCTCATGTCGAGTGATATACGTTAATCTTCCGAGCAAACAAATCTAACGATAGTTAAACATTTTGAACACATATTGGTATATAAGCCAATTACCTGAATTAGAATGTTTACTAAAGGTAAGTAAGACTG
>NC_051415.1:16817015-16817696 GCF_015228065.2 Penaeus monodon
TTATTAACACTTTCATTTCAGTAAAAACAAAAAATAATTCGTGTATGATATCATGTACAATGAAACTGTTTTTACATATCTCTCTACAAATTTAATTGATCATAATAATTCTGGTAAGAGCTAATTCCAAACCACTTTTCCGCTGCGTCACCTCCATGAAAAGTGACTAGACAGAACGAATTAATTAAATCTTAAATCATGATAACGAAATGTAGAACAGTTCACTCGTCGGATTGAGCATAAGTGCAATCTCCTTATAAAGCAAATCCGCATCTAATTAGCATAGCTTTTAATACAAACTACATGGAACAACAACAAAAAAAAGGAATGAATAAATCCATAATCCTTCTAAACCGACTAATCAAAGCTCTTGTAATCTACTGACCTTGTAATTCAAATCCATTCCTGATGAAGGGGAATCAGCATTCAACCGATAGATGCTCTTTTGTTTTGTTTATAGATTTCTCCTAACGCGCATGTAAATCGGCTTTGCTGTATTATTGTAGTGGAGACTGGCATCAGGAGGCCCTTTTCCAGGCATTTCCGAGTCGGTGGAAGCTCCGTGATTTTTATTGTTTCTATTATTACGTTAATAAGCGTGTGCACCGAATGTAGATTACACTCCTGTGTATATTCGTTTGAAGCGATTATGATAAGTGCGTATATGGTTATGCAATGTGA
>NC_051415.1:16817885-16817960 GCF_015228065.2 Penaeus monodon
CAGTGATGGTATGGTATGAGTAAGACTCATACCATGCAAACGCCTCTATGTAACTATTATTAAACTGTTAGTAAT
>NC_051415.1:16818120-16818254 GCF_015228065.2 Penaeus monodon
TACAACAACAAAGACACTCTTATCTCTATTCGTAAAAGACATAGCATTAGTGTGGAAACAGGACAGGGAGACAGAGGTGTATGGAGAGAGATAAAGGGAGTGAAAAAGTCAGTTAACAGACAGAGAGGGGAAGA
>NC_051415.1:16819239-16819308 GCF_015228065.2 Penaeus monodon
CCAAGTTGGACACGATGTTCTAAAAGGGATAGAAATCACAGTGAATTTGTTTGCGTAAAAAAATTTAAT
>NC_051415.1:16819948-16821171 GCF_015228065.2 Penaeus monodon
ACCGTCACTTAGGCTGCTGCTTGTGTTGTTGAAAAGTTGTGTCGCCAAACTTACCTCATAATAGCGAGTGAAAGTGTTAAGTTTGTGAGTCTCCGCTGCCGAGCTCGCCACAGATGTGTAGACCACAAAGAGCGAGGGAAACACATCACGCAACTTATGCAACACAACACGTGCCTGCGTTTACGATCCTTTTGCTCTTCCTTGCACTTGAAGGGGTTTTTTTTGTATATCTTTGTTTTATGATCATAGTTTGATATGTTGAGGTGTTATTGCTGCATATTCATCATAAAGTCCACATGATATTTGTATATGTTATTCTATAGTGTTCTCCCTCATGGTCAAAGTTCATAATGATGGCTCCAAAGTTATATTGTTTCGAGTTTATATGTTTTCCTTTGAGATGCAACCAATGGCAGCTGCACAGTTGCAGTAAACGGAAGTAACGAAAAGGTAACAAAAGTTTTTGGAATTTATGTACTATGAAAATTATATAGTTTTCGTTGACATTACCACTGACAGTTTGATGAAATCTTTGTATTTTTATGTTAATATTTTCATTTTCATCATCATAATAAAACTATTTCTGGTGGTAATGATATCAAAACTATTAACCAGGTTATGACCAAATACTTCCTTATTATGGAACAGGCAAAGTATTGCAATCTTTGTGGTGACATAAGAAACATGATCTTATAAAATCTTGGTTATATAAAATACATACACATAAACCAAAATATAGATCAATTTAAAGTACTGATAAAACCGAGGGAATGAAAAACATAAAAGAAAAAGTCTATAATATCCTGAAAAAAAATACGTCTGTATCTCACCGCGTTATGTGTGATCGATAAATAGCTTGCTCGCATAATCTCCTTTATGGTTCCTTAATAGCATCAGAATGTGTTAGTACAAGCAATTCACGTTGCCGGAGTAGGCACGTTATCGCGCTGTTTATCTCGTCACGGCGATATGGGCGATTTTAAAACACAACATAGTTTTCATTTGCGGGAGAAAAATGGCGGTGCTTCCGTTTCCCATGTCGGACTATGTCGCCATTGCCCCCTTTTGGGAGGGTTAGAGCGAGCCAATATCCTGCTAGCTATGCAGACATGAGACCATTTTCCTGTTTTCTCTGTAGGAGTTTGAAATTGATAGGAAAAGAGGGCCCTCTCTCCCTCTCCCTCTTTGCCTGTCTCTTTATCTTTTTCAGTTTCTATCTTTTG
>NC_051415.1:16822710-16822896 GCF_015228065.2 Penaeus monodon
TTCGGGGACGGAGAGTCATGACAAGATGGCGCGCCAACTGAATAAAGTCAAAATGTTTTCAACTTTTATTCATAATGGCACTCCAAAGTTTTGTCCGAGCGAGCGCCCGAACATCCATACCGCTCGCTGAATAAATCCGGAGATGAAATAACAACCAAGTTCTTGTACAAACACAACCGTCAAGCA
>NC_051415.1:16822935-16823147 GCF_015228065.2 Penaeus monodon
GAAAGTCTTCGACGGCTGTCTAAGAGACCGTAACATAGCTTCGCATGGCAGCGCGGAGGCCCTCGCTCTCGCAGGAAGCTTCCCGGGGATAGCTATCATAAACACACCTCTTCCTGACCAACATCCTGGGTACACCTGCCGGAGCCTCGGGGGACGCAGACAATATCAGAGGTCGTTGCGAGAGGGAAAACAAACTCCAGTGTGCAGGCCCA
>NC_051415.1:16823339-16823427 GCF_015228065.2 Penaeus monodon
CCCACGCTCCCAGTCTTTCCTCATCTCTGTTCTCTCTATCCTGCCATCTCTTCTCAGCGTTGCAGAGTCGAGTCCTCCTTAAACTGAA
>NC_051415.1:16823535-16823604 GCF_015228065.2 Penaeus monodon
GTCAAGGAATGGGTTAAGGAGGAAGTCGACGAGGAAAACGAGGGACGGAAAACGTCTACAAACTAGCTT
>NC_051415.1:16823713-16824066 GCF_015228065.2 Penaeus monodon
CACAACTGGCACCGGCGCAGCGATCGCGTGGGAGAGCCCCTCTACCAAGGCAAAATAACAAGGAACGGCATTTGTCTCTATGGGGCGATGTCGGACCTTTCCTCGTCTGCCCACAGAATGAAAAGTCAATAAAACTTTCCAAGAATCCTCTTACGGTTTGTCTGTCTTGAAAGTGAAAAGGAGGATTTCTTCTTTATTTCCCTGTTTTTATATCTCTTATGTGTCTTCTTCCTTTCTTTAAGAGGTACAGGAAACGGTAAGGAATTTCTGAACTGATATTGGAATGTCAATAATAATCACGATGGCGATGTTGATGGTGTGTTGATGGAATAAGGAAAATAAACAGATTAATT
>NC_051415.1:16824139-16824266 GCF_015228065.2 Penaeus monodon
AATTACACTTGAAATTACTCTGGGAAATGCAGTAAAGAAAGCACGGAGGAAATTGCTCTCCGGTGCTTTCGGGAGAGCTCAGCATGCCTTTATTTCTTGATACCAAGCACTGACATCCGAACGCACA
>NC_051415.1:16824484-16824964 GCF_015228065.2 Penaeus monodon
CAGGAATGTCTTCTCACCCAGCTCCAAATTCAAATAATTCTGTGTATAGGAGATTATAGCAATGTCCGTTTTTTACGTGATCATCAAACACACTAGTTATTGATCCTGTGCATCTATTTTATTATAATTTTCTAAACATTAAACGACTGTAACATCGAAAAGTTTTTTTAAAAAATGAGAATCCAACCCCAACAAAAGAGCATCGAGACGTAAAAAGATCCAAGAACCAACTTTTCTTCCAGAAAATAGGAGAACTAGATCGTATACATAAAAAGCGAATCGGACGAAGGAACTTGAGATGGTTTCAGAACCGAAGCCGGGACCGCGAGAGACGCTATAAGGACACGGGAGGAGAGAGAAGGAAGGGGGATTAAATAGCCTTTAGCCGAGAGGGGAGAGGGAATTCAATAGCCCTTGGTCAAAAGGCCTACGAGCCATTTTCCTTAGACTAGCCTAATGGAAAGGAGTCGTTAAAGTGGA
>NC_051415.1:16826252-16827192 GCF_015228065.2 Penaeus monodon
CGAAATATGTTGGCAAGATCTCAACGTAGACGTGATAGGGAGGGCAGTCTGCCTTCGGGTCTGACCTTGATGTAATCTTCACTCGAAAAGCCTTTGCAACTTCCGGTATTAAGAAACTTTAATGAACAATTTGTCTGGCCGGCAAGACCCCCGCACTTTCTGATGGACGGATGGCGAGCTGGTTGGGAGGGAAGGGATGGAGGGAGGGAGGAAAGGAGGGGGGTTCAGGGAAGGAAGGAGGGAGAGAGGGGGAGGGAAGGAAAGGAGGGCGGTTAAGAGAAGGAGGGAGGGAAGGATGGGGAGAGAAGGTAAGGAGAGAGATTGAGGGAGGGAAGGAGTTGGAGGAGTATTGGCGCGAGGTAGTTGGAGGGAACTGAAGAGGAAGGGAATGGAGGGGGGGAGGGGGAAGGAGAGGGGAGGAGGGGTGGAGGGAAGGAGAATGTTGGATGAAGGGAGGGAGGGAAAGAAGACGTTGGAATCGGGTTGGGGTCGAAATTTGAGGAAAGGGAGGGAATTCGAGGGAGGGAAGGAGAAAGCAAGGTAAAGAGGGAGAGAACAGGGTAGAAGGAGAAAGGACGGGAAGAGACAAAGTGGGGAAAAATAATGCAGGTGAGGAGAGAAAGAGAGGAAGAGACTGAGGACAGGGGAGTGGAGAGGGGAAGGGAGGAGGAGAGAAATATTGTGAGGGAAATACGAAGGAAGGAAGAGGGGAAGGACTGAGATGAACGGAGAGCAAGCTTGCAGGAGGAGAGGGAGGGACCGAGAGTAGGAGAGAAAAAGAGATGAAAGAGGAAAGGCAGGAAATAAAAAAGAGGAAAACGAGAACGAGAGGGTTAGAAAGAAAAAGTGAAGAAGAAAAAAGAAAGGACATGGAAGTGAAAAGGGGGAATAAGGGAGAGAGGGAAAAAGAGAGAGCGGGCAAGAGGTAACGAGGGCAGAG
>NC_051415.1:16828676-16828814 GCF_015228065.2 Penaeus monodon
AACTCAGTTTATCTCGTATTTTTACCGATTATTTTCGTTCATAAATTAATAGAGAGCGAATTTAATTGAATGCGCTTTTGTTGAATTTTATTGTTTGTCGTATTTTAAACCTTTTAAAGGCTCAGTTCTATCTTTGGT
>NC_051415.1:16829999-16830476 GCF_015228065.2 Penaeus monodon
TCTTTGTGGTATCAGTGTTTATCAACAGCTGTAAGTAGTAGCGACTTAACTAGATTAAGCCATTTATTAAGAGAAAAATAAACAAATTACCAAATAAAAAAAATGTAAGACAGATACGAAGGAAAAAGAAATTTATAAACCGCGCCTGAAAATGTTCCACAGAATTCACTTCGAATCACATCACGTAACAGCAGAAATTCACGACGTCAGCTTCATCCTTGTCACTGACGCCGAGAGGGGAAGCCGTAGGAATCTCGAGACATATTGTGTAATAAAACGACACCCGTATAAAGAGTGTTGCGAAATGGAGCTCTTCTTAAGCTCTAGCAGAACTGTGTGAGCTTCTGAGTGAGCGCTGATGCAGGAAAGAGGGAAGAATGTGTAAAGATAAGGAAAGGTGCAAAGGAGGAGAAGAAAAAGATGGGTAGAGAAAAGAGAATGATTAAAAATGAAGGGTATGAAAAAACGGGGGCTTAA
>NC_051415.1:16830511-16830850 GCF_015228065.2 Penaeus monodon
CCTCACTAACACGATAAAGGGAGTGAGAAGCGTAATAGATCGACAGCAGAAGGACACAAAAAGACTGTAAGGTTTTATGTAAAATTTAGGGGGAAACGTCTCGAGGGGAGAAAGGGGAAAATGGATCGTAAGGGCAGGAAAAGGAAAGTAGGCGGATGACCAGGGGAATTAGATAATGAGGAGATATCGGGTCTTTGTGTAGGCTTGGAATATGGTCTGGATTTGTCAGTAGGTCTTGTTGTAATCGCTTTTTGTGAGTGATTTTGTATGTAATTTTTTTTTTGGTTGGTTGTAGTTTGTGTATGTATGTGTGGGAGGGGGGAGTGGTATGTATGAGTA
>NC_051415.1:16830973-16831242 GCF_015228065.2 Penaeus monodon
GTTTTGTGTCGTGCCCAAAAATGTACATCCACCATCATGTAAAACAATATTAGGTACTAGTATCCACTACGACTTTCCCGTATGTGTAATGTAATTCCCGTACAACGGCAAACGGAGGTTCCCGAAGCATGTCGCCGAATCCAGTGGCAGCTACGAGATTTTAATGGGTCATTTCTGGCAGATATCAGACTTAGTCGAAGTTTGGAAGTGGGCGGCGGCCTTTTATCACAAACCCCGATGGCCAGGGGAGGTGGGGGAAGGGCTATTCG
>NC_051415.1:16831265-16831434 GCF_015228065.2 Penaeus monodon
TTTCTCCTTCTGTCGTCAGTCGTTGTTCTTGATAACGTCTGGCGTTGAAATGCGTTTGAATATAGAACTAAAGAAATTCTTGGCAGATGATATGTCAACGGGCGGTTGCCTCTACAATTTTATGAACTGATACTGTCAATCTCATATATCCTTTCAAATTTCTCTCCCT
>NC_051415.1:16831801-16831879 GCF_015228065.2 Penaeus monodon
TAAAATATAGTTATATTGTCTTGAAAAAAAAAATAAATACGCTATGTGTATTATTATAATAGAACATTAGATAATATA
>NC_051415.1:16834879-16835028 GCF_015228065.2 Penaeus monodon
ATAAGGAAAAAGTTATTGGATTTTAAATTGTTAAAGATAGGAAAATAATAAGATTATGGAAAATATACTTCTTTTATAAGATAAAGACAAAATACATTAAGTGTATGGGGTTCATGTTATTAGGATGGAAATAGGAAACGGTGTTGGGG
>NC_051415.1:16835132-16835226 GCF_015228065.2 Penaeus monodon
GTTAGTGATATATGTGTTGGTGTAGTTTGCTTTGTGGGTTTGATGGTATGTGTAAATTTGGATTTGTTTGTGTGTGTGTTGCGTGTATGGGTAT
>NC_051415.1:16835493-16835673 GCF_015228065.2 Penaeus monodon
TGTGTGTGGTTTTTGTTGATAGTTGTGAATTTTTAAAAGGAGAGATTGTGGTGTGTGTTCTGGGGTGGGTTTTGTGGTTGTGTTGGTCTGCGGTACTGTGTATGTGCAGTTGTGATGTGTGTGTTGGTGTCTGTATGTTGGATACTATTATTGTTCATATGTGTGTTGTTGTTAGTAAAC
>NC_051415.1:16835718-16835883 GCF_015228065.2 Penaeus monodon
AAGCTCATTACAATGAATTTCGTTCTTATTTTGGTTGATCATCTGTAATTATTTTCTTAGTCTTTTTAGATATGTTCATGTGTGGGTTTTTGTGGTGTGTTTGGTTCAGCTTCATGATATTACATTTCATTCACCATACTTTTTTTTACGGACTATATCTGCACA
>NC_051415.1:16835911-16835992 GCF_015228065.2 Penaeus monodon
CACTTCATAATAATATAAGTACATGAACTTTATGAACGTTTCTCTTTATATTAGTATTTGATTGTATATGTTGTTTTTTTT
>NC_051415.1:16836673-16836746 GCF_015228065.2 Penaeus monodon
AAAAAATTTTTTTTTTTTTTAAAAAAAAAAAAAACCCCCCCCCCCCCCCAAAAAAAAAAAACCCCTTTATTTA
>NC_051415.1:16836860-16837185 GCF_015228065.2 Penaeus monodon
GGGGGGATTGTTTTTATTTGTTAAATTTAAGAATAAAAACCTAAAATTAAGCCCCCATTATTCTATTGGATCCCCTTAATATAAATTTGGGGAAATTTAATTGTAGTTGTAATTTAAATAACTATTTTAAATATATAAGGATTTTAATTAATATTTGGTTTTGGGGTGTTTTTAAATTTATTAAAGGGGAATATATTTTAAAAATAATTTTTTTAAAAAACAATATATTTTTTAAATAATTAATATTAAAACAATTATAAATTTAACTATAATTTTTTTATTTTGATTTTAAACATCTAATTTTTTTTTAAAAAGTTTTTTAACG
>NC_051415.1:16837223-16837395 GCF_015228065.2 Penaeus monodon
AGAATTACAAGCTTTTTAAAAAAATTTTTTGAAAGGCTGAAAGCAATAACCTATAATGTTTGTATAATATAAACAGTGGAAAATTCAAAAACCTTTCCCCAGGAAAATAAGCAGAATGGGGGGGTTTTCAAAGGGGGGGGGGGGTTTTTTTTTTTTTTTAAAAAAAAAAAAA
>NC_051415.1:16838781-16840211 GCF_015228065.2 Penaeus monodon
TTTATTTCACAAGAAACTCTTCCATCCTTTGCTTCCTTCCCCCATTCCTCAGAGCATATTCCTTTCACGCCGCTTCCGTACCTTCGAAAAGAGGCAGAAAAGGAGAGGGAAAAAAATGCATAAAAGAAGGGGAAAAAACAAAACCCCCAAATAAATCACTCCAGGCAAATGATGAAGTTGCAGAATCCTTCGTAGATTCAACGCCAGAGTGAAACGGCCGGAAGGAAGTTGTGTGAATTGCTTGCGAGAGAGAGGGAAGTTATCTTGTATACGTGACACAAAGGTCTTCCTCTGAGCCGCCTCGTCTCTGGCATCGGGAATGTGGAGGAGGGAAGGAGGGAAGGAGGGAAGGAGGGAAGAGGGAGGGGGATGATGGAGTGAATGGGAGGAAGGGAGGAAGGGATGGTGGGAGGGAAGGAGGGAAGGAGGGAAGAGGGAGGGGGAGAGAAGGAGAAAGTTAATGGTGGAGGAGTAATGGAGAGGGAGAGGGAAAGGGAATGGTGAAGTGGATGGGAAAGAAGGAGGAATGGAGAGGATGTAAGGGGGAGTGAGAGGAGGAATGTAGAAGAAGGATAAAGGGAAAGATGGAGTAGATAAAAGGGAAGGAGGAATGGAATGGTGAAGTGGATAGGATGGAGCGAATGAGAAGAGAGAGGAAGGGAGTGCGAGAAGGAGAAAACGGAAGGGGATGGAAGTAGAAGTAAAGATAAGGGAATAATCAGATAAATGTCAAAGAAGAGGTAAGAAAAAGGGCAGAAGAAGGAGAAGAGGAGAAAGAAAGAGTAGAAGAAATGCCACGATAATAAAATGGATAAGGGGAAAACAGGGGAACGAAGTAAAAGAACAGAAAGAAGATAAGAGTTGACGAAAAGAAGAATAGATGTTAATGCAAGGGGGAGAAAGGAAAACGGGAAGAAATATAAACAAGAAAATAAAAGAAGAGGACCCTTGAGGGGAAAAGAGCAGGAGATATGAAGAGGAATGCGGGGATAAAAATCCCAGATGAGGAAAGAGGAGGAGAGAGAAAAATAAACAAATGAAATCAAGAAACATGAAAAGAAGACGAAAGCATGAAAGAAAGGGTTTTTCAGGAAATGATAGGTAGAAGAAAGAAGAGGAAGGAAGAATTAGTAATATCAAGCATTAAAATATCGTGTGTGATGTAAAATGTACTGGATTGTCGTGTCTTTTAATCCACTGACATATAGACGAATAAATCACCATCCCCCTTACATACACGATAATCACTTGTGCCTAAAACTCGCTTCCCATTGCCTTCCCTTTACACACTTATGTACGTATATATGTACCCTCCCCTTCCCTTTATAAACACATTTACACAAACCTCTTCTGCTTTTATAAACACACATGGCCGTACACATATAACCAGCTCGATTTCTGCTCTTTCTCACATATACAGACGCAAATAT
>NC_051415.1:16840423-16840719 GCF_015228065.2 Penaeus monodon
GAGCATAACGAGCCAAAAGACCCCAAAGAGACCCCAAGGACCCCACGCCGAGGATCCGTCAGGGTACAAAGCCGGTCCCTTGGTGCGCCAAACGTCATTAAATATATTGTTGTTGCAAATCAGACTGCATTTGCAACCTTGGAGTGTAGCCATTTCTCCCGTAGGCGAAGGCAAAAGGAGAAGTGATTTTTCTTCTCGGTAAAAATGCCACATAGTTTCCTACTTCGACACTTTCTTGGACAAAGGGGCGGTTGGTGGGGAAGGGGGGGGGGAGTCCTGCTTCTTGTCCTGCATCG
>NC_051415.1:16840759-16840920 GCF_015228065.2 Penaeus monodon
AAGTTGGTAATCTTTATCGTTTCTTTACTAACTGCATTTCATTTTAAGAACGATTGCTACCACCCTCCTTCCCCTTCCTCTTATAATCTTTTCTCCACCCATTTCCTCCCATTCCTTCGTCTTTTCCTTATTTACCCTATAATGTGTGTTCATTTCTATTA
>NC_051415.1:16842089-16842238 GCF_015228065.2 Penaeus monodon
AAAAAAAAACCCGGCAACTGGCGGGGAGATGTTTCAATATCTCCTCTCTCTTGCCTATGTTTCCCTTTAAAAGTTTATAAAAAAAATAGAACGGAAGCATAAAAGAATAAAATTCTCCGAACACCTGTTTCTTCCCTTGTCTTTGGGCG
>NC_051415.1:16842600-16842968 GCF_015228065.2 Penaeus monodon
CCGGAAGGGAAGAGGTGGAATGCACACCTGGATTTTACTTCAAGACGGCGAGGAGTTGCTCTGTTAGATATTTTTTCGATTGTCATTTAAGAAATAATGTTTGAGGCGATTTAAAAGAAATATTAAAATGACCCATTATAAAATGGACCTTTGGGGTCTCTCCGAACACTATGAAAGGAAAATAGGTGACGAGAAAACATTTTATAGTGGATAGAAGTGAGAAAAATAATAGTGAGGGGAACGTATGCTGACTGAATTTCAAATACGGAATTTGAAAAGAATGTGAGGGTAGATTGTGAGGGTAGCAGTTAAGAGAGAAGTTAAACACGTTATCAGTTCTTGGAGAATAAGATATTATCCGAAAAAAG
>NC_051415.1:16843168-16843470 GCF_015228065.2 Penaeus monodon
CCATATTGGCATTTCTCGTTTTCTTTCTGTTCATCACCTTCACCTTAACAATAAAGGCACCAAAGGTTAACACACGACTCATTAAAACAGAAGAAAATAAATAAAAAAGCTAAAAAAAATGGGAACAAGCAGCCTCACTTGTTACCAAGAAGAAGAAAGGAATCTTTCTCGGCGCCTAACAAAATTTTCGCAAAATCAGGGAAATCCTTCTCAACGCGCAAGGAAGGAGATCCGTAGAAAAAAAAGGTCTTATGACGCTGCAGAATGAAAATGAACTAAATTATTCGGGAGATCGGGTCTGG
>NC_051415.1:16843625-16843720 GCF_015228065.2 Penaeus monodon
ATCATGAACGAGTATCAATATGTGTCACGTATGTATATGTATGCAAAGGTGTGTAGAGAAAATCTGAAGATATATATATATGTGCGCGCGCGCGC
>NC_051415.1:16844125-16844370 GCF_015228065.2 Penaeus monodon
CCCCGCAAGCACACAATCATGCAATCAGCACCTTCCCAGGCGCTCCCCAGCCCACACTTCCGGGCGGTCGTGCAATCCTTCAGAATCATCAAAACTCCACAAAAGTTTAATCGTCACGAAACCTTTTGTATCCCTGGCTGAAGGCGCGCCGCTCGCATGTCCGACGCTGCTTCCGGGATGCGATGCGAAGGCGGCAGGAAGTCTTTCAATTTGCACGTCGGGTGACACAGGAAAGGGGCAGATGG
>NC_051415.1:16844801-16844900 GCF_015228065.2 Penaeus monodon
TATAAAGGAGTCTGTATTGTCAAATTAATGAGCGTGACACTATTGTGGACGTGTAAACAAAGATCCGGCCCTCTATCACTTTAACATGCTATCATCAGA
>NC_051415.1:16845089-16845311 GCF_015228065.2 Penaeus monodon
GCGTCTTTGTATCAAACAAGCTAGAGGATTTTTAAGGTATTAGGTATAAGTCAGGTAATGCTATTGTTAATGTTATTGTCTCTTAATTAATAGTCGGTCCTTGACTATTAATACCTTGTTCAGTTTTGACCTTTTTGTTCATTTCCGTTATTACCGTGGTTTCGAAAAAGGCCTTTAAACTTGAAATTAAAACAAAATATGTACGTCAGACTGTGTAAAGAC
>NC_051415.1:16845340-16845544 GCF_015228065.2 Penaeus monodon
TTTCGGGAAATAAAGATAGCTATTGGACGGAGCAAAATCCACTAAAACTCCTGCATTCACGTCTTGTGCCACAGGGAACAAGATTTGCCCTCCGACTGTGCCACACCATGACTTCGCTGTGACATCCATAGTCATGCAACTGATGTCGGGATCGAGTTATATGACCCCTTAGGCACGACTCATATATCGCGAGGGCTGGCGGGG
>NC_051415.1:16845585-16846675 GCF_015228065.2 Penaeus monodon
CTGTGGTTAATCTTAAGTACTTTCTCAAGTACTCGCTGGACTGTCGTTGGCTGGGAAATCGCCAGTGGTGGTTATTTTTAGGATAATATTGTGTCTCGATGCGGATCATAATAGTACTGGTTTACTGTCTCCGTAGTCTTTTATCTGCTGTCGAGCCTGCGGAGACCTGCTGGTGTTTAGCTGGGAAGGCTATTGTTCTGGCGCGTGAACAGGGAGGATACGAAGATGCTTTTGTGTAAAAAGAGCGGATAGAATAAGCTCGTAGCAAGTAAAATCTTATAAAATAGCCCCCCCCATTTCTACCACCACCATCCCTAAATCAAGAAAAGGAAAAAAGTGAGATTGAAATACACACAGCATTACATCATAAACAAAAAGTTAGAAATTCCCGTTATTTTTCACCTATTTCTATTCTCTCTCTTTCCCCAGAACTCACTCGGCGCTTTTTATAAAATTTATACAAAAGTTCAACAGGAAAAAAATATAAATCATAGAGATCTATCACCCCCCTCTCTCTCTCTCAGCCGTATCCCTTTCCGCTTCAGAATCCAAAACCGAAATTTTGAATTTTGTTTATTTCAAGTTGAGAGCGGCGCTGTGCAGCCCATGGAAAGTTACGTGGGTCAGAGCCGTGTCACGAGAGAGGGGGCGGAGGAGGGTGTGCATTCGCGTGAATAATTTTTTTTCTCTCTGTTTTTTTATGAAAATATATGCTAGCAGCAGACTGGAAAGTAAATGGAAATTGAAGATATTCCTTATTTGTGAGTCTTTCATCAACTGAAAAGGAAATATGTACGGCCGTCCATCCGCAAACTTTTCAATAGTTCGTCACTCGTTTTGAATCCTTCCTGAGGAGGGGGGGGCGGGGCAGGGAACACTCTTGAGGGTGAGTGATTGGACAAGGCTTTGAAGCTGATGGAAATTGCGAGGCATAACTTTGGGAATCACTCATACTCCATCCAAGCGGACGGCCGTGAACTCCGTGTGGGTCCCCGTTTAAATTTTCCCCCGTCGATGGTTCTCGGTCTCTTTATCCATAGGGCGAGGTTCCCGATACGTGACGTAATGCGTGGGAGGGGAGCGGGAGGGA
>NC_051415.1:16846845-16847021 GCF_015228065.2 Penaeus monodon
CCTACTGTGAGTGCACTCCCAATACTTTATACATAGAGAACCTGAAATCGTCTTGTCACCGCCCAAGGTTGATTTCCCCCTCATGTTAAAATTCATTTTGTAAACTGGCTTATATTTCCTTTGCCAAAAAAAGAGGGATATATTAGACACACGGGCAACAAAGATGCTCGTTGGCT
>NC_051415.1:16847701-16847802 GCF_015228065.2 Penaeus monodon
TAATAATAATATATTTTATGTTGTGGGTGTGTGGTGTGGGTGTGGTGTGTTGTGGGTGTGGTTTTGGTGTGGTGATTAAAAATCTAAATATAATTAATAAA
>NC_051415.1:16848781-16849444 GCF_015228065.2 Penaeus monodon
TAAAATCTTGCGTTTCTTGCCTCAGTCTGGGTTTGTCGTGCATTTCTGGGGGTAGAATTTTTATATTGTAATATTAGCATAATGGTAAAAATTAATAAAGTTGAAATGCCCCGCGACAAAATGGAGATATCAGACAGAATGCAAAAGTAAATTATCTATCTTCTTTTATCCCATTTTATAAATTTCCCCGCGCCCTATTTTCTTTTCCCATTTCCCCCCACATAGCACTCCCGAGGACGTCCACACAGGCCGGAAGGAATAAAAGGCTTTCCCTTAACAAAATTCCAGCGGAGGCTACATGGACTCCCCCAAAAAAAGTGTTCTTCATCCCAAAACCGCATTGCAGGGATTGGCTTGCATGGAGGCCAGTTTTTTATATATGCAGATTGTATCCAACCCTTTTTTTCATTTTTCTGTTTTTTTTGCTTTATCTTCTTTTTATTTTCGTTTAATTGCATTCTGTTTTTTGTTTTCTTTTTAAAAACGATCTTTTGATTTAGGTTTTAAAGGTTACGAAAGTAGGTAATCTTTTAAGATTTAACGGAGATGGTTCCTATTGATATCATAATTGACATTTGTACAATATACGTGAACGTGATTTTTTTTGTGAAAGGTCACCTGAGGAAAATGATATTGCTTAAAAAGAGACAAATGAAGACCCCA
>NC_051415.1:16849481-16849711 GCF_015228065.2 Penaeus monodon
AATTCCGTACTCTATAGTAAAAATTCTGAAAAAAAAAATAAAATTGCCATTTCCCTTTTTCCCGTTTGTTAATTTTTTTTGTCCTTCACAAACTACACAACAAAATACTATCAGTGTTGTCGACACACAGCAATATAAACCCCACCACCCCCCACACCCCACAAATCATGAAGATGCAGGAAGGACATAAGAAGAAGGTCTTATGGGCAGAATAATAACTAATATTGTCG
>NC_051415.1:16849751-16850143 GCF_015228065.2 Penaeus monodon
AGCACCTATGATCAAACTCTACTGTCTCATCACAAACAGTACCACACAACATCATACACTTTCCGTTTTCGTTGCGTGCAAGAAAATCTGCAATAGATTAGGCTCAGCCATCGGGCGGTGTGATTTAGTCTTTAAATAAAGTTTAATCGTCAGAACTTTTGTATCTTAATATGTCAGTGTTGATGGATGAAGAGAAGTCTTTCAATTATCGTACACAGAAAGAGATGAAATAAAGAGATAAGTAAGTAGATTCATAAGAAAGACAAGAAAAAGAACGAAGAAAGAATATAGAATGAAGATAGAGTAGAGAAGGAGAGGATAAGAGAATGAAGAATAATGAAAAGAGTATAAGGAGAAGAAGTGAGAGATGATTAATGGATGGAGGTAGTTGG
>NC_051415.1:16850203-16850408 GCF_015228065.2 Penaeus monodon
GTAGATTATGCGGAAATGGAATGAGAAGCAAAATGAATAGACATGTAAAGAGATTGGAGAGATTGAATAATATGAAAGAAAAAAGTATAAATGAATTGATCAGGAATAAAGAGAGAGATATAAAAGTCTTATGTAATTAATGACGTGACTATTGTGGACTGTAAACAAAGATCGGCCCTATCATTTAACATGCTATCATCAGAAT
>NC_051415.1:16850474-16850672 GCF_015228065.2 Penaeus monodon
TAGTAGTTGAGATCGAGAAAATATAGAATAGATTAAGGTAAAATATATGGAGGGATAGTGAATTTAGAATATAAAGACGTCTCGACAAAAGAAGCGTAGAGGAATTTGTATTAGGTAGAAGAGGAGCTAGCTAATGTACGCTGCTAATCAGGAGTGGTCGATGAGAAAGCTGCAGGACCTTTTGTTGCATCGGTGAAC
>NC_051415.1:16850778-16850850 GCF_015228065.2 Penaeus monodon
TGATGTATTGGGAAATAAGAGATAGCTATGGACGGAGAAATCAAAAAGCCTGCATTAAGTAGAGCACAGGGA
>NC_051415.1:16850909-16852163 GCF_015228065.2 Penaeus monodon
GGGATGAGTTATATGCCTTAGGGAGAGGCTGATGATATGGCGGATGGGGTGGGGGGACAAAAAAAGATAGAAAAATAGATGAAATAAAGAAATAATGTAGTTAATTTAAAGTATTTCTAAGTATAGTGTACGTTCTGGGAAATCGCAGTAGAGGGAATTTAAGGATATATTGTCAGATGCGATTAATGTACTGTCTTACTATGTCGCCGTGTAACTTAATCCTCCCTTCAGCTTTAGACTGCTATCTCGTTATAGCTGAAGCTATTTATTAAGCGCTGAATAAACAAATATGATACGAAGATGTAATATATGTTATAATAATAGATGCTGATATTGGAAATAAAGTATGTATAGCAAGTAAAATTATATAAAATACTCCCATTTCTACACTTCACCAATCCTATAATCAAAAATATGGTGACAAAAAGCTAGAGGATTTTAGGAATATAAGCAGCTAGCATTACATCAGTAACAAAAATTAGAAATCCCGTGTATTAACTTTCAGTGACTTTCTCATTTCCGTTATTCCTGGCCGAAATCAGGCCTTTATTAAAATTAAACAAATAGTGTCAGACGGAAAAAATATAAATAAGAGAATTATACTCCCTATTTCGATCAGACGTAGCCTTGCAGAATCCAAAACTCGATATTTGTGAAGGTATCAAGATTGGACGCGCCGACTGTGCAGCCCATGAAGTTCGTGTGTCAAGAGCCGGTCACGAGAAGAGCTTAGGCAGATTTATGCTAGGCATGCGTGAAAATGTCTAAATAAGTAATAGAAAAATATATGATAAGAAATACAACTGGAATAAGTATTCAAGAAATTGGAGTATTCTATTTGCTGGAATCTTCATCAGTGGTGTTTTATATAGGAAATATTGTTACGAGCGTCCATCATAAATATTTCATATAGTCTCGTCATCTTTTATCTCTTCTGAGCCGATGCGGAGCCTGCGGGTTTAGCTGGAACGATTTTGAGGGTGAAGGATTGGATCAAGGCTTTGAAGAGCGGGAATAGTCGAGCAGTAAACTTATGAATCTAACATCATACTATCAAGAAGGAAAAGGACGATGAAGCATCCGTGTGAGATCCCGTTATAATATTTCTTTCTTCCCCGTTCGGTATGAAAATTTCTAAAAAGTCAGCTGAAAATAAATCATAGGAGTCTTACCCATCCTGACGTAATCTTCGCTGCAGATCGCAACGTTTTGAATTGTTGTTTATTTAAGTTGAGAGGGGTGTGGCTGGAGTTA
>NC_051415.1:16852219-16852382 GCF_015228065.2 Penaeus monodon
GCTACTTGAGTGCATCATACTTATAATAGAGAACCTGAAATCTTGTACGTCCCAACGGTAAATGATTTCCCTCATGTTAAATCATTTGTACGGTCTTATATCCTTGAAAAGAGGGATATAGTAGGACACACGGGGCAACAAAGATGTCGTTGGTTTATTTTGA
>NC_051415.1:16852477-16852544 GCF_015228065.2 Penaeus monodon
GGCAACGGGAAACGGCACCGACGGTTTTCCCTTGTTATAAGTAATATTTTTTATATATAGTTGATAT
>NC_051415.1:16854143-16854414 GCF_015228065.2 Penaeus monodon
AATTATCTCATCTTCTTTTATCCCCATTTTATAATTCCACGCAGCCCTATTTTCTCTTCTTCCCATTTCCCCCTCACTCATAGCACTCCCGAGCGACGTCCACACATGTGCCGGAAGGATATTAAAAGGCCTGTATCCCTGTAATTCAACATTCCAGCGGAGGCTCACATGGACTCCACATAAACGTGTTCTTCATCCAACCGCATCTGCAGTGGATTTGGCTTGCATGGGAGCGCAGTTGTTTATATATGCAGATTTGTCATCCAACTCT
>NC_051415.1:16854496-16854704 GCF_015228065.2 Penaeus monodon
TTCTAAGACGATCTTTTGATTTAGGTTAATGTGTTTACGATAAGTAGTGTATATCTTTTTAAGCATTTATAACGGAAAGCTGGTTCCTATTGATATCATAATTGACATTTGTACAATATACGTGAACGTGTATTTTGTTTGTGAACAGGTCACCTTGAGGAAAATGTATATCTCGCTTTAAACTCGAGACAAATGAAGACCACATTAA
>NC_051415.1:16854736-16854826 GCF_015228065.2 Penaeus monodon
CAAAGTTTCCGTACTCTATAGTAAGAATCTCTGAAAACAAAATCATAAATTGCCATTTCCTTTTCCTGTTTGTTAATTTTCTTGCTCCTT
>NC_051415.1:16855828-16856069 GCF_015228065.2 Penaeus monodon
GGGCTCCCATGCTCGAGGAAACAGCGAGGACCAGCAATACGCTACAATAGAAAACAAATCACTGCACGTAGGCTGTTTCCTTTCCGCCCATTCGCTCCTCCGCAAGCTAATAAATGACGGATATTTGTAATCCGTTTTTGGTCTCGTTGGATCACAACGCTGTAAAAGCTCATTACAAAGTTTCTCCAGCTCCAGAAGACCACTTCCAGTTCGTAACTTTTTGGGAAAACTAGTTTGTTGA
>NC_051415.1:16856262-16856541 GCF_015228065.2 Penaeus monodon
ACGGCAAAAGGACAGACAAAGGCATATGAAGATGAACAGAGGGAGAGAAAAACATCGCTGATCGTTGGCCATATAAAACGAGAGAATAAACCACAACACTTTCTTAGGTGTTTAGCTATTATTCTAGATGGGTTAGTCTTTACGGAGAAAAATGCAATAGCTTCAGCTCATTTCCCTTTGACGATGAAACTCTCCTTGGTAAGAGCGGTTCTTGACGTCAGATTCTCGTTCTGTATCTTTTGCAATGATATCATTATGTATATATATACTACACTAATC
>NC_051415.1:16856652-16856773 GCF_015228065.2 Penaeus monodon
GATGAGACTATATATGTAGTTTTAAATATTATCTATGATATATATCGTATAGATAGATATTATAGAAATACTATAATCATTATTATTTATATTAAATAGATATATTGTAAAAATATAGGGT
>NC_051415.1:16857128-16857393 GCF_015228065.2 Penaeus monodon
CACGAGGAGGACACGCCGGCATCATCGCCTGGAGATTTTTCCCCCGAGAATTTGTTTCCTCGCTCGACGTTGTTCCGGTCGTAAAGAGGTAGAAGTTAAAAGAAAACTGGCAACTGCCTCTTTTTCGGATTTTTTGTGTAACAAATAGATAGATTGGTAAAAAAAAAAATAGGGCCTTTGCTAGAGAGATTGGAGACGCAAAAAGAGACAAAGGAAAAATAACCAGAAAGGATTAGGGAATGATTGACGGAGAGCCCGGTCGAGA
>NC_051415.1:16857419-16857497 GCF_015228065.2 Penaeus monodon
ATTCACCTCCTGTCCTGCGTTGGGGTGTACTGTCTGCTTCGTTGTGCTCTTGAACAACCAATGAACTGTTTTATTGAG
>NC_051415.1:16858269-16858385 GCF_015228065.2 Penaeus monodon
TCAGCCATCAGCTGCAGCATTTTCTATGGAACGGAAAATTCAATGGAAATGTATTTTAAGGGGATCTTGGGAGTCTCTAGGAATTAGCATATTCACATTGATATTCGGAGTCCCCT
>NC_051415.1:16858609-16858862 GCF_015228065.2 Penaeus monodon
AGGCAAGAGAGACCCTATAAGCCTATCCCTGCGCCTAAGCATTTTAGTAAAGTAAACACCCCGTCTGTCCTGCGCCTCCTTGACCTGCTTTCAAAATGCCTCAAATTCCGCGCTTTTCATTTAAGTAATCTCGCGCTTCTTAATTTCCCTGTTCTTTATTTTAGCCCACGTGGCCTAAGCGCATTAAGGCTCAAAGAAACATGCAAAACTGGAATGCAAATTACCTCGTTGTGCGTGCATGTGCGCGCGCTTA
>NC_051415.1:16859118-16860078 GCF_015228065.2 Penaeus monodon
CTGATTGTTGCTGATCTTTTTCATTTCTTGAGAATTTCGGGATGGATGAGGAATTGCGAGAGAATACTTAACAATTAATATTAAGGCTAAGTAGAAAAGACATGAAAAGCAACCTAATAAGTTTATACATATACTGACAAATTCTACAGCAAACATGGCACCTTTAAAATGTGGTTTAGAATGCATTGATTCTTACGTACATTCTTCGCTAAAGGAACTAATAACAGCTATATTCCGCATGTGTGTAGCCAGAAAGAGTCATGGTGTTTATGGAATTAAAATTTAGATATACAAAATACCATGACCGGCTATACTATGACCTGGATTATTTAGGAGAATCGGGAATTCCTTTGCATTCAGTATAATGAAATTCATTGCAGCCATTCATCTCTTAAGATGGTGAAGCACATTGCAGTGTTTAAAACAAATAATTCCTAGCTTTTCAGATCTTAAAGTGTATACAGTTCTAGATCAATAATGTTGGATTCAACGCGTTAGAATTTTAGATATATGGTTTGTGATTTCAAAAAATTACATTCAACTTTGACATTTTTAGTGAATGTCAGGGAGACATATTGCAAATAGGTAGTATATCTTTAGGAAATAGATCAGTAAAAGTTTTTTTTTCTTTATAAATCATGATTTTACTTTCAAAGGAAGCAAGTGCGGCTGAAGAAAAGTGAATAATAAACACTAACAGCATAAATCATGAGTATATCACTGTAAATATTTCTCAAAGACTGTATTGTACCAAAGAAAACTCGATGTATTAACCTTTCCTTAAAGTATATCGAAGAACCGGTTTTATCAAGACACAGAAACCGAACAACTGAAGCTAGACTTTCCCGTAAAATGCCTTTCAGATGAGAAAGGAGAAGAGAAAAGGTCAAATTTACACCGCGTCTAAGTGGATTTAAAAGGACTTGGAACTAACTCACGGGTTTTTGCGGTAGAGTGGTC
>NC_051415.1:16860854-16862578 GCF_015228065.2 Penaeus monodon
GTTCTACATGTATTGGTTGATAATTTCCGGAATAAGTTTTTTTTCTTCGTCTAACGCTCTTGCATCTGTTGCATGCCATGGCTGGAGTGGAATGCAATTCAACTTCTGGCAGCAGCTTCGACAGAGCAATCATAGGTGATCAGGGACGTAACAATTGTATCATGTTAGTATTTCAAAGGCAAAAGAATTTCTTGCAGGTCCAAAACATTGTAAAAAAAAACGCATGGTAACAGCACTATCTAACGCTTAAATACTGTTTACAATTATAATGAATCCGAGAATTGAGAACAGATTCTTCTCGAAAAGAGTTTTGGGAACCAGAGGATAAAATCAAAGAGTGCTTCACATTTCCTCGTTACATCCCCAGGATATTGGTACACAAGTAAACGGGAAAGCTATTCAGTCTGTTGTTTCTATGTCCTTGATCACTTTTTGAAACATGTATATTTTATTGATATTCCCATCTGTGCGTCAATTTATGTATATACGTTTACTGGATGCGATGACGTACTTCATAAAATATCTTGGGCACAGTAACCTGCTTTTGTACTCCATAACCTCGAACTCCGATAGAGTTAGATCTTGGCTTATTTACAAGTCCTTCTTGGTTTATTTACAAGTCCTTCTCCAACATAATACTCCGAGAAAGGTAGAGAAAAGAGAGACCTACAGACCAACTGCATAAGCACACGACAAAGCTTCCTTGTAATTCTTATTTTAAGTTCCCCAAAATATAAGCTACGTCGCTTCTTAAATACATACATTCACTCAAGCTCACATACAACTGCCCTACATGCAGATAGTCTAACTCACACACATAAATATACCCCTATATCTTCAGCAATACATGTTTATTATTCCCCCGAGTGTTATGATGCAGTAGGCGAGTCTCGTAGTCACGGCCTGGGCTCTCCATGAATAATGGAACTGATGGGAAAAGTTTGGCTCAACTTTTAAGGCGTGATTCTGTTCGATACAGGCGGTTGAGAGGCCCCGGAGGTGTGTTGGGCATCGCAATGGTACCCGGCTGTGAGGGGGGATTACAGGCGCGAGCTACATTACGTAAATTGGTCCCTTTTAGTATCGAGTTATTCCGGATTTCCGTCTCTTTTGACTATGAAGTATTGACTGAGCTAGTTACTTTATTGCGTAAAAATGTGTTAAGCTTAAATTTTTCACCACCCATTGACTGCGAAATCACTCGTGCATAAACCTTAGAGGAAGATAATATAGCTAAAACACGAAACAAAGTGTCACATAACATGGAAAATGCATCATGATGCATAACAGAATAATAGCATAGACTATAATATAGCAAAATAATAAATAAGACAATAGGTAACTTATAATAACAAATTCGTTGTTGTTAAGCCGAGAAGAAAGTGCTATAAAGAGAACAGCAGAATCAGCAAACGATCCAAAAATGATCCGAAACGTTACTAAACTTGGTCACCAAACAAAGCCCATAGGCCTAACCAATGCCTTATAAATCACCAGGTAAGAACATCATAAAGAAAACACATTGTATGCGAGTGCTCTGCATATGTGCATCACAAGCTAACAGGCTTTACATTTGCTCTGTCCTGCTCGACCCATATCGCTCATGGTTCGTGACAGGAATAATCTGTTACATTTTTTCTGATCTGTGCTTAGTCATCCCAAAATATACATAAGACATGATAAGGAGCAGAAATACGTACGTAATATAAGAACTCCCTTTTCGA
>NC_051415.1:16863178-16863470 GCF_015228065.2 Penaeus monodon
CAATCCTCATTCTCAAAAAGTCAAACACGACTTGAGGTAATACCTACTTTTGCAAATGACACGTTGAAATTCACCGTCGTTGCAGGAAACATGACTGGATATCAATTCTGTAACCTTTCCCATTACGGACTTTAGTTGGATTAAGTTCCTGTCATTATTCACTCTCCTCAGTCGTTAAACTTAAAGTTGATCTGATCTCTTCGATAGTTTGTTCACGAAATGATGTACAGGTTAACAATATTATATACTCGATTTGGTTTATACGACACACGCGTTTATAGATCCTTGCTGA
>NC_051415.1:16863723-16864458 GCF_015228065.2 Penaeus monodon
TAATATGTCTGTTGCCTCAACGATTTTCTGTCTTTTGCTATGTTCAGCTAATGAATCCAAGCCATCTTTTAGATTTCTCCTTTCCAAACTCTGAATGAGCTTCCCGTAATTCGGAGTCCAACTTCTAGCGATTGTCATTTCGTCGCGATACATGCTTTGTAAATTTCCACTAACTTTCCTTTATAACTTGCTTAACATCCTCAACCTCGTTAATGTTCCTTGAAGGATATATCCATCACTGACCTTTCTATGGTTCTTCTGAGTTTCATATTGACCTTTTTTTTGTCGAGGCTTCTGAGATATTTTAATAGCACTGGACGCATGCTAAGGCCATAAGCTTTCTGTAATGATATCCAGATTACCAAAAGATTTTTTTTGTAGTTTCAGTGTTTGCGAGCAATATCTATCCCTTTTTCATCCCGCTTGGATTGGCTGGTTTTAACTGAAACTCCTCTCTAGCGTCCTGGATTAGTACACCAATCCCTTCCAGCAGATTCACAACGTTTCGTGATCTTTAAAGCCTTCTCTTAATAACATTTAGGTTCATTTTTCTATTTCTCCTGTCTGGCATCGTTACAAAATTAGTTTCGTAGATTTGCAGAGTTGCGATAATGTCCACATTTTCGGTTATCTATGGCTCTGTTTTGGAGAAATTGTGGTACTCTATATTTTTGTATACATCCTCTTCCATTAGTGGATATTTCTGTCGTGGATGAGAGTGTGTGTGGGGGGGGA
>NC_051415.1:16864507-16864926 GCF_015228065.2 Penaeus monodon
GAGCTAACAATGACAGCATACTCGAGATCGTGAGGGAGATATTTCAAATATACATCCATTTTTTCCGTTACTGTAATCGTCATCAGTATCCCTATACATCATAAATTTTACTGGTACCGATCACAAAATCCTCTCAATACCATAATCCTTAATCGTCATTCAAATCATAGATAATCTCCGGAAATATTAGACCCGTGTCTTTTATCAACAAAAAGAGTAGAATTAGTAAAGCCAACGGACTCACCCGGACGCCAAGGCCCTTGACAATTTTTGTGTGGATTTCGTGCCATGGCGGGTGAGTCGGCTGGAGATCGAAAAGTTCATGGAAATCGCTGCAACAGTCCAGTGAATCTGTCAAGTCTATAAGGAACAATGCCTCGGCAGTTATGTTAATACGATGGTGTAAGTTGATTGGCATT
>NC_051415.1:16865148-16866007 GCF_015228065.2 Penaeus monodon
GGGTGGAGAATTAGACCTTAAGACATAGGAGAGAAGAGAAGAGGCTTCACTAACAAAACTAACACAGAAAATAGACAAGTAAAGAAAGGAGAAAGGCGACGTATCTTCCCGCCCACCGAACAGGATGGTCGCGCCCCAAAACGCTTCGCACATCAGCCGTGTCCAAGGCAACTGCAATTGTCGCATTGAACAGAGAAGCCTTTGTGTTCATAAAACTTATTTCTGCCATTAATCGGCTTCCAAAGAAAGGGTTTTGAAATTCAGACGTTCTTTGGCCTTTTTTTTTCTTGGAATTTAGCATCAATGTTTGCCAAATATTTCCCTATTGACTACCTGGAGCCCAGCAAAAAGTCTGACCCGCTTAATAATAGAGCATCAGGATAAAGTGATTTTCTCTGATTTGACTTAAAACCTAAAACAGTTATTGTCAGATAGCTAGAAATATTTGCCGATCAGAACAATGGAGAATTGGTGATGTTTTGGCTCCTGCAAAAATTGGCATGGGAAATTATACACAGACGTGTTTCAGAGGAAAGGTTGGCTCGCTAAGTTTGGTGACATTTGACTCGTGTGTGCGTGTGTGTAAACCTCACTGATTTAATGACAGACATCTTTCAGCCGTTTAATACACGATTTAGGAAGTAGAAATGATAAACATTTTATCCTCTTTGTCCGAACTACGATTAATCATTGCAGGATGAAAAAACCCTAGGAACATGCTTAGCGCTACATACCAGACCGTGTACTGGGTTGTAGCGTACGTTTAGGTCAGTACATACATCATACTGAGTTTTTGTGTGCCTTTGGCGGCGGGACAGTGTATGCTAAATCGTGTCTGCCTGCCCTTGGGATTTTATGA
>NC_051415.1:16866346-16866521 GCF_015228065.2 Penaeus monodon
CTTACCCTACAATTCAAAACTTCAATGTAATTAATAGGTTTGTGCCTTTCATTCCTGTAAAAAAATACAGTGCAACAGTACTTTATGAACACATCTGCTGTGATGAATAAAATAACAAAAGATATGTGTCTCTTATTACTGTGGGAGTGAATAGATGTCAAAACTCAACACACAC
>NC_051415.1:16866559-16866652 GCF_015228065.2 Penaeus monodon
ACACATATTTGATTGAAACGACAACAGTTTTGCAATAGTTGCGAGCATTCCAAACTTGACATGAAACAGAGAAGACGAAATGCACCGGTCGTT
>NC_051415.1:16867051-16867328 GCF_015228065.2 Penaeus monodon
GAAGTAGACTTGGACTAGGGAAAAGCAAAAGTCTGGAATAAACCCGATGAAGAAGACGCATAGCAGGAATAATATGAGGAAAGTGGTAGATGAAGTAAATGCCATAATCAAAGACATCCCGATCATCATTGCAGACGAAATGAAATGGACGCTAAAATGCATAAGAAAGAATAAAATAATGTAGGTGAAGCATGATTGTCGATCATATAAAACATGCAGAACTGCATTATTTTTAAAAAACAAATGTCTTAACGTCGGCAAACCGAAAAGCTTAGGA
>NC_051415.1:16868588-16868839 GCF_015228065.2 Penaeus monodon
CAAACGAAGCACTTTGTTTAATACTGGGGTTATCTTGTTACGATTAACCTCAACAAACATAGACAAAGCTCTACAGAGATATAAATGATTAAACGGAGGTATCAAAAACTAAACTGATACCAAAGAAATAAAAATCAGTGTATAATTTCAGAACAATAAACTTAATAGGCAATGTTGTCTAAAAAACAAACGGAAAATGAACTGAAATACTTGAACTATCCATTACCAAGGCAAAGCGCTGAACAATGATT
>NC_051415.1:16870535-16870798 GCF_015228065.2 Penaeus monodon
CCTAAGCTTTTCGGTTTGCCGACGTTAAGACATTTGTTTTTTTTTAATAATGCAGTTCTTCTGCATGTTTTATATGATCGAGAATCATGCTTCACCTGCATTATTTTATTCTTTTTTATGCGTTTTAGCGTCCATTTCATTTCCTCTGCGATGATGATCGGGATGTCTTTGATTATGGCATTTACTTCATCTACCACTTTCATCATATTATTCCTGCTATGCGTCTTCTTCATCGGGTTTATTCCAGACTTTTGCTTTTCCCT
>NC_051415.1:16871266-16871359 GCF_015228065.2 Penaeus monodon
AACGACCGGTGCATTTCGTCTTCTCTGTTTCATGTCAAGTTTGGAATGCTCGCAACTATTGCAAAACTGTTGTCGTTTCAATCAAATATGTGT
>NC_051415.1:16871403-16871542 GCF_015228065.2 Penaeus monodon
GTGTGTGTTGCGTTTTGACATCTATTCACTCCCACAGTAATAAGAGACACATATCTTTTGTTATTTTATTCATCACAGCAGATGTGTTCATAAAGTAGTGTTGCACTGTATTTTTTTACAGGAATGAAAGGCACATACC
>NC_051415.1:16872648-16873577 GCF_015228065.2 Penaeus monodon
TATAAAAGAAGTACAAGTGATTGATAAATTATAACTGTTCAAAGCTTCAAAAGGAAACACGAGTAACGAACGAGCACGATTTTTTGTGCATTGAGAAAAACGTTCGTTTTGGAGGTGAGGAATCGTTGTATTATAAAGAAAATGAACAAAATCACTATTCATATCTTTCTCATTCATCGAGCACTTAAAGATCTCATTATCTGCAATTTGCTTTTGAAAATCGTATTTCGTGTAGATGGATCAGTCATATGTACACATACTCACACATGATGTCCTTTCTAGAAACGTGGCTTGCTAGCTTAGTTCACCATCGACTCCTACCAAGAGCAGGGGTGTGTTTTCTAAAAGAAGTTAAATATTCTTTGTATTATTCGTATGGTACGTTTACCATCTGCCATACCTCTTAACATAATGATTATGATTATCCATTTCGCACAGCCTGCCAGCAACAGAAGAGCCCTGCCGATGTCGCACGAGATGAAAGGAGCCTTGCCTTCGAGACTGTTCCTGGCGCTCTTGTCCTTCAGGCTATGCGTGGCCGCTGGTCCTTCCATTGCAGGACATGCTTGGCATCCGGTCACAAAACCCAGCTCACAGAACGCCCCACTCCAGAACGTCGTCACCCGGAGCAAGATCCAGTGCGCAGGCGCCGCCAACCAAAAGCAGGACGTCTCTCTGTTCTGTTACACGGATGGAGGACATTGCTCCTTGTTCGGGGTCCCGGCGAAGAGCTTCTACGACCCCGCTGTGGACGGAGAGACTGGGCCCTGCTGGTCCCGAGATCCCCCGCCTCCCTCGACCACTTCCTCGACAGCCACGAGTACTTCGACTACTGCAGGTACTTCTCTTTATAAGATGACTAGAAATGCAGGTTACTATTATCTAAGAGACCTTTAAGATTTCTTCAGGATACAAAAGTTCACAATAAA
>NC_051415.1:16875031-16875384 GCF_015228065.2 Penaeus monodon
GCGCCATCTTCCTTTAACGGATAATTACCATGATAATGGGAAAGATAAAGAACATAACAGAAAAGACAGTAGAGGTAATGATACCACTCTTATCTCTTTTAGCCCCCTGTACGGCTCCGTTCCACACACTAGCAGGTTGGAAGATCTTGGGTGCTTTTACGAGGACATTACGTTGAGGTCCTGGTCAAGTGGTCGCTCGTACTGCCAGGTCATTGGAGGAGACATGGCCGTCTTCGATACCAGCACCGACTTCCTCCGTTTGGCAGATTACTACAGTGCGCAGACAACAGGTAAGGTGTAAGACATGAGTACTTTAATTAGCATACGTGTACAACCACACAGTAGAACACAAG
>NC_051415.1:16875451-16876262 GCF_015228065.2 Penaeus monodon
GGCACCATCTACAACTGCAATTTGTTTTCAACTTTTTCCACTTTCTCTCCTCCAACACTTGATGAGTTCGGCGCCCCCCTCTGTTTCCCCAGTGACCGGCATTTGGGTAGGCGTCTACAACCGGGTGTGGCTAAGCGGAAGGACGCCCTCCAGCTCCGAGTGGTATAGCTCTGAACCCAACGGCTCTGATTTGTGCGTGGACCTGAGGAGTGGCTATGGGTTCCTGCTTGGGGATACAGGTTGCTCTATTGGTCACATGACCCTTTGCAAGGCTTATTGAGAAGGCTAGCCTGTCACTTACACCGCTAGTGTATAGTAAGCTCTTTAACTGACGTCCTAGAAGAAATCTGTGTGATTCCTGTTTCATAAGGATGAAGTTGCTTATATTCCTTCTTTATCTCGTTTTGAAGTTAAAGTTGAACAAAGCGCGGACTAGTTTTTACATTTCCTCCCGACAGTCATCGAGTTCTGAGGGGAAAAGCACTCAGATGATCTTTATGTCCTTATGCACTGCACTTTTCTTTCTCTATTTGCAACTTACCGTATCTTACTGATGTCCGACTGATTACTTCCTCCCTTGTCCGTTTTACCATAAATGAGTTGTTCAGAAAGTAATTGTCAAAGCAGTGCAGACGCAGCCACCAAACATTTCAAAACGGTGCAGAAAGTTAGTTTGTTACGTCCTCTAGCAATCGCAACTATACCTTTTTGCTGTTAATATCTATTATCCCTGGCGTGCGTTTTCATTTTTGCTAAATATGCCTTAATCATTGGTATAACAGCCAGGAAATTGTAAGATTGCTTGTTATAG
>NC_051415.1:16876286-16876422 GCF_015228065.2 Penaeus monodon
GTAAGTTACGTATCATGCAGCACCGAACTTCTTAATGACATAATATAAACTGTATTGCACTCTATACACGTGGCACAGTTTGCAGTAGGCTTGAAAATCAAATTCATTTTAATGTAATCTACGGAATGCAAGAGAA
>NC_051415.1:16876570-16876885 GCF_015228065.2 Penaeus monodon
TGCACTTGTGTCACCACAAATGTGAAGTTCTTATAAGTTTTTTTTCTATTCTACTTATGTTCTCAAATTAAATGTTAACGTAACACTGGAAATGTTCATGATTTGAACTGTTTGGCTTCTCTACAAAGCAGTTAATCATATATACACTACGTCAGATCTAACATTTTCCTTTATAAATCATCGATATCAGTTTGTCAGTGTGGAAACAAAGAATAGGGGGAAGCATGAATTAGCTTTCCTGAATAAAATTTACTGATAGTAATATGTCTTTAAATCAACACCTTGTATCATTTTTCATGTAACATGCATGTTGTT
>NC_051415.1:16876954-16877242 GCF_015228065.2 Penaeus monodon
CTATTTGTACTTTGTTGTATATTGTATACTATTTATTTTTATCTATGCTCATAGATACGAGATTAGATACATACCAGTCAGTACTTGTCCATGTGGAAGTGTATTGGAGGAACTTATACAAAAACGATATTATACAAAAAACAACAACTATGTTCTTTAAAAATAAACTAAGTTCCAAGTTGATGTAGGTTTTGGGACTATACAAGTATTTCAATATCTTATAATTGTTATACTAGTGCATTGCAATTATTCAACTTAACAGCATTACATTTGTAGCTGTTAGTTTAC
>NC_051415.1:16877358-16878561 GCF_015228065.2 Penaeus monodon
AACACACATCCGGTAATTCTGAATCCCATACATCCAGAGATCAAGAAAAATAAGAAAGTATCATGCACGAAGACAAAAAGTATCAACAGACATGTGGCCGGTGCGATTTTTTTTAGAAACCGAGTGCGAGTGCTCGATTTTTTTAGAAACCGAGTGCGAGGGCTCGATTCTTTTTAGAAACCGAGTGCGAGGGCTCGAATTTTTTTAGAAACCGAGTGCGTGGGCTCGATTTTTTTTAGAAACCGAGTGCGAGGGCTCGATTTTTTTTAGAAACCGAGTGCGAGTGCTCGATTTTTTTTTTTTTAGAAACCGAGTGCGAGGGCTCGATTTTTTTTTTTAGAAACCGAGTGCGAGGCTCGATTTTTTTTAGAAACCGAGTGCGAGGGCTCGATTTTTTTTAGAAACCGAGTGCGAGGTGGGTCTCGATTTTTTTTTAGAAACCGAGTGCGAGGGCTCGATTTTTTTTAGAAACCGAGTGCGAGGTTCGATTTTTTTTTAGAAACCGAGTGCGAGTGCTGGCTCGATTTTTTTTAGAAACCGAGTGCGAGTGCTCGATTTTTTTTCTTTTTGTAGAAGCCGATTGCGAGTGCTCGAATTTTTTTTAGAAACCGAGTGCCAGTGCTCGAATTTTGTTTAGAAACCTTTAGAATATTCCATTGAGTCTGCCAAGCCTGTAGGGGACAGTTTTGCGAAATTAGTTAAGTGCAGTGGTGTAAGTTAATTCATTGCAGATATTATTAGATGTTGATATGTAATTTATGTTCATGAATTTCGTGCATATTCCCGATTTTTTGTTTTGAAATTGGGTGCTGATTTTTGAGTTATAGAAACCGGTTTGCGAGTGCCATTTTTTTTCTTTGATAGAAACCGATTGGAGGCCGAGTTTTTTGAGAAAACGAGGTAGGAGGTCGATTTTTGTTAGAAACCGAGTGCGAGTGCTCCTTTTTTTTTGTAGAAACCGTTTGCGAGTGCTCGATTTTTTTTTAGAAACCGAGTGCGAGTGCTGGAATTTTGTTTAAAAACCTTTAGAATATTCCATTGAGTCTGCCAAGCCTGTAGGTGACAGTCTTGCCGAAATTATGTTAATGCAGTGGTGCAAGTTAATCATGCAGATAAGTAATTAGCATGTTGATATGTAATTTCATGTTCATGAATTTCGTGCATATTTGCCCTACGGCGGATATGCATAGTTGATTAATTTGG
>NC_051415.1:16878754-16879514 GCF_015228065.2 Penaeus monodon
TTAAATATATCATTATACATAAGTGAATTTGCCCATACAAAAGCACGTCTCTGAAGACCACGAGAACGAGAAAGAACCCCCGCCTCCCTCCCTCTAAAGAAAGGGGGAAACAAGTAAAAGGAGAGCTAGGCCACGCCCCCTTCCCGCCCATCGCCCAAGACGGCCCCGCCCCAAGACGCCCGAACACATCAGCGCCTTGTCCCAGGTAATTGCACTTGTCTCATGAGCGGAAGAGCCTCGTTGACTCATGGGAACGATTTCTGTCCTTCATCTGTCACCCAAGACATGATTTTCTAATAAGGTCGGTCTCTTCTTACATTTTTACTTTTGTTGCTTCATTTTTTTTTCTTTATTCTTTCTTTTTTTTCTTTTTCTTATGTTGCTACCCTTCCTCAGATTTTTCATTTCCCCCGTTCTTTCGTCAGTTTTCCTTGTATGTGGAAACAGATCATCATCCATACATAATGGTGTTGTAATTACAATTATTTGTCGGAGGAAGAAGAACAATGTTCACGATTGACAATATTGTGCAAGAAGTATAATTCTTTAACCAGATTAGGATCGACCAGTACACACGCGCGCGCGCTCATAATCTCTCCCGAACGAACAGTGTTGTGCGGTCGGTTCGTTTGTCTGTTTATCCACCTGTTGGTTTGTCATCAGGGTTAAGCGGAAACTTACTGGAGGAATGTGCTTCATGGCTGGGTTCTCCCTGGTGGTGAACCTAGCCATGTAACGTCATAATTTTGTATTCTTTAAT
>NC_051415.1:16880108-16880216 GCF_015228065.2 Penaeus monodon
ACCGCACGCTGACCCAACCAGTAATCGGCGCGTGCTGCGCCAAGACCTGTTTTGGACACTGGGGTAGTTGCCATGGTCCCGTTGACCCTGGTTGATGACCTGCGGAGT
>NC_051415.1:16880290-16880489 GCF_015228065.2 Penaeus monodon
TGCCGCCTCGCCCTCTCGGCTTGAGGGTGCCATCACTTCCATGAAGATCCTGAGCTCAACTAGCAGGCGTGTTGGGTTAAGCACACCCGCCTGAAGGCTGGCTTTCGCCTGCCTTGCATCCTCGCTCTCTCGACTAGAGGGTGCTATCAGGTACTCAGTTGTTTTTTTTTCAAGCAAACGCGCACCTCTACGCAGTTTT
>NC_051415.1:16880548-16880626 GCF_015228065.2 Penaeus monodon
CCCGTGGACAACGCCACATGAGCTGCCAGAGAGTGTTGATGAACTAATGTAGACTTGGATATTTTTATGACACAGCGC
>NC_051415.1:16882103-16882185 GCF_015228065.2 Penaeus monodon
GTTTGTGTTTGGGAGGGCACGGTGAATAACACTCTATAGACTCTAAACAAAATCCTACTGAACTGATGATAAGTCTATATCA
>NC_051415.1:16882265-16882359 GCF_015228065.2 Penaeus monodon
ATTTTGTGGAAAAGGAGTGAATAACGTGGTACTGGTGATAATGATGTGATCACAATACATACATGTTTAAAAGCAAGCATTTGCCCTTGAACTC
>NC_051415.1:16882406-16882563 GCF_015228065.2 Penaeus monodon
CGATGATAACCAGGGGCGTCAATTACTATGTATACATTCATGGCCCCGGTAGCAGAACAGGGCATGAAAGGAACCAGAGAAATTACGGAAAAAATAACAATGATGTGCACAAACATCATCCCCAGTATAATAGTATGTACTGTCTACTATCCATATA
>NC_051415.1:16882756-16883145 GCF_015228065.2 Penaeus monodon
TACACTTTACATATTTTTTGTTCGTTGAAGAAAAAATATTCACAAAGAAAAAGTCCACCCAGTCAAAATACGTTTTCTACAAATACGATCATTCGCTTTCATTTTCTTTTAACTTTTATAGGGTAAACTATCATATATGCGATGTGGTCCATCTGAATAACGAGGAAGTATTTGTAATACAATTTGGACAAATTTCAGTGACAAATTAGATTACGATGACCTTACTAAAACCCCGTCATAATGATGTGTTGTGTGCATTAATATTTATCGATGTGCCAGACTTTCCCTGACTGGCGACCATAATATACCAGTTACAAAATAACTGGATACATGTAGTTACTTTGATCACTTCTTGGCTTTCATAAGCTGCAACAATCTTCCCGGAGACA
>NC_051415.1:16884377-16885154 GCF_015228065.2 Penaeus monodon
GATCGCAAATATATTGTTAAAATTACGAAAAAGCCCATTGATCCATATTCAGCGTCTTCGGCAAAGCGATCGTTATTACACAGAGGATCCCTGAGAAGCATCAGCTGATCTTGACAGCTGATTCGCGTCGTCCTGACGACTTTACGAAAAAAAAGAAAAAGAGGATAAAAATAAGCCAAAATGCTTGATAACGACAGAGGAGAGTTGGCTCTGTTGGTAAGTTTGATGATGAGAAGGTACTTAGAAAATATGTGTGACTCTAAGATATGCAATTTCGCTTTGTATTTGCTGTCTTCCACAGTGTATGCAGTAAACAATAAAGTTTTATATTTCTGGTATAAGTATTAAATATATATTTCAACGGATAATGTTAGCAACACTTAAATTGATTGATAGTCATTAATCTGTATCCTTGTAATAGTACTGAAAATGTAAAAAAATTGTAGGTTTGAAGACCTGTGCCATTGGTAAAGATGTATCGATTTAGTGCTCAGCCAATGTTAATTTTTCAAGGGATTATGTTTTGTTTTTTAAGGTAATCAAGCCATAAATTAACCAAACGTCACTGGTATGTTTGGAAGGAAACACGACAACAACTGCAATCCAATAGCTTTTATTAATTTGTATTGGTATTTGTGTCAATATTTCTTGAGGGCTATGCAGAGGAGAAAGACTACAGTCATGTCCTTAAAGTATGCATAAAAAATGCTATTAACTATAGCAAATAGCAATCTGTAGAATATGAAAATAAGGTCATTGTCACATATCAAATCACAC
>NC_051415.1:16885566-16885837 GCF_015228065.2 Penaeus monodon
GACATTGGGTTAAGGTGATACAAGTACCGTCCATGGCTTCTGTGGCTTTTGCACTCTAACATAGAAACAACAAGCCTGTACCATGTATATTTGGAAGAACAGAGTTTGTAGACAAGCTTGGTGATTTCTTATCAAATAAGGAAACAGTCTAAGCTCAGTTTTGCCAAACATATGAGTTTGAGATTTGTTGGCCTTTTTTAAAGCGTTGAAGGCTTGGTTTCAAGTGAATGCAGTCTTAGGTTCAAGAATTGCCTTTGCTCCCATCTTAAAT
>NC_051415.1:16885959-16888838 GCF_015228065.2 Penaeus monodon
CCAAAATCCACTTTAGCAAGTGAGTCTGTACCGTAAGGAAGTAACCATATTGCAAATAGACATTATTTAATAGTCAAAAATAGCCTCCCAGTATTTCTGTTTTCAAAAGAATGCCATACTCCACAAAATAAGTACACAAACAATACTATGGGTAACATGTTGCCCGTTTATAACAAAGTTCCTAATGTAGGTCCTGTCTTCCCATGTCTTGTTGCCCTTTCAAACCTAGCTAAACTAAACTAGACATGGCATAGATTAGGCTACCCAACCAGGCTAGACAATGACATGGATTTTGCACTTTAGATCTTGTTGACTGCATGGATTTATATTTGCTTTAATTCACTTGGTCTTTACCTGATTGCAGAGGTCATGGTATGATTTCATATGGTCCTATTATGAAGAATTACTAAATGAATGTGACCAAAGGGATATCTTTTTGCTATTATTGCCACTGTCTTATTTACATTTTTTTTTTTTTCAATTGAAATTTGGTTTCAGCCAATGAGATATAGGTTTTTCCCTTTAACTTCTTGAAAATCACTGGCTTCAAACTAGGTTTCACTGTATGATAGGGTGCCATGTGATTCCAAAGTGAAATGAAATCTCCAGGTAAATAAATCTCCAGATGAATAAATTCTTCTTAAAACATTTATATCTGTAATTCGTAGCTGATACAATCTACTATAATATTAAGTTCTTAAGGAGTGTGGGAAACAGGAACTGAAAAGGGGTTCACAGAAAGGACTAAATGAGTTTAGGCTGGCATCACAGAATAAGAAAGCACTTCTTTAAACATCTCACATTCTAACGTTTCCCCGTGATATATAACAATATGTCCATCGCTCACAAAATTAGAGAATAAGGTAGTCAGCTATTGTGAAAAGGACTCAATGAAGTAATGCCATGATCGCCATGCTTTATAATATGGCCATGTATATATCATCAGAGATACTTGAACTGGATCCTTATATGATAATATATATTGCCAGGGGATAAAAGCTGTTTTGACAGATATTCCAAATAAAGGTTTCTATTTCTTTTCTAGTATAGAAAAGTAGAAACCACAGAATTATTAGAGTTAAATGATCAAGCAGATTTTTATTGATAATTGTGGCCATACATTACCTTTCCTTTCTGCTGATAATTTTATGTATGTAACAGAGGTGTTTTAGGTGTGTTTTGTGCCCTTTACTTTAGTTTTTCTAATTCAAAATCTTGATAAAAGATACAGATGAAATAAGATACATACTTATTAAGTTCATGCTGAGGTAAAAAGAAAACTGACATTTTTGGCATTACAAGTACCAAAAGAACTCAACAAAATATGGTCTGGCACAATAGATCTTGGATTGATTCCTTATTTGAATAATTATTCAGCCTCTCCTTTTCTCTTTTTGATTCTCTTTTTCTATTAGGTAGATACCTTTACAGAAGATAATTCTTTATATCTATCATATCTAATGTTCCATTATTTTTAGTCTTATATTTATGTAGTAAATCAGCACACCAAGTGTAATTATGTAATGTAGAGCTTTGACATCTCCACATACCTTTCGTTGCCCAGTGAAAAAACAAATACCAATGAACTCGGCCATTAGTTTCATACTTTTTATTGGAAGTATATATATTTATCTGTCACGTCTTACAAGTATATGAACTTTATTGACCATATTGGTATGTCAGAATAGTTTTACCATAGTTGGATACAGAGCTGTAGCAACATATAAAGTGGAATGGATGCTGGTAAAATGTCAGAAGTAATTAAATTTCGAACATTTTTGTGGTTTTATTCTGCATCAGGTTAATTTGATAACATTGTGCTGTATATCTTTACAATGTATGAATATATACAAACTGAGAATTGCTTAAATGTGGCATCATCATTTGTTGTGTGAATTACTGTACGCAGTATTGAAGAAGTTTAAAACTTGTCTACCTGTGTGGGGCCTTACAGAGGAATTTGTTGGGAGCCTTATTACCTACTACAAAGTCCTTCCCTGCATATGTCACTCAGTACACAGTAGTAATAGTCTAGTTTCTTATCATTGTGGAGAATATAATGGCAATGACAGTATACAAATTATTTGGCTTTGTATAATTATGAGTGGTTTACAGTTAAATGTTGCTACAGACATTTTAGAACAGTTCTTCATGGAGGGTTAAAGACCTAGAGGCCATGTAAATCAACCTGTCAGTAACAGTAGCAAAATTTGAATGTGAATACTATTTAGTACAACATGTGTACCTTTTCTTCATATAATCAGGTCAGTGATTAGACGATCATGGAATAATCAAAAGATTTTGTAAAATCTACCATTTGCCTCTTCCGTCTTAGTGCTAATCCTTTGCCTGTTTCTCATATAATGCTGTTCCTGATAAGCTTAGTTCTGTATGCCATATAAAATGTATACTCCTTATAAAAGAAAAGCATCCATTTTCATTTCTGTGAAGCAACTTACCAAACACAGGGGATACTTTATCTAGCCTTCGTATGAAGTCATTAGTAATGAAGAAACATGTTTTTCTATATTATAAAAAGCACTTACTGAATATGCACTTTTGTATGAACCCATTAAATGGGATTGAGACACTGTAGTATAGTGGTAACACAAACAACTGAGGACCAGGCAAATCTCCAAGCAAGTGGGTTCAAACCCTACCATGGTCTACTAGCAATAGTGGTCTATTCCTGCTAAGTCCTTTTTAAGAAGACACTATCCAAAGCCTGTGCAGGCAGGGAAATGAATAACATAATACCAGTCATTTTATGAAGACATTAGAGAGAAGTTATGATATCCCTATGTCTTATGACAGGAACTACTTGAACACTAACCTCACATTTTACTATTATTATAAATGCTTATTTTTTTCTTCATCTT
>NC_051415.1:16889058-16889688 GCF_015228065.2 Penaeus monodon
TGTTTGACCTTAAATTCCCTTTTCCCATTTACAGCAGCAAGAATTTGACTGGGTGCTCAGTGAGGAAGTTCCAAGGGTATTTACACAAGTGATGCAAGTTCTTAAGGTAAGAACAGAGCTTTTGTATTCAGTTTTCACCCTTTAAGAGCTAAAGTGAACTATCAACCCTGCCACGTATTGTAAGTAACAAGCTAAATGCTGTGCAACATACTGATTCCCACCTCTGACCAGCTCAGCTATGAGATGAAAATTGGTGGTTCAGAGCTTCGCACATTCACAAACTCTTGAGAAATTATTAAATGGTCATTTTTCCTAACAGAGTGATGTAGTGATGCATATCCTACATAATAACACTAATCAGCATATAGCACAACTTGCACGAAAGCTTCACTGTCAGCTCTGAAGAAGCAGCACAGACACACATTGCATGTTTGATAATGTTAAAATAGATGGACTTTTTTGTCTTATGTCTTATATTTATCTTTCTACTTTTGAATTGGTTTCTTCTTCAATTTTCTTTCTATGTTAAATTAATTAGATGGAGAGCTACTGAAAATAGTGTTATGAATTTGTGTATATAGCCTATATATATACCTGTTTTTTGTTTTACTGCTTTTGCCCCTCTGATTT
>NC_051415.1:16889744-16891611 GCF_015228065.2 Penaeus monodon
ACAAACATTTGTCTTACATATTGACGGATCATTCTGTTTCACAATAACCATATGTCGCTTTTTGTACTCATTGAGCTCATAAAGAAACTTTTGAAACTTTTATCTTAAAAAAACAATGAAAAAAAATAGTTTAGTAAAAGATATATTAAATACATTGACCTCCACATTTCTTTCAGGAATGCTGTACTCACTTCCCTGTCCCACTGTGTGGTAATGAGACAGCTGTCAAACAAGAGAAGTTTATCATGTCTACAGCTGCACACAGCACACAGGACCAAGTCAAGTGTGTAGTCACTGTGACAGGAGACACCATTAGTCAGGCAGTAAGTCAAGCATAAAGGTGATGTAGATATATATGAGACAACGCAATCAAGTATGCCATAAAGTATAGTTGACCTTAATGATCAGATTTTCAAAAATGTTAATACCAATAGTATAGTAGTATATCTTAGTGTCATTCACTTTAAAATTGTATCCCAATTAGAGGTTGTAATAATATACACTGTACATTAGGACATCAACATGAAGGTGGCCAAACACCAAAACCAAGTGCACCGTACCAGTGTGACACCCGATGCACCATGGCGGATACAACAGATTCAAGATGCAGGGAACTTTCTGCAGCTTGCAATACAGTTCTTGCAAGGACATGGAGCTAATAACTCTTTTAAGTAAGAAGGAAATGTATTTTTAAAGTTATTGAGATTAAACAATGAGTTCTGAAGATACATATCATGGCAAATTGATGATTGAGTGGTAATATGATCATAGTTTTTTTCATACAACTGATAAACTTTTATACAAATTCTGTGTTTATATACAAGAAAAAAAATGCAGATTGAATACTTTTGTATGCTCTTCTTACGAAGTAATTATAATCCAGTGCACTGAGATTTCCATTGATTTGAGGAATAATATTATTGGCAATTTACAATGAGCATTAGTCTTGCTAAATTCATTGATGTGCTGGAAGTTCTAAGCAGATGAATACATTGCAGCATTATATGATTCAGCTGTCCTTGAAAAGAATCTAGAATACTGAGATTGCTAAATTGGCCTTTCTTCTTTACTTTTCGTACTTTGAATTTGCAAAGGACAAGTAGTGAGGTCTTGAATGTGTTGGGTCAACTAATCAAGATGCTGCAGACTGGACGTAGCAGCCTTCTCATTCCTCGGAAAAAGACAATTGATGAACTTCTGAGTAGCAGAAATATGGTAAATATTAAACCACCTTGCATAAATATGCTGGAATATTTGTCATCCTCGTCTGAACAGTACTAAATATCATTGATTGTATTCATTTCATTTGACAGAAATCCCTGACACCTCCTTTGCCAGGGGATTTGGCAGTAAGCTTTTACATTCAAGCTCACAAACTAGTGCTTGCTGTGTATCACCTTTCAAATGCTGCTGGAACCATGAAGTTTGAGAGTGTCCAGGCTGAGTGTGCTGTACCTTGGCTTAGCCCTGTGCTTGTATGTTTTACAACAGCTTTACATTTAGCTCACCAGCTGAGAGATAAGGTTTGTATGGAATGGTTGAATTAAGGCCTGATACTTTAATCTTTAAGGATTATTGATACTTTTTGCATAATGAGTTTCTGCCTAGATATTGCTATTTATATCAGATCTGATCTTAATGATGTTGCATTTATCAGTGATTTATCTTGAACTAATACAGTTTTTTTTTTTTTTTTACAGATATCTGTTTTCTCACAGTTCAAAGATTTCACTCCTGATTCCTGTAGTGTTTCAACAATATCATGCTGAAACACAGCAACATAGTTATAAGATTGGCTGACTTTGCAGGAAAAAGAAGAAACTTACTCTGTTAGATGTTAAGAAGAAACATAGCTGCTTCCCCAGTC
>NC_051415.1:16891719-16892411 GCF_015228065.2 Penaeus monodon
CTACAATTGTAATGCTCCAATAGTTTTCATGTACAGTGGAAGTGGAATACTTTTTTAACTTTATCTAAATCTCTTATCAGAATTTACAAACATGAACAACAGCAAAAATGTATTTGTATATTAGGGATATAGGCCTTTAGTACTTTGAGATGTCAATAAAACATGTGAAAGGAGACAGTATTCCAAATTATTTAGTATGTTAAAAACTCTTCTCCATCATATTATTTTTGTTATATTTTAATTATCTTTGTTAATGAGAAACGTGTAATGTGGTTGCAGTGTTCCCTGTGAATTATTGCCAACTGAACTTGTATAGAAAAATATAGAGCACTCCTGGTTTCCTATGTAAATAGCTAGTACCAATTGTAGTCCTGTACAGTTATTTACTCTTAGTCATGTATTGTTCATAAGCCATACCCTGAACTGTCAGCAGTTGTGTATTGGAGCACAATGTTAATGTTCATAATTACTGTATATGGTTGGTGTTAGAAGATATCCTAAATAGGTTTGAATGTGAAGTGATGTATATTTCATGTGTTGTGTATATAAGGTTATATTTCACAAACCAGATATTGAAATGTTAATATATTTTAGATGTTAAATCTGCGAAAGTAATTGAGTGTGTCCTGTATGGTTTTTTGATTTTTTTTTACACTTAGATGGCTCCACGAGTGTAGGCCTAACTGACCACA
>NC_051415.1:16892944-16893781 GCF_015228065.2 Penaeus monodon
GTGAAGTGTATTTCTTTTTTATATTGCATGATAAAGAGATTATTACTAAATCATTGAGGTAATGTCCAAAGAATTTGTAAATCTGCATGTGTGAGTGTTATTTTTGTTTCTGTGTATTGGTATTTATTAGGGAATGTAGCCAGGAGATGATAAATGTTATTCAGAGAGTGAAGTAATTCTGGCATTTAGGCATATTTATTAAGAATAAGCAGTGGTGTGTAATATGATTTTGTGAATGTAAATTATTGATTATGTATACTTGAACTTCTAAAGGAATCTGAAATTAAATAAATATTAACATTATATCCAAAGTATCATTTATCAACCTTCTTTTTATATGAAAGTACTCACAACTGAGCATAGGGTCTTTCAGTCTTGTTATTTCTTCATAGATATAAATGATTTTTATATTGTTGCCCTAAGCACTGCTTATCTTCTCACACATACAAAAAGAACAGAACAGGCAATCTTAAAGTTTAAGTTTATCATTAACCTTTATTTTTTATTGAGTGATATCCAGAACGGTGTTGTATTTTAGCATTGAAGAAAAAAAACAGTAAGTTGATATAATCCCCCTCTCTGACAATTTACACATCTCAGTAATTACAAGAAAGATGTGAAGAGTAACTATTGCACCCTGATGAAGAATATTGTATAACATTGTATACATATTATATACTTCGTATCCTCTAACCACAGCAGTCTTTACCTCTAAATTCCTTGAAGTTACAGCAAGAACATAAAGGCACCGCATTCTGTCGGCATGTAATAAAGTTGTCCCTTTTAACACCTGCACGCCACTAACATATGCAGGATCACTATACCTTTGCACCTCTA
>NC_051415.1:16893948-16894073 GCF_015228065.2 Penaeus monodon
CAATTGTTGACAAGGTGCAGGTGTTAACGATAACGCTTGGGTTTATATTGCTCTGAATGGCGGCTCCGTTTGTGCTCACGTCCTGTAATGAATTATACAACACATGATAGATTCTATCTTCTCCA
>NC_051415.1:16894635-16894981 GCF_015228065.2 Penaeus monodon
AAAAAGAGTTGTGTGTGTAGCGCATAATGTGGACATGTCTTCTTAAGTATCTGTACACATGCGATTTGTAAATATAAAATGTAATGGCTTCTGCCTGTGCAAAGTTCTCGAATAAGATTATAGTGATGTTCAGATGAGATCATGCAGGTGTTCATGTGGGTGTTACAGTTATTTGGGTCAAGCGTCCGTGCATGCTAGGATCACACAGATGTGAATGTCATGCAATTGCTGGGGTCACGAAAATGTTACATGCATGAATTCTGATGCTATGTAGATAAAATGATTATGTCTTTGGATAGGACCATATTGGTATCGTCATGGATTCATGATGCCGCATTCACCGGGG
>NC_051415.1:16896742-16897093 GCF_015228065.2 Penaeus monodon
GCATAAATGTAAGTGTGTGTATGATATGGGTGTTCGGATGGTTAGATACGTAATACATAATATCTAGGAAATATCTGAGATTTACATAGACATATAAGGCAAGAGTAACAGATAGAATGATCCAAGAATAGAGTACAGCTTAAGTTAACTTTATGAATATAAACATCATATATATCCAAGTGTCATGAGCCAGACGGAAGCCAGAAAAAAATTATCTTTAGGCAGGTGTCACGCCCGTCCACTAGTGTCAGGGCAAGGCCAAAGGGTCATGTACACTTCCGTGGGGAACCTCACTCCTCTCTCGCTTGTTTCTTTACTGATATTGGTACAGGGATTGTAGAGAATGAATCC
>NC_051415.1:16897754-16897837 GCF_015228065.2 Penaeus monodon
GCTAACATATCCATCTAAATACGGATTCATTCTCTACAATCCCTGTACCAAGAATAGTAAAGAAACAACCGAGAGAGTGAGCT
>NC_051415.1:16898956-16899731 GCF_015228065.2 Penaeus monodon
CACTTCGCACTTCGCGGAGACACAAGAGACTCGCTCCCGAGTTGAGAATGCTGTCACCCAAGCCTTTCCCCTACCCAAACGGGCAGACAAGGAGTAGGTCAGCCCTCACACCAAAGGCTTGGCTGACCACCCAAGTAAATCGGCGAACTCTCAACGCCGAAGAGAGCTGACCCCCCTTGTGCAAGCAACTCTGAATGCAGATCGAGAAAAAATACTGGGACAACGTGGCAGAAGACCTGAACAGAGCTTGCTCCTGTGGCAACACTGGGGAGTTGTACCGCACCGTCAAGTCAGTTAGTGGGGAAAGGCGCACTTATTCCAGAAATAGTACGCGAACAAGATACTACCTAGACAAGCAACTGATGTGGAAAAAGCCATCAGCTCAATGGAACTTCGCAAATCTCTCAAGCAAGCAAGAGAAACGCCATCTCACCGGGCGAAGATGATCTACAAAGCGTCATATGGAAAAGTGGTGGCTAGGGACTGAAAGAAGACCTAACCAGGCTAATCTGGACAGACGAGAGACTCTCCACAGATTGGAAAATGTCTGTGCTATTTCCCTTTTACAGGAAGGATGACAAGTCGGACTGCAAAAACCACCAGGGGAATTTCCCCGACTGATATGGCATATAAGTGATGGAAGCAGCCATCCTGGTACGTATTCGTCCTGCAGTTGACCAGAGTCTGCGCGAGAACCAATGCGGCTTTCGCTCCAACAGATCCACAGCGTGCACAGATCTGAGTTGCGTTTGCAAGCTCACCTCTGACTTATGTT
>NC_051415.1:16901718-16902089 GCF_015228065.2 Penaeus monodon
ACTTGTAAATATTATCTGACGTTTGTGTTTAGCGAGGCGTCACTTCGGGTAAACACAAGCCAGGTAGATGATCACACAGTATAAGTTTCAAAATATACAGTATTCGCTTCGAAAAGTTCTAGCCTTAACAAGTCGATGCTCAGAAAGTCCTGTTGATACGTTACGAGAAATTAGAGCATAAAAAATACGATTTGTAAATCTAGCAGATGCAATACATTTGATTTTATATCAGCCCATAATCGCCGGTGGTGGTTTTGGAATATTGTCGAATTCTGTTTCATGGTTATAAGATTTTCCTTTTCATATTGCACTAAATCAAGTAAGCCCTCGTGGTTGGTTTAGATTATTTATAGGGATTTTACATGAGATTA
>NC_051415.1:16906928-16907238 GCF_015228065.2 Penaeus monodon
CTGCACGCCCCTCTTTCTCTCCTCTCTCTCTGGTATCCTGCGCCCGCTAGACCCCCAGAGACACAGTACGAGCGCCATTCACAAGCACCTTTACATAACCCCGAACTAAGGAATTCCCCAAACAGAACCCGCGCTCGGCCGGGTCCTGAAGTGAAGGGATCCGCCGGTCGGGTATCGGATGGTGAGAAATGTCTCTGGCCGACCGGTTCTTCGGGTAAACGTCCTTCCTTAAAGATTTGTGGGCCGCCGCGACAACGCTGACTGTCTCCGTTACTTTAGTTGTTGTTGTTTTTTTTTACTCAATTGTAAT
>NC_051415.1:16909059-16909167 GCF_015228065.2 Penaeus monodon
AATATTTTTATCTTACATTGCTTAATTATAGTCTACTGAGAGAAATTTGTGTCATTTCTTTTTATTCTCCCAGACAGATAGATTACAGATAGAGTAATGAGAACTAGC
>NC_051415.1:16910640-16910728 GCF_015228065.2 Penaeus monodon
GAAGTGAGAGTAAGAAAGGATTGAAAAAGACACAAGTAAAGTTATCCATATCACCCGCAGCACATGTGAGAGAAGGGAGGAGGAGGGG
>NC_051415.1:16910934-16912013 GCF_015228065.2 Penaeus monodon
ATCAACAGCTTTATCCCTGCTGATGCTTGCGCTGTGACATCGTTTGAGTGATGTTCTTGTTTGTGGCTTGACCCAAAAACTCCCGTAACACGATCTGCATTTTATCTGTTTTATTCAGAAAGGCGTCATATTTGAGCCAATGTTACAGCGTGTTTACCTCGCTTTGTCCTCCTCCTTTTGGTTAGCATATATATTGCGTTTTCTCTTCCTCTTCTTTCTTTTTTAACTTACATGATCGTAGATGTTGTCTTATTCATTCGCCTCCATCTCTTAATTTATCGTTTCGTTACCCTTTCCAAATTATCTTATTCCTGTCTATTTAAAGTTCTTGCTGCAACTCCTTTCCCCTCGCTGTAACGGTCTTATATATCAGAGAAGCGGATATCCACGCCCTAGATATCGCCGTCGGGAGGAAGGGGAAGAGAGGGAGGAGGCGGGGCGGGTGGGGGAGGAAGATTACTTTGTTAGAGAGGTGTGATGAATGGGGGAGAAGAGGAGAGGGTGATGAAGTAAGGGAGGAAGTTGAGGAGGAGAGGCAGTAACTTCTTCGCCAGCTCTTCGTGGACTGGACGAGGAAGGGTGAGCGGGGGACATGATAAGAGGCGAGTGTTTGCAGACGCGCGACCGTGATGGGGCAAGTATCAGAGTAATGGGTACGTCAAGCACCCCTCTACTACAGATTATCTGGCACATCCATCACATTAATGAATGAAAGCGACACGTTCATTTAACATCTAATCATAACACGCGGGCAAAAAAGGCTCTCTGCTCAGCAACCGCGACCGGGTAAGGAGGGCGACACTGTTACGACCTGCTCAGAGCCCGAACATGTGTGCAGGGCTTGACTCACACGACGGCCGACCCATAGCGTGTGACGGCGTCCTCGCCAGGCATCACCTCGCCCAGAATGCAGGCTGCCCCCGCCACGTCTCGCCGGGAGGGCTTGATGGGCTGCCGAAGAGAGCGTGTGTTGCCCAGAAGGTGGAGTCGGCCGCCCATAGTAGTGGAGGCAGTGGCCCAGGGTGGCGCCGTGGTGGACCCTATGTCATTTTCCGTTCTGTTTTTAGTCTTCCAAAGTC
>NC_051415.1:16912612-16912949 GCF_015228065.2 Penaeus monodon
CCAAATACATTAAATTCGTTATATATTCTCTTCCGTTTCTCCTTTTCTTCTCTTTCTTTCTTTTATGTCGCAACATTAATTTCTGTTGTTTACTAATAGAAGACTTGGCGTGCGGTCAACGTTGGCTTCACTTTTTTCAGGAATGAGACTGTTTATCTGTTTACATGACTTTTCTTTCTCTGTATCATTGGAGGTAAAAGAAAAAATCTGGTTTATTTGCTGGAATTATGTAATTTTATTTAACAAAAAATCTCTCATATATCTCCTATATACAAAAATATACATAATAATTAAATAAGAGGCAGGCTCAAATCACGGGTGTCGAGGGTACACAGTT
>NC_051415.1:16912977-16913058 GCF_015228065.2 Penaeus monodon
TGTCTGGGTCGCTTTGACACTGACACAAACGTGTGTGTCGGTGTTAAGTTTCTGGCACTTGTTACCAATGCTCTTCAGACA
>NC_051415.1:16913090-16914718 GCF_015228065.2 Penaeus monodon
CGTTTGCATGATTATTACATCGATAGAATCCTTGATACCATAACACCTGAAACAATTAATGATGGCACGATTACAGTTGATTCATCGCAGTAAGAGCTACCATGATTACACAGTTATGACGTCCAAGTATGGTACAACACATCTACTAGGTCATGCAGCGCCTGGGACAAATGCTCTAATTCATGCAAGTCTCAGTTAAATATTTTCAGCCTGAAAGGAAAATACCCAGAATGGGCTGGGTATCTACTGTATTGAGTACAAAGTTGTCCAGTCTACAGTTTGCGCTAACATATCTGGAATGTTGCTGTAGGCTCTCGCGTGGAGAACCTCATACATAATAAACATGATTTATGGGACTATAATGCTATCCCTGAAATCATCAAAGAATTTCCTGGAGTGGAGCACTGTACAGGCGGACACTTTTCTCACTACCGTATGTTTATGGTCACAACATTTGGCTTCCGCTCCTACACTAGGGGCAGCACGGATGAAGCGGCGAGTAGAAATACCTATGCAAAAAAGTACTCTGGGTTTCTTCACGTTCTCCGGGTCTCTTTCTACCCGCCGTGTCACGCCCGCGCTGGTCCGAGATTCGTAGAAGCAAAAGCGATATAAATCAATATAAAAATAATGAAAGGAGATTCGAAGTGTTATAATAACGAATATATTAGATCACAGATAACTATGAGAGCCCCCGTAATCACTGTCATCAAAGAATCTCGTGAGGCTTCGTGACAATGGCCTTGATATCTTTCTACAGGTTCTCACGTCGGAGATAAAGATAAAGAGTCAAGAGACAGGTGGCGTCTGACTGTGACTTTAGGGGAGGAAGAGAGAGGAAATAAAAGACTGATAAAGAAGGAACGAGGCTCAATCATAACGAGCCATTTAACATTATATTATAATCTGACTAGCACGTTAATGTTAACTAAAAATAAATGCATTATATTTATCCATCATTTTCGTCAAGACATATGCACATTAACACATACAACATCCGAGTCCAACTATCACTGGAAATAATAGTCAAACGAGTAAGTCACAGGCCGATATATATGGGAGGTCTGAGGCATCACATCTGAGGAGGTATTTTCATTCTGAGAAAGAACCTCATCCCGACTCACGGCTTGGTAGCGCTCGCCTCCCGCGGCCTCCGGAGACAACGGGGCTGCGACTCCGGCAGGCTGCAGGGGCCCGCTACTGCTCCACCGCCCTGAGGGGGTCCCTAAATAATAACTGAGTATGTACTGGAAATATGGCAATATCGTCAAAGAGTATGGATGGCTGCTAAGCAATGCAAAAATATAAAATAAGAAGACTTCTACAAGTGGCCCAGTCCCGTCGGATAGTCGAGCGTCCTGGGCATCCAAGTATCAAGCCCCCGGGCCGTCCACCTGCCACGCACGAGACCAACTCTAGACGCGAATTAATTCATCGATTTAGAATAGGAATGATGCAGATGATCCGGTGAAGTCCGTGTGCTCACGATGACTTGCGGTGACGTCCCGGAAGCGACGAAGGGGCGTGCGACGTCGCGTATTCAGGTACAGTAGCGAGAGGCGAAGGTTATCGAGAACTTGACGCTGGAGACAGTGCTTGACGCCAGTGGGTTACTCTGTGCAGTCAGC
>NC_051415.1:16914738-16917331 GCF_015228065.2 Penaeus monodon
TCAAACACATCCCGACGCCCCCGCGACGGACAGGAGTGACACCACCATGCGTAGCCACGGAACGAACCCGAGAACCGTCGCGTTCCGTGGCACCACACGATGCCATGGGCCAGACCCGCTGCCGCAAGATCGAGACATGCCTAGCGTGACGGCGTCCCCACACTCACACTTACACTAGCTCTAGTGGGGCCCGCTGTGCATGTATACAATGGTTCAGCGCTCACGAACAAGATGGGCTGATGCGCACAACGAAAGAGCACAGGCAGCTCCAGGCGCTCTGGGAGAGAAGCGTAGGTCGGTCGAGCGTCGAGCGGACCGCTGCTCGGAGGTCCTCCTGGCGTTCACATGCAGTAGCCGCTGTAGGTGCGTATGGAATCCTCCGTGTAGGTCTTGCCGGGGATGACGCCGGGGTCCATGTGGTGGCGAGGACAGCGGTGGCCGTGTGGGCACTGGCACAGAGTGTTCGTGTTCACTTCTTCGAATTGAGGGCGCTTCTTCACCGTGAACAGTCGGCAGGGCTCCTTGCGCTGACACCGGAGGCGCTGTTGAGAAAGCCGGATATGAAAACTTTATAATGAACTGCTTCGTAAATACAAATCGTAATGGAGGGTTTTTGTATTTGCGAAAGATAAGAAATGTGTATGACAAAGGACAAAGAATTTAATGCCAAAATTCCAGTTCTTTGTTTTTTGTTTTGTTTTTTCATACTGTTAAACTATTTGAACTAAAAAGTATTCTAATAAACCAGGCAATATTATTCCTTTAAATCATGTAGACGCACACTCGCGCCATCGACGCAGCATAAACGCATAAGCGGCACTTACGCTCTGAGGTGAGCAAGCGAAGCTGTACTGGAACCCGAGGCCCTGCTCGGTCTGAAAGGCGTGGCGCTTGATGATGTAAGCCACGGAGTTCTTGGGGCAGGCGCAGTGCATGATCTGCTGCGTCACGTTGTCCGGGTACGTGATGAAAGTCCACGTGACATCGCGGAAGTAGCGACACTTGGGCAGTTTCTTGATGGGTTCACACAGCTGGCGAAGGAAGAGGATGTTCGATTAAAATGGCTGCCTGAGGGCATGTCGTTCATTTTTATAGCTCCTTCTGTTGCGGTTGATTCGTGATATTCAGAATGTTACACACGATTGAAGTCATTTATTCTTATTGATCTGGATTCCGTAGCAGTTTTGGTTGACAAGAAATTGTTTTCAGATTTAGTAAACCCACCTTAAACTGGCGGTTCTTGTCGGTGATGGTGTGTCCGTCGGAGGACGTGAGGGAGGCGCTGCAGGTCTGGCCAGAGGGACACCTGCACTGGCGTTCCACCCGCGGGGTGTCGTACGTGTCGACCTTGTTGCAAACGGACCATGGTGAGCACACTGGCAGGTCCTCCTCACTCTTCTACAATGAGAAAAAAAACACTTGGAGTCAGTAAAGAAATATAAAAGTAGTAATTCAGTTATGCAAAATAAATAATAACGCAACGTTCTTGCGTGTGTGACGAACACTAGCATATAATGGCGCACAAAACGCTTTAGAAGAACAGTTAGAATACGCTTAAGAAAGCGTCAATTTTGACCCTCGTTAGAGTGGACGCTCGGGGAGTTTTGGTACAACAAACCGACTTGCTTGCGGTAATGGGGGCTTGGCGATGATGATTATGATAATGGTGGCGTTAATGATGGTTATAATGATAAGGGCAAGTGAGGGGAGGGAGGAGCAGCAGCAGCAGAGAGGCTGACACGATTTCTCCGTACAGAGGATGCCCGCGGGGCCGGAAGCCGAGATGAGGTCTGTGATGGGCGGAGAGAGATGCTGAGGCTGATGGCGGTGCTGCGACGGTCACGCACGCACACTCGTCTCACCGATGATATATTTTTGCCGCAGCATCAGTGGCGATAAGGATCATTATTATATCAACCACGACGTGCCCCCTGCCCCTGGCATCACACTCGGCGAGGGAAACAGACGCATGCCCGCGGCGCCTCATTAGTTTAAGCGTTTCGTTGGAGGCCACGGATACGAACACCAGAGAAGTGCTGCTCACTCTGCACCTTTATTTTAACCGTATTTTCTATGAACGCAGTCGTGATCCGGCCGCATTTTCCCATTAAAATGGTTGATTTCCTCTCATTTGGTAGCGGAGGGGGAGTGGGGGAGGGGTCACGACCTCCGTGACCCCCATGACCCCACACGCCCCTCTTCCCGCCTGGCCGCACCACAACTTCTCGTGCGTACACGCACAACTTTCTTATACGCATACATGCATCTATTCCAACCGATATTCAACCACATAACTACTAGCGATATCTTTTCTCCTTTCCATTCGGCCCTACGTCACCTTAGCAACAATCCGAGAAGTAATACGACAGAATTTGCCCGAAGAACCTCGTATGTCCTTCAAATAGTCCTCTGCGACATGATTATAATTTACTATTTTCTCCTGTAATTCAAGAACACCAATAATTACGGCTACAATGATATCGTGTTCTACACCACAAAACCGCTCTTTGCCCCCTTCCCCTCACCCTTACCCCCACCCCCTCTACACCTGACCGACGTGGTGTTAAGCTGGTACTTATTCCATCATTAAAGG
>NC_051415.1:16917380-16917550 GCF_015228065.2 Penaeus monodon
CCTTCACACCCCCCTTCACGATCCTCTGGTTCCAAGATCGCGCCCTGGAAGTGGAGGTCAAGTTCAAGCCTCATGGTTCAGCCGGGTCGCGCCCAATGAATGAATGAATGGGCGGCCGGGGAAACATCCTGGCAACGTAAATTTTCCCACGAGCAAGAATGGAAGGGTCC
>NC_051415.1:16917611-16917874 GCF_015228065.2 Penaeus monodon
ATGAATGAATGGGCTGAGCTGGATACATCTGTTTACACTAGTCCGCAGCCAATATGATCATCAACGCGCATTTAAAAAGCCGAGGCCGTGATGAACTATTTTTACGGTTGAGGAAGAGAAAGGCATAAAAGCGCGACTGATGTTATCGTATCGGAAAATGCCACATCGGTACACGGGGGGGGGGAGGTAAAGCACAATATGGATTCTCAAATGAATCCTGAGCTTAGGTGGAAACCTTTCACTTCCTCTGGATAATCGAAGGG
>NC_051415.1:16917912-16918291 GCF_015228065.2 Penaeus monodon
TATATCATTCTTAAAAATGTTGTTTCACCCCCAAGGAAAATTTAGTCAGACAGTCGCAAGAAAACCAAAGCGATCGCGAAGGTTTACACAAAATAAAAATCTCGCCGCCGAGGTCTGTCACAAAAACAAGTATGGAGGCGACCGGGTTACAGAATTACCCCCACTGCTCTTGCTTCGCCCGGCTATCAACTCCCATCGCAGAAAACAAGAGAAAAAAACGATCATATTATCAGTTAGTGAAACCAATATCAAACGGCGACTCAATCCCGCTGTCTGAGAGAGATAAAAAGACATGCATAATAACTTGGGGCGAAGAATGTGGACGATAACAAAAGTAGAAAAAAGAGGGAGGAGAACTTCGAGCGGCGATAGATGGAGG
>NC_051415.1:16918538-16918604 GCF_015228065.2 Penaeus monodon
TCGCTTAGTTGGACGGGGGGTGTTAGTTATGTGGGCTGGCGCCGTAGTGGGTCCTCCTTCATGTGC
>NC_051415.1:16918744-16919400 GCF_015228065.2 Penaeus monodon
AACACAAACAGCCATACAGACAAAACAGAACTTAACAGGACTATTTCTGCCTCTACCTTACTCCACAACAGATATCCGAGCTTTTTTTCCACCTCCTTATTTTCGAACTTGCAACACACCACATAATTCTTCGCGTGGGGAACTCGCCAAAATCCGAATTGAAGCGAAAATTTAGGAGATTCAAAAAGGCGAATAAGGTCACCTGTACTGAATCAGAAAGTGGCTGAAGGAACGGACGCTCGCATTTCTGAGCTTCCTCAACTGTAAATCTTTCGACACTGCCAATCAGAGAACGGAAAAGAAGAAGATCGACAAGCATTGTATCCATTTTTTTTCTTTTTTTGAGAATCGTATGAGATACATTTTGACTTTAAGGAGGGAGATGCCCCACGACCCCCACCTCCGCCCATCCGAAGCGAAAAGCCCGAGGGCGCGACCTTCCCGGCGCGAGGATGCGTGAGGCCGCGGTGCCAGGGCCGCCCTCACTCGCGCCGCCAATCGTGCGCGCCATTAAACACACACACGCTGACGCCAGGGAGGGAAATCGAAAGTCAAACAAGGGCTTAAAATCTGCGGCGAGTGGACACATTTACAGTGTCCCGCGCGGGCGTGGGCGCGGGGGGAATGTGGCCGCACCGTCCTCACGTCAGGCCTGC
>NC_051415.1:16919451-16920023 GCF_015228065.2 Penaeus monodon
ACACACCCAACTCTTGCCCAGGCCGGGTTTTGGGCAACACGCACCCGGACTACCACACCCAGGCTACCACATCTAATACACCACAACCACTCCTTCATAAATCAATGATATCCGGATTCCCGCGTTTTATCTGCGAGAGAGAAGACGGAAGGCGAAGTAAATTTAAAAGATGAAAAAGGAAGGCTTTACCCAGGAACCTCCTGTGCTGTGAATGGCATCGGCGACATACATTCCCTCAACAGCTTAAACCCGAATTAGTATTCTATTAAGAACATCCAGTATATCTAAGACAACAGTAATCTACAAATTTAAATGTATACTTTCTAAACGCGACGAAAAGCAATGCCACGGTTAGTATGCAACATTGCACATCAACGCGTGCAATGAAACATCGATAGTTGCTTGTACTGCTCATAAATGAGAGAGGAAGGGCGTCTGTGATGGCGCCAGAAAGACACGTCATATGGCCGCATATGTGAAGGCTAGAAAGTGTGGACATTGAGGTAAATGTTAAATGGGATGAGAGGTGGTTATAAATGTCAGTTGATACGAATCGCTAATTTCTAGGTAAT
>NC_051415.1:16920272-16920976 GCF_015228065.2 Penaeus monodon
GCTCGCGTCCCATTACCATACTTAAACTCATCAGCATAAATCTTGCCTCGCTTTAACGATGACATTACCAGGTAAATTGTGAGGGAGTCCGAAGGCTTTCCCTCCGCGCCCTCCTCCTCATCGCCTTCCCCATTCTGTGCTTCCATCCGTATCTCCCAACGTCCGTCTTGCTAACGCTACCCGTTTCCTCGCATATCCATCTTCCTTTTTTATCTTCCTTTCCCTTTTCATCTTCCTTTGATCCGCCTTGTCAGCCCCGAAGGTTCCAGTGAGAGTCGCATGACAGGGCCGAGTGGTGTGGGCGGCTATGGACGGTGGGCGGGAGGCAGGCGCGGGCGGGGGGCAAGCGATGTGTTGTGCGAGGCGCCACTCTGTGTGTGCGAACTCAGGTATGCCAGTTATGTGATCCTTCCCATTATTACCTTGAAGAACAGCGCCACCAAGGAGGCGTAACCCTCACGAAGGCGCTCTCTCGTACGCGGTGACCATATAAGGGCGAGAATTGCGGCGAAGATTCAAATGAATGGAATAAAAGGCGAACAGGAAGAAAGGGCGCAAGAGAGGACTGTGTTTTTAATCTCGCAAGACCTTATTGCGTCGTGGCATAGAGAGGAATGCAAAGTGCCGCGCGAACATGAATCGGTGTTGGGTAATACCGGCTCGTCAGTCTCGGGCTCCTTCGAAGAATTTCGTATTCGCTCTTC
>NC_051415.1:16921040-16921112 GCF_015228065.2 Penaeus monodon
TGGGAACACCGGGGAACACCCAGAAGAACACCAAACAACGCCGTAACCTTGAGGTCGGCACACGTTTGTCTA
>NC_051415.1:16921245-16921908 GCF_015228065.2 Penaeus monodon
CAAACATGGGTGAAGGGTGAAGGAGGAAGTTTGGACTTGGGGGACGCCTCGGGAGGAGAGGAGGAGACCGGGCTGTGCATGTGACGGCGATGACGCAGAGGTGCATCAGCTGTGGAGCGAACATATCAAAAAGATATGATGACGATGGAAAAAAAACAAGGTCCAAATTCTTCCTCCAGGCGTCAGCCATGGTTTTGGTAGCAGAGCCGGCGCTGATCGGAGCTCAGAGTGGTATGACGACCCAGCGCCGGACGGTGACTGAACCTGAGAGTGGTAGGGACTCGAAGGAGGTGGCAGCAGCGGCTGAGAGTGACTGAGAGTGAACGCGGCCGAACAGGTGACTTCCGCCGCGGGAGAGACCGTTGAGACCGCAGCGGAAACTACACATCTTAAGAAAGTGTTAGGGTGGATGGTCCTCCTGGTCGTCCGGCGGGATGGTCGTCCCAAGGCTGGAGGCGCAGTGGCGGTTGCCATGGACGCCCACCCACGAGAGGCGGGATGGAGAGACAGCAACGGAGAGAGGAAGGGCTTCGTTCCCAACGAACTGGCTTCTGACTCGATCGCTGGCAAGGCTTTGGAAGGGCCCTGACAACATGTACGTAAGACCTCGTGCTGCACCTGCTAGCCTGGAGTTGTTAGTATCCTTGGGAGTGTGTGCCCCGT
>NC_051415.1:16921941-16922444 GCF_015228065.2 Penaeus monodon
CGACTGCCGCCCATCTCCGACCGCAGAGCCCCAGCGCTACCCGCCCGTCCCGTCACCTCCGCTTTTCCAGGCGCCAAACCGACTTGCAGTTCCCGCCATACTGGTTGACCAGGTTTGATTTTACCGGCCAGACCGGGCGACCTTTCTCACCCGGCAGATCGTCGCCCGTTCCCGCCGTTTACAACATGGTATCGCTTAAGCAGACCCCTTCCCGCCAAAATGGACGGGTTTCCGCCAAAATGGCTGTCTTCCTCCATGACGTATACGGACCGACGAGGATCGCTGTCGCGCACATCCTCCGAGTCGCAGCCGGATCCCGCGGCCCTCCGAGGCGGCGTGAAGGAGACCCGCGGAACAGAGCAGCGGGATTAGTCGCTGTTCCTTCGCTGGTACCAGAAGGTAATCAATTGAGTCATTCCATGTCTTCGCACAGAGTCTCTCTCATGGCCAAATATGGCCCTAGCCGACACCTCGTAACTGCTACCCAGTGTTTTTTTCTTTTC
>NC_051415.1:16922889-16923072 GCF_015228065.2 Penaeus monodon
ACTACATCGTGGCGCAATCCCTCCCCGCGACATGGTACGAGGCGAAGCAGCCCGACCTTCTCTCCGGGCAGCTCTCGGCAGCTCCCCTCCCGCTCCCTCGTAACACCCACCGACTCACCTGAATGAATGAACGCCACGATGAATGGAATTATTCTGAATGAATCCGCTACGACTAGTTTGGTG
>NC_051415.1:16923209-16923368 GCF_015228065.2 Penaeus monodon
TTCGCCTCGCTGTCTCTTACCAAGAATTTTCTTCACTCTCGATAAAGAAAAAGATTATTCTTCAACTTGAGCTCACATGTATCCTAATATGCCGACATGATAAGTTTACCAACGCTATTTATTTCGTAAAGACAAGAGTTGAGTCATCCGAACCGCTGT
>NC_051415.1:16923393-16923629 GCF_015228065.2 Penaeus monodon
GCACGTGAAGTTAGAGCAAAGTGAATGTTGTATGTGTAAGTAGAAATTCAGGCAAATTATATCATAAACAAATCCCGTTCACCTCGCAGCCTTCAAGCTTATATTTTTTACAACAAATCCAGTGGTTTCATGCCATGCACGAAGCAACCTTAAACCCGTAATCAGACTCCAAATGATAGTGGGGAATCTCCTCCTCTCTTGGCGAACTGTGGCAACACGCCTTACCTGAGCGAGCT
>NC_051415.1:16923673-16923913 GCF_015228065.2 Penaeus monodon
TCTCTCCTGCTTCTCTGGGTAAGGCCACAGGAACTCTCCTCTGGTACATAGGTCGTCGTTATACCACTTTTAAAATGCGTAGAAGCTTCGACTGACGTTAGTGAGGAGGCTGGGGAGCGCGGCGACGAGATACCTACAGCCCGGAGACTGTTTGTTCGTCTCCTTGTACCATGCTGCAACCCCGGGCGACCCACTCACCCGTGGCTAATGGTTATTCCCCCATTCATTTCTCTCGGGCCT
>NC_051415.1:16923962-16924455 GCF_015228065.2 Penaeus monodon
TAGGTTTCTGGTGCGGCTGCCGACTTTTGTCTCGTTGCTTGTTTACGAAAGGGAGTCGCGGAGGTATCTCAAAAGTCCCTCTGGTGAACTTGTTAATGATAGTGATAATATTTCTCAAGGCTCTTTACTCCCGCGTTGACGGAAAAAAGTGTGGAATGTTGGTGGATATGTGAAGGTTACTGTGAACTCCTAAAGAAAAGTTTTGCTTCAGCCATGATTCACGAGCTTTTTCTTTTCTTCCTAGCAGAAGAGTCTACCGTTTCTTAAAACACCCTTAATATATAACTCAGTGCTGTCAGCCATTCTTCGAAACACTGTATCGTCACGTAGCAGCGGCAGCGAACCGAGGCGCAGATACCTTGGACACACTCAGTCCCAGAAGATCTCCCTCTAACTTTCCCCGGCAGCGGCAGAGTGGCGCCCGGACCCACCGTTACTACAAGGATCTCCAGCTTTACCTTCGTCTGAAACGCACCCACATGCACGTACATAA
>NC_051415.1:16924594-16925885 GCF_015228065.2 Penaeus monodon
ACGCATTTCACACACGAGGCTTGGGCGTTGAGTGCTTAAGCGGAACTTGAGGGAGCTCCGGCAAGCTGTCTTTTAGCAAGGGCTAGGCTGTTCGTACTCGGGCGTGGTGGAATTGTGAAGGGCTGGGTAGTTGTGGACGCGGTTCGTGATGTAAAGCGGCGTGTGGGCGTGGGGGGAGCACGATGTGGGTAGTGTTGTGGGCGGGCGTGATAGAGTGAAAGTGAGGTGGCGGCGCCAAACAGTCGTTCATAGTGCCAACAAGCATCGCTAATTTTTCCACGCTGTGACAATATCTAGCTAATGTTTACACGCAAGAATCTTCCTGCCGTCTTTACACGTGGTGTCAAGAGATCAGACAGTTTCTGCGCGGGGACGATCTTCCTCTTTACAGTCAGGCGCTCGTGCACATTAGCGAAGGAGCCACGAGCACTTGACAATACACACCCGACTAGCAGTGGCCGCTCCATTCCCCCTTTCCCCTTCATTAGAGCCAAAGGACGGTACTGGTGCCAACCCGGCAACACTGTCACGAGAAATGTGATAGATGAAGGCTGTAGATTGATAAGGTGGGATTTGCTTTGTTCCTGGCAGTGCGCGGCGAGGTGCGAGTGCCAAGCATGCGTATGTCAGAGGCATGCGGCACCCTGACGCCAGCCTGCCCAACTTCATACACTTACCCATATAAAACACCTTTTGTTTATTTACATGCTCGTCGTGGCGGGGATACTTACATGCTACTGGCAATATCGTATATTATAAAGGCAAGAGGAAGAGAAAGTATCAATATCGCCGAGACAGTAGCCGATGAAATTACATACGAGTGTTTACATCGTATTTTCCACCGGGGTATTAGTGTCCGAAATGTTAATGTGTTTGTCCACTGCAGAGTGTGGTGGTAACAGAGACGCTTTTTGCTCGCTTCGCTGTTGTCTCCACTCACAATCACTTCATTACCGCGATTAAGAAGATTTGTATCAAGTGTCACGGAGGAGATAAATCACTCGCAAAAATGTTGGCAGACTTCAGGCCTATAAGCTGCTCGCGGAATACCTTCTCACAGATACTACGTCAGAGGCATATGATGGCATGCCACACACATACCTCGTAGCCGCTGTCAGCCTTTTTTTTACGTGTACGGCTAGGGATGTCGACGGCTGAGATAAATCATTAGGAAGAGGACAGGAAAGATTTCGAGGGAAGGGTGTGAATTCAATGATGAATAAATAAACAAATACACTCTTTATGAAAAAACAAAGTCTAGTCTATACTTTTCATATATAGCTTCCCTTTT
>NC_051415.1:16925912-16926225 GCF_015228065.2 Penaeus monodon
TGGTGTGACAGATCTATGCCAAGAGAGAACCGTATTTCAGGTACATGACGTAGCTTTGGCGTTTATATCGGTACGCTGAGGAGAGGGTAAACGGAGGAAGGAGGGGAAAGAAGAAAGAAGGAGGGAAGACATAATTTTGATAAGTCAAGAGGACCGCGAGAGAGGAAGTAATTACCGAGAATGAAAGACCGTTAAGACATAGAAAGACCGTCGCGATGAATCAGTGTAAATTGGATAGGAGAAAAAAAACTCACAGAGGGAAGATGGAGTATAATAGGATGATACAATCTTTGCAATTTAATAGAGGGACATT
>NC_051415.1:16926361-16926555 GCF_015228065.2 Penaeus monodon
AATTGTGACTCCCCAGAGAAAAAGACCCGCGGCCTACGGACCTGCCGGACGGTAGCGCCGGGGTGACCGACGCCTCCTGCCCGCTGCCCCTCAGCCCCGCCCCACAGCCTGGGGTGACCCGTGCGGACCTACACCCCTACTCCCATTCTGCCCCCCACCCCTACCCCTGCTCTTCCCCTCTTCTCACTGGATTT
>NC_051415.1:16926635-16926864 GCF_015228065.2 Penaeus monodon
CTGGCGTGGCCTCCCGACAGCCCCGCCTCGCCCAGCCTCGTAAGCGGCAGCAGAACATGAGCAGGCGCTTGCCCAAGTACTTCGGGTGGAGCAGCCAATTAGGCCTTACATAGCCGCGTCCCCCATGAGCGCATGCGACACCCAGGCTGCAGCTCGCTAATGCACTCCTCGAGCCAGGATTTTGCCGATTTTATGATGATGTTCTTGCCGGGATATGATTATCAAACGC
>NC_051415.1:16926930-16927943 GCF_015228065.2 Penaeus monodon
TTACATTCTTTTCTCCCATTCACTCACGACATCTCGGGATACATTTAGTTCTAGGCTGGCGAGATGTTGGCGCCACATGCACCCCCTCCCCCTCCCCTCCTTCCAACCAGGAACCAGGTGTAAAGAGCATGTTATTGTTTATAATATGCTGATGTTTATGAAGATGTCTCTGTCATGTAGGGCGACAAGTGCGTTGATATCAAGAGTATATTGGCGGGATGCTAAAAGGTGTACGTCGATTCGGATCTAGCTTGACTTGTCTTTCGATTCATTAGTGCCTCGACCAGGGAAATGATTGCTCGGGTATTACGTAAGCAGAAGGGCAGTGGGCAGGGCAGGGTGGTTGGGCCAGGCAGGGTACAGAAGACTGGCTGGCCCAGTAATGGTAGCGCTGCTGGACGGCTGCTTGACAGTTAATAATAGGTAATGGTGGGAGTTACAGGAGCCTGCGGGTATCAGGTGCCGGTCAGGCCTGGTGTCCGGCCCGGGCTCCTGCCCTACCGGCCGTCATACCCTGGGGCATCATACCCCGGGGCAGCCCAGCGCGTCACCCCTCCACCCCCTTCCATCACCCCTCCTTCCCTCCCCTACCTCACACTCCTCCAGCTAACACTTGCCACACGATCGCCAGGGGGAACGTCCGTCACGTTTGGGACAGGTACCACAGAGGAGCGGACGCGGGAACAAAGGCCGCGAGCCCGGACCGCGAGCGAAACTTTCCGGCGTGTCCGCCTGCGGATCGGCCTAAACCAAGGCGACGCAAGACCGAGTTTTACCATTTACTTTAGCACTTTGTTTAAATTGTAAAGTCCGTCCCCGTGACAGAGCAAGGGACAGTGAGCTAATGCATGAGGGGCGAGCGAGCCTTGTGCGGTCGGGAAGCGGAGAACAGGTGCATCAGGTAAACAAGTGAGAGAAGATTATTTGCCTGTTTTCTAGGGTATCACTTTTCCTTCAACGTCTCAGCGACAATATTAGGTTTCAATATACCTACGAGCCCTTCCAGGACACCC
>NC_051415.1:16928006-16930716 GCF_015228065.2 Penaeus monodon
CGATCGCCGTCGCTGCCAGAGATGACACGGAACGACGCCTTATAATTCCAAAGCTTTAGGAGACAGCGGCATCGGGGAAACGTGAGCAAATGCAAAGGCAGCAATATTTGGAAATGGCATTCGAGCAAAAGGATCGGACTGAGAAAATAAAAGATGTTTATAATGCTGGGGCTGCTCGGGTCACGTGACGAGGCGGAGGCATGTATGGTCACAGTGTGCAATTTCGAGGAGCAAAACAGACGCACAATAAGGAGGGGAAAAAACGAGAATAACATTGTTAGGAACACATTAAAAGGTGATTACAGCCCATACGATGCTTTGTGCGTAAAAAGTTACGATCACACATGTTTGTTTTTTTGCGAAAGGCATTAGACTGATTAGTGTCGAGAGACACAAAACAGTGTAGATAAAACAAAATCAACAACAGAAAATCTCTAAGAATACATACGCCATTTTTTAAACAAAAAATTAGCAGCTCTGCATGAGGTCACTCTGGCAGGCCTTCACGCACTACCGACTCCCAGCAGTATTGCATGACCTCTTGTGCAACTGCCAATTCAACGGCATACCTGTGACTCCGCAGACCTTGATGGGTAAGAGTCAGTTGTGTGTTTTCCGCCATAAGCTAATTATAGCGGCTTCTGCTCGTCTCATAAATGGACTACATGTACAGGTTGCTGTTAAGGGATTCGAAAGTTATTTCACATAAACATCACATTTTTACGTCGTCTAAAAAATATAATGCCTCGCTAAATTTATTAATCAGATTTATTCCAGATTTTGATGACTATCATAAAATGTGGTCTCTTCTGGAAGGAAACACCACCGGTTAAAAGTGAAATATTTCCAAAATATTAAGGTGTAACGGGACCGACGTTCTTTTTACTCATTCAGCGCCCAAGCTTGACGTTCTGACGAATTGCAGAGAGCGGCCGAAAGCTTCATGAATTAACCGAAATGTAACTCTTCAAGGACAAATCCTCTAGGTCTGTTTACCACACGCGAATATCCCGCCATTCTTTCCGATCAGTGCGTCCAACCCCAGCGAACTACGGGGAATCTCCATTTTTTCACCCTTGACAAGCCAAGTGAAACCGAGCTCAGTTTTTTCCCATGCACCCAGGCCCGCGACCCTTGAGAATCGTACTTTTACTCTCTGCTTGAGAAATTCAAGCTTATTCCCCTTTTTATTGTCCAAGGGGGGAAAAATAATATAATTTCCCTCGTCTTACGAGCGATTACGCAAAATGACGCAGGTGGAGAAGTTGCCATTCGAAAAGCTGGGAGGAAAATGCCGTTAGACCACTGGGATTTCCTTTCTCTCGAGGAGAGGGAATAACAGACAGGAATGTTCTACACAAGAAATAAAAGTTTGTAAAATATGAGCATAATGAGGCTGGTGGGTGATTACTGCCCCGACGACGGCGCTCACTTCCTCTGTACGTTGAGTCGCTGACCACCGCTGCCGCGAACGCTGCCTCTTCGTATACTGGCATTTTATCGCGCCGATTCTACGCATACGTGAATTTTGCAATCCAAGATGCGTTGGTTTGTTTACTAAATACATCGTCTCCTAGTTGTGTTCGAGGCGCGGAATAAACTATTCAACCGGTAAAAAAAATTCTCCGGAATGTCACGTCTCGTCAACTCTTCCGCGGCGGCTACGTGATCGGCGAGAAGGGCGCGAAAATCAAACCTTCGAGTCCAACACAAACGGACACGGAATCCTTCATATTAAATCCTTAATCCCCGCGACACCCCGAGGGATTATTGCGAGCGCGAAGAGTTCTTGCCTCGCACGGCCAAATAAAGCCTTTGATTAGACGGCTGTGCTTGGGCGACACACTTCCGGAACATGGGACCAAAGGAACATTTTTGGCTGTTCTGCGCCTTCTACTTGAGTGAATCACAAGGGGAAGGATCGGCTTACGGTATTAGTAGCGGCGAGCTGAAGGTGATACGCAGGGACGCCGTACGCTCTCCCCCCCTCTCCCTCCACCCCGGCCCCTACCTCTTCCCTCCACGAGGCCGAGAGGACGCGATCTTTGCATCTTCGTTTGCCTCCCTCATTCGACGGACACTCAAAGCAGATAGCGACGGCAGCGAGAGGGACAGGTAATTGTTCTCTAGATGAAAAAAACACTTTGCTAAAATATAAAACAACTCTCGAATTTTACTTCCCTTTTTTATTATTCCCTTAAACAAAAGAGCTCCCATTGCGGACTTGTATTCCAACTAACAGGTGTTAGGCAAATTGGAAGGTCCATCTCGTCAAAAGAAAATCGCCTCTCAGAACAGTGGCCATAAGGACCGATTTACCCCGACTCCGCGGCCGAAGAAAAGTCTAGGTTGATACCCGTAAGCTTAAGCTTGCGGTAAGCTGGAGGTTGGCTTAAGTCCGGCAACAATGAGGATTATAAGCAGCTTGAAGGGGCCTTGGCGGAGGCTGCGGCTGTAGTGGTTTAGTATAATAAGGAAGGATCGAGGAGGGGAGAGGGACGTGTTTATAACGTAGGTCTAACACCGAAGAGAAACCAAGGATGGTCGACGGCGTGGAGGGGGGGGTGGTAAGGAGGAAGTGCAAAAGAGAGTATAGTGGAGAAGAGAAAGAGGGATAAGGGGAAGGTGCAGGAGATAGAATGATGAAGAGAGAAAGAGGGAACCAAAAATGGTCCGCGGAGCAAAGGAGCGGGGTAAGTAAAGATGCAAA
>NC_051415.1:16930821-16930935 GCF_015228065.2 Penaeus monodon
AAATAACAAGAAAGCAAAACTTTTGATAGGACAGCGAGAGAAGAAATATGACAATATAACATGGTAAAATGAGTCGATAAAATAAAATAAAATCATCATCCTCAATGAAGAGGT
>NC_051415.1:16931006-16931086 GCF_015228065.2 Penaeus monodon
TCTATAAAATCCTTTGTCAAGAGAAAGACATCGAGGTGATAAAAGTTGGGTCCACGACCTCCGTTCTAACAAAGACATAA
>NC_051415.1:16931275-16931388 GCF_015228065.2 Penaeus monodon
ACCCTCCAACCCCCGTAATCAGAACTAGCTATACCAAGGAATAATAAATCACAAAAAATACCATCGTTAGGAGGAGGGCTCAGTCACAGACAAAGACTCGGCAGAAAAAAAAC
>NC_051415.1:16931595-16931855 GCF_015228065.2 Penaeus monodon
GCGCCGCGTGTCGTTTCGTGTTGAAATTTGTGATTACGTTAAGGGTTGGGTAGCACGACGCAGTGTAGAACGGACTGTACAATTTATTGCAATCTTACGTTTAAAAGACGGTGTATGCCACCATTTTTATGATATTTGTAATGACACTTTCGGAAGGTAATGGATTTTGCGAGACTACTTTGGATGTGGTGATAAAATTCCATGCGATGACAGGTCGATATTGTTGGTTATTATTGAAATCAGTGTCCAAACTTTATAAA
>NC_051415.1:16932163-16933798 GCF_015228065.2 Penaeus monodon
CAAACCTAATCCATCGCAATGCAATCTACAAAAGTTTCTGAACAGTTACCAGCACCACCAGCAATCCCACGTTCCGAGTCGCACTCAGCACAGTGGCGAGAACCAGGTTTATCCCCCTCCCCCCGTCCTTCTCCCTTCCTTCCCACCCCCTCCCCATCAACCCCCGACCTATTTAGAAACAGAACAGCAAGCTCGCTACTTCGCACATTATGCAACTCAACCAAATCAATCGGGATTATAACAGTGAAGGGACAGGCGATCGGCCATCTATCAAGCAACCTGAATGATAAGCCATTGTTGACATCGCCTTTTGCAAATGCAAAGTGCAACAAAGCCCAAGTGCGTGTTGCTCGTGTTGCAGTATGACACGTCCCAAGAAGCAAACCTGTGTGAAGACGGTTTTTCGTGCCCAAGTTGCTACGGCGGCGACGTGCGCCAAAACAAACTACGTCCCCTTGTTTCTATGACACACTAATTATATAGACCACGATAGACAACTGCAACTTCCGCTTGGGGCCCTGTGATGCAAGTGCCCACGTTGCTGCTTTATTGCGTTCTATAGGTGATGCATATATCTTATACATATGATTGTTAAGAATATAAAGGACTTGACGGAAAGTGACATTTGTTTTACAAATATTCGTTATATGCATTATTTTTTTCTGATTCGTCTAGCTGCACTGCATAAGGCTGCGATAAAAAAGACTACCAAAAGATTGAATAACACTAAAGGCTTTCCTATCATGACAGACATATTCTTTCGCACACACCCATAAGGAAGCACAGGGGACTCCGGCAACGACAGTGATTATCAAATAACGCAGATACATGAATAAAGAAATAGAGATATGTTATCGCAATACTCACCCCCGTCTGGTAGAAGACCTTGTAGGCAGGTATCTGGTCGAGCGAGCTCGAGCTGAGGACCTGTTGGTGGTCCTCCTGCTGCCACGGGAGCTCGAGCGCCGGGAGTCTGGAGGTGTGGCCGTGTTCGGGCGCTAGTAGCACCAGCGTCGACACCGTCAGTAACAAGTCACAAGAGAGCTGGGCCAACATCGTGTGCAGGTTTTTCCGCAGGGCGCTGTGGTGGTTACTTGCTCACAGCAGCGTCACACAGTACTCACAGTCACAAGCGGTGGAGTCCGGTACGAAAAGGTAATTAAGCGTGTGGGAGGTAATGAGAGGTAGCGACAGGTAATGAGGGTATGGCAGGTAGCTTGGCAGGCCTGGCGCGCACAACAAGTACTCGCTTCCTCCGCGGTTACTCAGGTACTACTAAGGAGGCCGAGCCGGGTCTCAGCGTCTTATACCCTCGGACGCGGGGTCTCAATGGAAGTGGGCGGGGCTTCCCTTGGGTTTCTCAATGAACGTGAGGCGGACTTTGGGGTCGTGGTCTGCGTCACTCATCTGGCTCCTCCCTCCTCACTCCTTGGTCCTACCTATGTTTCGCTTGTGGCTCTCTCCGGCACTGTACCTTATCACCATCCGTGACATGGCACTGTACGAGCAGTGCGGCGTGCCAGATTACCTCCGCTTTGGGCCTTGTGTCGGGATAATAAATCTACGAGAAAGAGGAATGTGGCATCATCCGACGGCACTATGACACCTCCCTCCTACACCCACGCACAACAATAT
>NC_051415.1:16933839-16936501 GCF_015228065.2 Penaeus monodon
GAAGAAGAAGAAACCCGAATGTAATAGAGCCATCCATCTAGACGAACGCTGGAGATCACAAGCTCGTTACATCGAGAAGGAAAACACGCCCTTATGAATGGACTCATCATGAATAATGAATAAAACCGTCTCGCAGCAATTTTTTTGGAGGCAATGTCGTCAGCGAAGGGAGGTAGAGCGAGACGCCCATAGTTATCAGGAAAGGACAGTTGATCAGCTTGGGGACTGGCCTGGGGTTCTGAGTGAGGCGTTCCCTGATCTCGAGTCATTTTTTGCACTATCTTTAGCATATCAGACGGAGATGTGACCTTGAAGAGTGAATATATACTTAAAGTACTAATAAGGATAATGATACGAACTTTTTAGTGTAAAATTGCTTGTTTTACGCCCACCTTCACCAAGACAGCTGCAGCCTTATGAAAACAGCTCTTTGGCAACAATTTACGTAAGTGACATATTGGCAAAGACATGAGGAGAATAACATCAGCATATATATTGTTTGAAAATAATGTATCAACTTCATGTTACGACTGATTATAGCGCCAGTATTGAAGTGATGCAGATGGCAGTGATAATTAACATTAATGAAATAGCCTCCGTAGTTTTAATATAAACACATACGCTCACTGCTATCATTTCTTTCCTTCTTCGGATTCATATATTACTGACAACTGACACCAATTAAGTTCAACAGTAACACTGTAGACCGCAAAAGAAAAATATTTAGTTGTATATTGCTGTACATGCAGCAGTAACAAACTGTGTCGATTACATTTTCTGATACTAAGCATATCATAAGCTTTTTTGTATTCCATTATTGAAAAACAGTGTATATTAATCATACATTAATATTCATATCGAGATGTTGCTTCAGATAACCCATCGTATGTTTATTGTACCTTGAGTCACATTCCCTGGTTTAAGTTATTATATGACAAGTTAAGCTCATAAAATTAACAAAAATATTTACTCGTGAAAATCTGCCGATTAAATTTTATATTGACTTGATATCCTGCCCTCTGTATGATAAATGTGTGTCTTTAGATTTCACTCGATGTTTCCGCTGGGTGGCGTCGGCGTGGGACCATTTTCCCTTAAGGTCGTGCGGGCATAAATCAAGTGTCTGCCTGCGCTTCTTCTTGAACGTTGTTCAGGAAAGGGTCGGACCCTTTTGTCTCTCTTCGGTGCTTTCGAATCCGTGTTCGAATCTGTTTTAACAACGATTGTATCGAAGTGCGTGTTGAATGAGGCTTCGTTGTGTTTGAATCCATGCTTCCGGATTAGTTGCAGCAATGAGTCTATCGAAGTTCCCGTCGAGTGAAGTTTCAGGTGTTTCAAAACAGAGGCTTCGAGTTTCGCGGTGGTAGAGGTCGCGAGGGGAATGGCGAGGCATTAGTTGACTTCTCCCCACGACCTGTAATTTTGGAGTGGCATTAGTAATCAGGGCTTCCCCGTGAATGGCTGGACATGGTAGTGCCGGTGATGGCCGAGCATGTGCCAGCCGAGGGAGTGGCGGGAATCGTGACTTGGGTGACAAAAGGGTTGGCGATAATAGTTTTAATGGTGGCATTAGTGACCGAAACGGGAGTGCTGGAGGCCAAATTATGGCAATAATCAAAGGGGATACGACAGCATCCGAGGGCAGAGACGGTGGGGGTAGCATCAGGGGCGTTTGATACAAGAGAAGTAGCAGTACTTGTGGTTAGATTTGTTTTTTTTTTTGTTTTTGTGGACTAGCATTATATCTCTTTTTCTTACGTCTGCTCCCTCGCTGTCGATCTAGCAGCTTCGCATAATTTAGTTTTGCTGTTTAAATATCTACTGCCTTGTTTCCTGTCTTCATGATCTCTTTCACGGCTATCAATTTTCCTTACAGTGGTCCCAACATTTTCTTTGTTTTATTCGACAGTGTGCTCTCCTATGGGAGCGTCTCTGCATAACCAATCAAAAGCAGGCATCACTGATGTATAAATGTTTACCAATCAGGAAGCGGGATCTTCTTTAGGATACGCCCATTCTTGAACACATATGTGGGCGTGTCATGTCTCCTCCCGCCCATTTCGACGCCCACGCTTCTGCATGATCCCTCCCCCTTCCCCTACACCTCCGCACAACGCCACCGCCCTCTATCACTCCACTCTACACACACTATCACTCTTTGAAGAACATTTTCGAACAAGAATGGTTCTAGAAGTAAAAAAAAGAAAATACTCTTGAGCACGATGGAATAGTTTTCACATTTTCACAATTCCAAAGAACAGATTCGGAAATAAAGAACGATTTTTTGCAACACGAAAATGGGGATTCGGACACAGAACGCTCCCTCTCGAAGGAGACCAATTCAGAACACGAGGACCACTTTCAGACAACATACGCCCCACGAAGATAGAAAAAGAAACCCGTAAAGCGCATCCACCAAATGGCCATTCGGTGGGACGCAAATGTTATCAGGAACTCTAATCCTTTGGGAACCTAGCATAAAATACAGCGAATGGGCGGTCGACGGCGAAGTGGCGGGGAGTACGCACTTAACCACCATGTTTACTGTCATCCAATCTGATTGCAATATTAACTACCGTTGCATCCTAACTGGGCATGCTGTTCTCAACTCTTTAACGCCTATTGACTTATTTTTGCCCCTACTGAGACAAGATTTACTACG
>NC_051415.1:16938169-16939348 GCF_015228065.2 Penaeus monodon
AAAGGCTAAAGCCGTAAGAAGCGATTGCAGGGACAGGGCGAGGGTAGGCGTTAGCGCACAAAACAAACAAAGCAAAATTTGTGAAATTTGGATATTTATCACTGGAAATTTTATTGCCATTTTTTCTTTATTTCCTCTGTTTCTTTTTTGGCATATCCCACACATATATATGACACATACATATGGTTAGCCGCCCAAAGCTTTTTTAACGCACCTATGAACAGGTGGGCGAGGAATCCCAACATGAAGGCAGGTGACAGGTGTTACGGTCATGGGGGAAGGGTGGGGGAGCTGGGAAGGGAGGTAAGGGGGGTAAGGGTTTTCCTTAGCGTCCTGCACCACGAGTCACCCCGAGGGCATCCTACACGTGCACTGACTGATTGTTTGGGTAACGTCCAGGTGGGGGGCAGACTGGTCATTCATTCATCGATGACCTAACACTGACCTCAGGTGCGCCAGGTGAGCCCACCTTGTGCGTAAGGGGTGGGGGGGGTGAGGGTACTGGGAAGAGAGGGGGGGGGGAGGTATGGATGTGTTTCTGTGAATGGTTGTGTGTAAGCGTACGGAAACAGGTGTTGAATGGAAAAAGAGGACTGAATGGAAGTAGTTTCCGCGAGAGGAAGGCAGGTAAATCAATGGTATTATTTACCTGGGGATGAATACGGTACCGTGAACTCGGCTCTTGTAACTCGTTCTCGAAGGAGAAAGAAGAAAAATAGCATACACATTAACTATCTCACCTACGACCGCATCCAAACATTCACCTCTCACCCTTCCCGACGCACATAAACAGAATAAAACAAAACTATAAACACAAGAGAGAAAACGCCCATGCCGCATAACACTTCCCAACGTTGGCCCGCGCAGGTGTGGCCGAGGGCGTATCTTACTGTAAGACGCCTGCAAGAACGGAGATGAGGAACCCCTGCACGAGGTCCACCTGTGTTCCGAGCCAGGTCATGGGCCTCCCGCACCCAGGTGAGGAGGACGCAGCTGCGGGCCAGATGGGAACGAGACGAAGCTAAAGGAGTCGGGACGGACGCTCGGTGCCATAGATGTGAACGAAGATTATGCAAAGTGCGTTTATGCTTGGTGGTATCTCTGTTCATGGAGGGGATTTATTATGCGGCCGAATACTAGAAGCAACGCGATGCAGTGCCTATGTGTGTGTTTATCTTT
>NC_051415.1:16939459-16939677 GCF_015228065.2 Penaeus monodon
AGCGCGCCGATGAGAAATAAAATCACTTCTGAAGTTACTGCGAAAACAAAGAACTAAGAGAATAAAATAAACATTCACTAGCAGCCAAAACAAACCGTCTGTACCAACTCTGTATCACACGCACACGTCGTTTGTGAAGTTTCCCAAAGTAGCGATAGAAACAGTTAAAAGCAGTATCGGTGCCAATGCTGGGGATTCGCTTGAAACATCTGGTAACA
>NC_051415.1:16942594-16942716 GCF_015228065.2 Penaeus monodon
TTTTTTTGTTTGGGTTTTGTTTTTTTTTGTTTTTTATATATTATATAATTTTTTATTATTATAAAATATATTTATTTATATATTTTTTTTTTTTTTTTTTGTTTGTGTGTGTGTGTGGTTTT
>NC_051415.1:16942861-16942932 GCF_015228065.2 Penaeus monodon
TATCTTTTGGGGTTTTATTTTAAAATTATTATTATTATTTTTATTTTATTATATTTTTTAATAAATTTTGA
>NC_051415.1:16943144-16943301 GCF_015228065.2 Penaeus monodon
AGTACAGATGGGCATATCACATGGCTGTGTGTCCATTTCCGGCGGCGCACCCTCTACGGGAGCAATTCCTGAAATTAAAATAGTTGTTGATACTGTACCCTACTTTCTAGAATTGCACTTCTGTAGATCGTAAATCATATTGGCATTTTCAAAGAAC
>NC_051415.1:16944692-16944925 GCF_015228065.2 Penaeus monodon
GAATGTTTATGTAAGCATATTTACAAATGCTGTCACAAACTATTCATCTATTCTTTCCCCAATTCGAAACTGAACATCAATGAATTCGACGTTTTCTCTTCCGTCAGCACATAAAAGAGACCCAGACGAGAAAAGTTGCTCACAAATAATCGACTGTACAATCAGGCCTTGAAATGGGATCATGAAGTCACAACTGAAATGACTATTTAAACGAGAATTTCCTGCTGCGTATG
>NC_051415.1:16945060-16945168 GCF_015228065.2 Penaeus monodon
GCCAGGGAATCGTAGGTCACCGGATACTGTAACCAATGTGAACACTCGACGCCCCGGCTCCTGCTCCTGCTGCTTCGGCTGGAGGAAGCTTTTGTTTTATGCCATTTC
>NC_051415.1:16947484-16947600 GCF_015228065.2 Penaeus monodon
AAACAAATGAAATCCGGGTCATATTAGGTCATCTGCCACGCCCACCCATGTGTGTGACCTCTGATTACTTACCCCGTGTCTTTCACGTGACCTTTCTTGGACTTCCGGTACTTGGA
>NC_051415.1:16948962-16949403 GCF_015228065.2 Penaeus monodon
ATTCATACTAATGTAATTTAACACTGGCTGTGTATCTGCGGAAGAAAATGAATGTCCCCTTCGCCGCGCCGCTGGCGCTTTAACCCCGGCGCGTGGCACCGTCGGCCCCGGACCGTCGCCGGTTCTGCTTGAGAAAAGCGAAGACTCTGTTCCATTATTTCTGCAAAAAGGGTTATCCTGCAAAAAGAGTTATCCTGCAAAAAGGGTTATCCTGCAAAAAGGGTTATCCTGCAAAAAGGGTTATCCTGCAAAAAGAGTTATCCTGCAAAAAGGGTTATCCTGCAAAAAGGGTTATCCTGCAAAAAGGGTTATCCTGCAAAAAGGGATATCCTGGTGTGGGACCTATATTTGAACATGTGCATTGTCTGATTTATATTTCCTGATATGCTACAATTCATTAAAATTCAGTTAATAACATTCGGTCATTCTGAGACGTTTTGC
>NC_051415.1:16949472-16949765 GCF_015228065.2 Penaeus monodon
TCATGCAAAAGAAAGTCTGATTTAATTGTATGAATAGATTAAAAATTGTGAATGCAGTTAGTATCGCCAACAAAATGTTTTAAGACTCCGGCAAGATGTGTCAAGAAAATTAAACGTTGTTGCATTTTCTTGTAATTTTCGGTGTTCATCCACTGGCCGTACTTTCTCAGACTTTAGATGTTATCATTTCTCTTATGAATAGTTAATCCAACTTTCAAATGCGGCTTTTTTTTCATCCTTCCTATTTCTACACTGTTTGTTAATCATATTTTGTTTGTTTATATATGTTTTGC
>NC_051415.1:16949889-16950066 GCF_015228065.2 Penaeus monodon
TTGCATGCATGTGTCTTACAGTATATAGTGTATAGATAGCCCAACAGATCGACATCATGAACTGATACGCCTTATCATTCAGCTGCACCGTGCCGCAGGTGAGCCTGTGTTACACAGGGCAGGTGTTGGTGGCGCCGAAGAAACCGCACAGGTGTCAGGTGTGACTAGGCATGGCAA
>NC_051415.1:16951606-16951920 GCF_015228065.2 Penaeus monodon
AACAACCAGATCCCTTACCTTCCCAAGCATCTGCACACAAACACTTCCACGTCACGCAAAGGGCCATTAGCGAGGGGTGAGGGCTGAGGTGTGCCACTCCCCATGGGCACAACATCTCCCCAGCCATTGTCTTCCAGGGATGCGAGAGAAAACAAGGCTAAAGAGAGGGTTCTACTTCCTTGAGAGAGGGATGGGGTTTCGTAAAATGAGATTGCATTGTTTGCTTTCGTTTCGCAGTACACTGTGGTGGCACGCTGAGATGATTTTCGTGGGGAATCTGTGGAATGTTTAAGGAATATGTTAGTATAAGGATT
>NC_051415.1:16953104-16953313 GCF_015228065.2 Penaeus monodon
CGACTTTAGAAAATAAAATCTTAAAAACGTTAACTCTGAAACCGCCTCTCTGTCTCCCGGTCGGAAATTCGTCTCGACCCACTGCCGAGGCGGGAGACGAGGCGGAAGCCGAGAGCGAGCGTTTCGGACAGACAAGCTATTTTTGAGAGTTCTCTCTTGCTCTAACCTTTATTTGTTTATTTATTGTCTCTCTTGTTATGATTGTTCGA
>NC_051415.1:16953352-16953664 GCF_015228065.2 Penaeus monodon
GCTTTGTATGTCTATTGTTGTATTTTATTCCTCATCTTCCTATCTCCTTTTCCTCGCTGTTTTCTTTTTGTTTCTCTGATTTTTTTATTTGGCGTTTTTCCCCGTTTATATCTTGCTTCTCTCCATCATTTTTTTGTCCATATCCTCTCTATTTTCTATTTATGTTTCCCGTTATCATTTCATCTCTCCCTCGTTATCCGTTTCTCTCTCTTACTCTTGATATATATTTCTAGCAATCCTTTTATTTCTCTTAGTCGTTACCCTTCGTTTTTTTTGTTTGGTTTTCGTGACCCTCCACCCACTCCCTCCCTG
>NC_051415.1:16955304-16955558 GCF_015228065.2 Penaeus monodon
CCGATCATCATCTCCCTCTCCCTCTCTCTCCCGATCATCATCCTCATCAGCCAACCGGGCGATGACGGGCAAGATGCAGTTACGTGTGAAACTGGCGACTTTGTCTCTGCTTTTTCCTCTTGTCACCGAAGATGCTGTAATCCCCCCGCCCCCCCAAAGGCCGATTTGGTGCCGCCTTCGCCTCGACGCGTCCGTGGAAGACGTTTTGCGGCTGATGGGGGGGAGGCGGTGGGGGTGGTATTATTCGTAATATA
>NC_051415.1:16956246-16956483 GCF_015228065.2 Penaeus monodon
AAAACATTATCATCACATTATCCCATTTCACTTTTTTCGCTCGATCCTCCTCCTTCTCCCTTTTACACATTTTCGCAAAACCTGATTTTCTCTTCGGCCTCTCTCTTCCTCCGTCAAATCATCCTTTACATTCGCTCTCCCTTTTTATCGATCTTCTGCCTCGCGTGTTCTTTAGTTCCGCTTTCCCTTCGCCTCATCTCGGGTCTTTACTGAGTCAGCTGCGATCAGTCGCGGCCG
>NC_051415.1:16957165-16958310 GCF_015228065.2 Penaeus monodon
TCTCGTCTTATCGCCGTAGTCCTTCCGCCTCAGCTGCACAGTCCTCACAAGAACCTCACCTCCATCACTCGTTTATCACGTCTTCCAATTTCCTCCCATTTTCCCTCCCACTTTACCTAAATGTGGATTCAATCTTTCATGACCCGCACGATAAAGCCAAGGCAATAATTCGCAATCAGAGAGAGAGAGAGAAAAAAAAAAACGAAAAAACATTAACAAAAAGACTTCACCATCAACCGAAAACGACTTAAAAAAAAAAAAAAATAAAATACTTCACGTGACTAAAATTAACCCTCAGTCTATATCACCCACCGTAGGCCACGTTCTAAAAATGGAGGAACTCGTGCTATTTATACAACGAGAATAGATACACACACATGTATATATATAAATACCGAGATAATCCAAGAAGATGGCGTGACGTCAGGCCTCTCCCATAAACAAGGCTGCCTGATCACCTGCCTTGCCTATGTCTTTTCTTGTGACGTTCCCCTTGGGCCGCGTTGCCTGGCTCTAGGCCTCGGCTCTGCCTGCCTGTTCATTCATTTATGCGGATATTTTTGTATGTGTGGGTAACTGTTCGTTCTTTTTTTGTAGTTATTGTTGTTTTTTTACGTGAATGATATTTGCGTCATTTGTTGTTGTTGTTATTTCAGGTATTTTTACGTGCATGATTCTTGGGTCATATATTCATTAGGGTAGTTTTTGACGTCTGGTTTTCTGTCATTCATTTTTTGATGTCGTTATTTTTACGTGTATGATTCTCTGTTCATTCTTTTTTTTTTTCTATATGGATGGGTTTTCCATCCTTTATTTGGATAAATCAGTGTATATACTTATTTCAGTGTGTAAGATTTTCCGTCCACTCATTCATAATGAATACTTTCGCGTGTATGGTTTCCTTATCCATACACGCGAAAGGTTTGTCATGATTTTTTTTATGAGTGTATGATTCTCTGTTTCTGTGTGTAAGACTTCGTTCATTTATGTAAGCAGTTTTTTTTTTTAAGTTTTCTTTCCGATTGTTTATTTATTTATCTATTGTTGTGCGTTAGTTTCACTACCCACTCATCTATTTAGTTATCAATGAATGCATAGCTCCCTGTTCATTCGCCTGTGATGATATTTTGAGATCGTTTGCTCGC
>NC_051415.1:16958347-16958620 GCF_015228065.2 Penaeus monodon
TAGTTACTGTGTAAGATTCTCTGTTCATTCATATACTTTTTTTTTTGTACGTAGGGTTCTCTGTCATCTATTTATTATTTTGTGTGTGTAGGACTGCAAGGTTCATTGTTAATTGATTTATTTAGGGATTTTCGCATGTAGGTTTATTGTAAGTAAAGTCTTTTCTCTACTCTTTCGATCAGTCTAGATATTAATTGGGTTCTGACTAGATGTATATATAGTTGTTTATTTATCATTCGACCTGTCTTTGCTTTAAATTATCTGCGTGCTAAT
>NC_051415.1:16961030-16961886 GCF_015228065.2 Penaeus monodon
GATCAGGATCATTGTCGCTGATTAGCCATCGAAAAAACGTCCCTGTTTATCAAAAACGAAATAAGCAGAAATCACATGAAGCAAAGAGAACATCGGCAGCAAGCAGAACAAGCAGGGGAAGGAGCAGCAGTCAGGAATGCCGAGCAGAAATTGGAAGGGAGAATGCTAGCCTCTGGGAGAGTGAAGAGAATATGAGGGGGCGAGTTCAAAAGGGAAACGTGGTGCGAAATGCATTATAATTGAAGATGATGGCGATGGCGACGTAGAGGACAGAACGTGAGTATGAAAGTATGTAGGAAACAGCGGCAGGGAAGGGATGGTGGACAGGAAGCGGCGACAGAGGGTCAGAGAGGGTAAACAAATTACGGAGGGCCTTCAGAAAGGGTTAGGGTGGGCAGCGATTGTTGGGTCAAAGAGTCCGGGGAAAGACGAAAAAGTGGCGGCAGAAAGGGCAGGAAGAAGGGAATGCGGAGGCGGCAGGGAGGCACATCAGGGAGGCACATCAGGGAGGACAGGGAGGGAATATGACGAGACTACGGCAGTGCTGACGCCAGCGGCCGCAGGAGGCCCCCGGGCCATCGGCTGATTGACGAAGTCACTGGGATTTTCCATTTAGCTTCGTTTTCTCTTTTTATTGAGTGGCCGCCGACTGCGTCCCTGCTCCCGGCACAAACACGAGTCCGTGATAAGCCTATTTGTGAGGAGGGAACTCTAGCCGAAGTCTGAAAAGACGCTGGATATTTGTTGAGGAAAATTCCAGTGTGGCTCCCCGACCGTCCGTGGTTCCTGGAGTCCCCGCCTCTGGAGTTCCATTCATAACTCTCCTTTGACCTTCCATTCACGCGGCCTCGCTCAC
>NC_051415.1:16961908-16962600 GCF_015228065.2 Penaeus monodon
GGGGAACGGGCCGCGACCCCGGGGTTCGTTTGAATAAGGATGAGGCAGCATATGTACAAGATAAGTTATCTCATACATACATGTCTTTGGCATCTCATGTATCCATAATGCTTGTAGGGAGAGAGAAGTTTCTGTGCTTGAGGACTCGCCACACACGCAGGCACGCCACGCAGCGTCGGAGCGCCATCTCAACTTTAACTCCATTCATAAAAGCCATCGTTGGGGCGCGTGGCTCTCTCTCTCTCTCCCGAGATGAGAAATAAGTTCAGGAAACTATAAGGAAGAGGAAATAACAGGGCCAACACAGTGTCTTTCCAAAGGTCCATAAGAGGGGTTATTACGCCTCGAATCTTTAAGGCCAACATCATCTCCAACAAGGGGCACGAGAGGGTGGCTTTTACGGAGCTTAGCACCCTCATGCCTTCGGAGAGATCGCAGGCGACTTCCACCCTTAAGTGGGCACCGTTCATCGCTTTTATTATCGGTGATACGAAGGTCCGAGACGAAGATCAAATTGTTTGTCTGGTTGAAGGTACATAAACATCGCTGACGGAGGGGGGAGGGGGAGGGGCCAGGACCTGCGATAGTGTCCGGGACAAGGTTTTATGGGAGGGGGAGGGGGAATCCACTTACCAATCCCGTAGTTGGTGGTTGTGAGGGAGAGGGAGGAGATAGAGAGGTGGAGGATTAAC
>NC_051415.1:16962760-16963040 GCF_015228065.2 Penaeus monodon
GGTGCATGTATGTACGTGCGTGTGTGCATGTTTATGTGTGCCTATATTTGCTCACTGGAACGTGATGCTACATTCCATCGCCCGAACAAAACGCGCCCTCGAAGAGAGGGAAATAAAAATATATGTGTGACAGCAAGGAGATTAATAACGAGAGAAGAAGGGCTTGGGTATGACAAGTGTCTCGAAGCATCACGAAGCTTCGAAAAGGGAGGCAGAAAGCAGAGTCGGAGCTTCGAGGCGGGCTTGCTGATTGCAGCGTGGATGTTTTGCGTGTTTCCGA
>NC_051415.1:16963093-16963346 GCF_015228065.2 Penaeus monodon
AATCGTAATCAACCTCCCACCCCCCACAGAAAAAAAGAAAGAATAACGGAATAAGCAACGAACAAAGACACACATAAAGGCGGAAACCGTCGACGGGCAAATCAAACAAATTAAACTGCTTGCCGTCGAGATGGAGAAGGAATACAGCAAGATGAGAATATGGCGCCAACCAGAACAAAGGAGATGGCCGATCAGCTGACTCCGTGATATGTCCGGTGGCCATGTCTCACGCCCACACCCATGACCCGGTCGT
>NC_051415.1:16963382-16963569 GCF_015228065.2 Penaeus monodon
CTCAAACCGCCCTCGGGGTAATATCCTGGCGCCAGAGGAGACGCCCTGTTAGGTTGCGTGGGCGGTGAAGGAGTTCTGGCGCCGGGGAGGAGGGCGAGGTTGGTGTTGGCTGGTCCAGCAAGGAGGAAAGCGTGGGGGGGGGGGGTTGTGTCTGTGTCTATGACTTATTTTTTTGCCTTTTTGTCCT
>NC_051415.1:16963795-16964131 GCF_015228065.2 Penaeus monodon
ACTTTCTGTGTCTGCATCATGTTTTATGAGCCTGTCTATTGTTTTTTTTATGTACCTTTTTTCCCGTGTCTGTGCGAAATTGCCGTCCTGTTATATAAATGCCGAGTGGACCAGTTCAGTGCAGAGTCATTTGTTCAGCTTATCATTCGCTATTAAGTGGCTTTTATATTTTCTTTGTTTGTTTCATGTGTGGTATTTTTACTACTGTTGTTGTTATGTAGGATATTATTAATAAACTAAAGTCTGGTGAGTTATGAGAAGTGAAGTCGCAACATAAAATATTTTCTGACACGCATATACATCGAAAGATAGAGAGATAGGAAGGAAAACAGACAG
>NC_051415.1:16964254-16964837 GCF_015228065.2 Penaeus monodon
ACTGAGAGATCTCCCGTATAGAATGTTGGCAGAAATGTATTCACAGTTTATCATCCTCTCTCGTTCACCCAGGGAAGAAGCCGCGGCGGGACTTTTTATTGCTCTTGTGTCATCACATCGAGCCATTACTTAGATTTACTACAAATAATGTAATCCCAAGCATCACTTTGGTATATTATTGTCCAAATTTAAGGGCCGGCGGGCCGAATTCTGCGAGCTTTTGCATTGCCTCTTAAAATCTTTTTTGAAAATGCACGAAAGACATTTTTTGGATGCTATAACAAAGGATTTACAGTCTTAAACCATGAATCATGAAGGATTTTGCAGTCACAACCGCAAGACATTTCTTCTGACACAAATCAGTATTTAAAGCAGCTATCGCTTCTTTCAAAATAATTACGTAAACACGTCTAATCTTCTTCGTCTAAATCATATTTCAAAATGATAGCTTAAAATCTGTGAATATTGTTAAGTAAACGATCTTGTTTTCCCTGTCTTCTAAAAATCACACGAAAAACCTATCGACGAAATAAAGTTTATTTTCTTTCTCTTCGCCTTAAAATCACACACAAAAAAATCCATC
>NC_051415.1:16964884-16964994 GCF_015228065.2 Penaeus monodon
CCTCTGCAGCAGCAATAATATCTTGCCACCATAGCTCATGGCGTTTCCTCCAGGCTTCCGATACAGAGGGAATTTACACATCACTGATCAATAACTTCTGTCGATAGAAA
>NC_051415.1:16965096-16965248 GCF_015228065.2 Penaeus monodon
TTTGGGTCGTTTTGCTCTCTCTTTATTTTGTTTTGCTCCGTCTCTCCTGCTCTCGATTCACATACCGCGAGTTTATTTTTCGTCTTTACCTTCCTATCTGTGTTACTATTATTTCTTCCGCGTTCCATCTCACGTAGATAAAGACATGGGCC
>NC_051415.1:16965494-16966707 GCF_015228065.2 Penaeus monodon
AACGAATGTAACGAATGCTACTCGACAATCAGCGTAACAACAGTGCTCCACCATCCTACCCTCAGCTAATAAAACCGCTCATATCTCGGGAAACATTTGCGCAAATTTTCTTCACTATTGCAAAACACTCTACGACAAGGGAGTTTTTATCCCTCTTGTCTTGTTTATTGTGACCTTTCTTCGCGTTTGCTAAAGGAACCAATACTTTAGGAATCCAAACCCACTGTTGATACAAAGTTAGCATCGAGAAATACGATACGCAAGTTTTGTATACAACCTGGCATCTCGAGCATTGCAAATCGCCTAATAAAAACAACTTATACCATCCTCCATTCTATAAAATAACGACAAAATAACAACATATATCAAAACAGGAAAAGGCTCTACACAGGATCGCACAGCAGGTTGAGGCAAAGCAGAGGGTTTGCGTAGCGAGAGGATCGGAATGCACTAATGCTGTATGATTTGCCCAAAGCCGCGAGCGAAGGATGAGTGCACGCTGCTACTGACTCATTGCATTTATGACTTCTGGTGAGAAAAAAAAAAGAAGAGACGAAGGAGGAAAAACTTACTGTGAAATAAAATGTTAAGATACTTGTGCCGCATTATCAAATATTCAAGGTGGTTCTTAGAAGTTATTCTCATATTGTCAATAATGATTCTTTTAGGAGATTACAGCGACAGGCGGCAAATAAGATTTTTTTCTTAAGAACCCGAAATCCTCGCGGGAAAAATAAATAAAACGCTGCGCACTGTTGCCATATTTGCATATCATCACATAAATTAAGACGAAGAAAAGAATGAGAGAACTGGAAGCCGGGAGATACCATTCTAAAGGATGCCTTTTAAATATAAGATATGAAAAACGGAAAATAGTGACTTAAAGAGATTGATATTATAGGTTACTTAAAAACTTGCTTAAAGAGACTGATATTACAAGTTACTTAAAAACTTGCTTAAAGAGACTGATATTACAAGTTACTTAAAACTTACTAAAGAGACTGATATATAGATTACTAAAAGAGATGGGCATATACGAGGCACAGAATGATCTGGACTAAGGATTGAAAAAAAAAAAATCCTACTCGCAGATAAATAAAACCTTAAAGAGATTCATATTTAGATTTCTTAAATAGATTAATACCATAAGTTATTTACAGATAATGATAAATATGAGGCACGGAACATTATGAACATGATATGACCCACAGGT
>NC_051415.1:16966765-16966877 GCF_015228065.2 Penaeus monodon
CGATAGAATATAGACATAGTAAGATTAGAGAGAGTTACGACTCTTAAAGCATGTTGAATGTTGGTTGAAAGGCAGAATGGGTGAACGTTAGGAGACGAAATGCACAGCCACG
>NC_051415.1:16967625-16968121 GCF_015228065.2 Penaeus monodon
GATACAGAAAATGTGGAAGAAGCATAAAGACCGAAGAACAAAGAAGGGAGAAAGACCTTTAAACACTAGAGGAATACGTTAGTTACACGCAAAACGGCGCACAGGAATGGTAAGTGTTGCGTGCACGGGAACCCAACACGCGAGATATGCAGTAACAGAACACACAAAGGAAACGCATAATTGGAATGTAACTTCGAAGGGAACAAAGACACAAAGGAGATGATAACAAAAACAAGAGTGGATTTAGACGCCACATTTGCAAAGACAGGAATTGAGAGCTCATAATTTTCGAAGACGCATGGCTTCAGCGCACAAAGGAAGTTTGTCACACTCGTAAAAGGATTAGGCAAAAAGAAAAAAAACGCAGAAAGGGAGAACAAAATTTTGCGTGTTGATTTTTTGCGATATAACGCGGGATGAATGATAACCTGAAGATACAGCGAATGATTAGGAATAAATAGGGAATAGATACAAATACAAATATGTAAATATATAT
>NC_051415.1:16968318-16968588 GCF_015228065.2 Penaeus monodon
TACCCTATTTTCCCCTCTCTACCCTTAACCCCCCCCCCCTTCAAGAAAAGAAAAGACCACGCCCAACTAGGCCCCGCCCATAAAACACGGGCAGACGGCTTCCTAGGCTCACGCTCCAAGGGAATGGGAAAAAGACGAGTCCCAAAAAGTTCTTTCGGGAATGAACAGCGAAGTCCCGGGTCATTTCGCGGCGTAGAAGGATGGCGATCTGAAGGATATTCAAATGTAAAACGTCGGTCCGATATATCTTGTACGGAAGATCTCGCTCGC
>NC_051415.1:16969056-16969156 GCF_015228065.2 Penaeus monodon
GTATAAAATTTATGTCCTGTCATTAACATGTAGAAATATTGAGGAAGTGCGGTGGTGTGGTGTGGGCGGCAGCGACCGTTGGAAGGGGGGGGGGAAGGCT
>NC_051415.1:16969233-16969337 GCF_015228065.2 Penaeus monodon
ACCATGGGTGGTCTTTCATTCCACGTTGTGTATCCTCCTCCGACTCACAGCTCTTCGCAACGCATTCTTCAGGCAATCTTGGAAGATCGTTTACTTCTCAATAA
>NC_051415.1:16969646-16970697 GCF_015228065.2 Penaeus monodon
CAGTTTGCGACTTGCCGATCGAAAATCTTTTTTTCCCCCCGATTCGGAAGTCGAATTAGAACTCTTCTTTAGCATTCACCAGTTGAGATTTGCGAGTCGACGCGATCGAGTCGAAAAGTAATTCTTTCATTTATAAGTATTGGCGACGACGAAAAACTTGTTTTGAGAAAAGTCAGAATGTCGAGAAAACTTTCGTGTAACTGTTTTCCTACCCTATTTTGTCAAGGATTTGCCAGGACATGTTTCACTGCATGTCGATCAGAAAATATTTCCCCTTTACAAACCTTTGAATAAAAAAAGGATAATGACGAGAGCAAAGTAAAACACAACACTCCGTTCTGCAAAAGTCTGCCATGGAACAGGTCAGTCGATATGTCTCCTTCACATTTTCTTTTCCTCTTCCCTTTTCTCGCCCAAGGTCACGTTCGACACTGACAGAGTAGAGAGAATAGAACCATCAACATAAAAAAAAAAGCTTGTAAAAAAAAAAAAGCTTGTGATTTAGAGTTCCTAACGCGGAAACGCCGGCCCTCGGAAGCCTGGTCAGACGGGAAGAAATGAGGAAAGGGAGAAATGGGGGCAAAGCCAAGAAAAAAGGGGGGAGGTAATTTTTTTTGGAAAGAGGGATAGAAACAAGGTGAAAGAAAGGAGGTGGGGGAAACTAAGGAAGAGAGAAGATGGAAAAAAGAACAAAGTTAAGAAATGTGGAGAAAGAAAAGGCAGAAAAAAACAGGGGAAGAAAGAAGCAGAGAAAAGAGAGGAACCAGAAGGAATAGGAGAAACGATAAAAGAGAAGGAAGACGACAGAGGAGGTAAAGAGGAGGCAGACAAAAGGGAAAGGGAGTAGACAGAGGAATGAGAGGAAGAGAGAATGCTAGGAAAAAGAGAAAGTGGACGCGCAAATGAAAAAGGAAAGTGAGAAGGCAGTAGAAAGATAGGGAGAAAAAAATGGAAGAAAGGGGGGAGAGAGAAGACAGAGGAAAGTGTGTAATAAAAAGGCACAGGAAATAGGGAAATAAAGAATGTTATCGAGAGGGGGAGAAAGACAGAA
>NC_051415.1:16970759-16971262 GCF_015228065.2 Penaeus monodon
ACACAGCGCCTTGCCCACGCCGCTAAATATCCTCTGAGCCAGCAAGGAGGAGCACCAGCGCTGAAGACCATTCATAAACTTAGCGAGGGAAGAAGCCGTGACCATGAATGAACTCTTATTGCAAGTCTTGTTAAAAAAGCCAAAAATCCGCAGCCGGCAGCTCGTTGGTCAAAGGACATTAAGTGCAAAAGTTTGGGTTCTACATTTCTTTCGGAGGGAATTCAGTCGCGCTGGACGTACAGAAATAACAATCAAAGTTCCCTTGTTACCAAGCAGGCCGACGAGCGCCGCTGCGCAGTAGAACAAACGCACACACGAAACGGCCCTGAGCAAAAACAAATCCTTTTATGTTCGGAATTAAGAAAAAGTTTGTGGGGCCCGACGGCGGACAGGCGGCCGCGGCCCTCGTTCGCTGCGGAGGAACGGCGGCGAGGCGACTCCACCCGGACGCCCGAGCGAGCCGGCCCCCAGCGCCCACCCCGCCCACCCCGCCCTCACCCGGG
>NC_051415.1:16971310-16973025 GCF_015228065.2 Penaeus monodon
CTGCTGTTGCACTCGCACGCCCGCTTGTCTGCTTGCCCTGCCGCTGTGCGTTCTCTCCTGAACTATATAGTACTACAGCATAGTTCAATTCATTTCAATTCAAGGAAGTTTTCTTGAAGTTGCTGATAACGCATGGTTAAAATAAAGACAATGAAGAATAAATGACAAGATGATGATTATCAAAGAAATTTCAGAAAAGTTTTTGCACGATGTACCACGAAGCAGATCCCACACACTGAAATAACAAAATCAATCTGAAAATACATACTGATGAACATTCCCTCTCTAGACTTTTTTTCCCTTGAATTTGGTGAAGGAGTTTCCTGAAATAATTTTTTATAATTCGGTTATAAAGTTACTAATCAGTATGTCGAATGTCCAGTTCTTTCGGGTGCTCCACTTGGTCTTAAACCTACGCCGAATTAGTATATGCCAGACACTTGTGATCATGATTTATATTTTTGTGATACCTTGCACTTCGTAAAATGGTATTGTATGTGCTATGGGATTGTTTTGATTTTCCGTAGATGACACGGATATGTATCTTCTGATAATGTACAGTACTTTGTTTTGTGCATTTCTCAGATGGCAATATCGAAGAGAATAAGTTTCCCAATTTCACCTGAAGAAGCAGCAAATTTCACAACAAACTATTGATACTTAATTCAAATGTGTATATTTGTTCGACGTCTTATATATTTGCTTCTATTTTATTCTTATTTTTGCCATATCCCTCTCCATAAAACTATTATATGACTTCAATCAGTTCTACATACTCTGCATCAAAGTGTATAACACAAGACACACGTAATTAGAGAAAAAAAACGCCAAAACCTAAAACCAAAAGTACAGACCTATACACACAGCGACTCAGCCTTGTTATACTTCAGGCCGTCAAGAACATGTCCAGTTTTAACTCGAAAATGATTATGCTGTTCTCTCGGCAATGAGAACACAAGGCGCACGACGATGTGGATGAATAAAAGCCACGGGCAAAGCGGGAGGCGGCTGGGTCCCAGGTCATCATCACGCGCTTGCCTTCAGTCTGCTTGTTTAGCTTTATCACGCCGGGAATCATTCGTGCTGAGGCTGTGCTTGATTCTTGCTTTGGTTGATGGTGTTATTTCTGCTTGGTTGAGCTTATTCCCGTTCTTCTTTTTTTTCCCTTATTATTATTATTTTCTATTGTTTCACATGTACTGGAAGAAAAGGTGAAGAGGGAAGGGTAAGGATATCAGGTATTCCCATCGTGTGGGCTCCCCCACCCCATGACTGGCGTGGTTACAGATGGGCACTCGAGGCCCGCTGCCCTTACCCTTCATTCACCCTCGCACTCTGACTGCACGTCTTTTGTCTCTCGATTTTTGTCTGTGTTACCTTATCCATACATTTGGGACGCTCGCTGAGACACATTCACACTGAAGCTCTTTAACCTTAATGAACGCTCGACGCACAAATTCGAGAGCACGTACACGCTGGACGCACAAACGTACGTGCATGGAAGGCGCACACATGAACCTAAATAGCTCTACATATTGTGTGCATGTATATTCAATGCGCGTGTTGACGTGCATGGCATCTACTTCAAGTCACGTGCATCTTTTTTTTATAATCAAAATACCATACTTCCATTCATTTACCCATTCATTTTCATGTTGTAAAGCTAATAACCTGAGGCCCACTTGATGCCTACCTGCCTCAAACCTCTAAGCATG
>NC_051415.1:16973058-16973329 GCF_015228065.2 Penaeus monodon
TGGCATACACGCTTACCAGACATCCTCCCCCCCACCACCCCCTTCTCTCTCTCTATAACCCCACCCTTATCCACTTACGTTGCTATATTCTAGGATAAAGGCACGTGTACAAGGTACTCCTGACCTCCCCCTACGTCTGACCGCACCCCAAACCCTCCCAACCCAACACCCTGTCTCCCCTGACTCCTTCCCCCTGACGCGCATTTCAATTTTTCGTCATTATGTAATCCCCCTCCTCCTGACTCCCTCCTGACCCTCCCGTCTATCTTCA
>NC_051415.1:16973399-16973542 GCF_015228065.2 Penaeus monodon
ACTCTATGTGTGCACAGTGTCCAGTGTCGACTCTCGCTCCTCCCTGGCGCTCCCTTCATTCATCGCCCATTCATTCATTCCAATACACGTGTGTACACATGCAGCGTCACGAGCGCACACACCTCACACATCTCACTTGTTTT
>NC_051415.1:16973575-16973775 GCF_015228065.2 Penaeus monodon
GAGTCGGTTTTGCCTGCGTGCACACAACTTTGTTTCATGTCTCTATCTATGTCACAGAATTAGCACGGAATGATGTATATATGTATTCAAAACTACTCTAACGCCTTTACCAGTATTGCGATTTGCATTTGCTTCCGAGCACCATCGCAAAAGCAACCAAATAAGTGCATGCGTTCATACCTGCAGTCACACTCTACCAC
>NC_051415.1:16974005-16974074 GCF_015228065.2 Penaeus monodon
CTTTGTTTACCAAAAGAAGGAATGTGTTGGACGTGTTTGCGAAGCCGATCCAATGGTAATTCCTCAGGC
>NC_051415.1:16974642-16974936 GCF_015228065.2 Penaeus monodon
ATAACTTTTTAATATGACGAATATAGTTATGGCATTTGATTACTTGAACTTTGCATTACGCCTCATAATCCTAACGATGTTTTTTTTCTGTTGTTAGTAGCATTACTGTACTGTACTTAATACAGGACATTTATGTTCGTATTTGTTGCCCTTTATTTTAATAAGAATGATAGTTATCATAAAGTAAATCAATATCAATTCATTTATTAATCACAAGCTCATACATTTTTACAAATAGCGACGATATTACACTCCAAGCAGGAGATCCGAATCCACAAAATGCTCTCAGTGAAT
>NC_051415.1:16974973-16975710 GCF_015228065.2 Penaeus monodon
TGCCAATCGCCATCCGCAAACAATCTCGACGAGGCATCATCAGCATCACAGATTCACGCGACGTTGCCCCCCAGGAGAATGCCGATAAGGGCTAAAACGCGATAATAACGAAGGCGTCGACGACCCAAGACGGCGTTTGTTGCGAGGAATTGCCGCCAAAGATGGGACTACTTACGTTGCAAAAGCCATAAAGGAGGAATCGCAGTGACACTAATAGATGCATCCGTCACTGCCTCTCTCGCCTTGCATCTGATCTCTGCAATCGGGACCGTCATTTACAGCCCGCCAATGAGATACAAATATCTCGAAATCGCCGCTTGACTACTAACCTGATTGGTTAATAGGTCCTGGCAACCGCAAATTACTGAAGAGGGTGGGGGGGGGGGGGAGGGAATGGGAAAGAGGGAGGGGGGGAGAGGGGGAGGAAAGGGAATGGAAAAGAGGGGGGGGGAGAGGGGGAGGAAAGGGAATGGGAAAGAGAGAGGGGTGGGAGAGGGGGAGAAAAGGGAATGGGAAAGAGGGGGGGGGGAGATCGGGAGAAGGGGGGAGGGGTTTATGGAGGTAGGGGGAGGGAGGGAGGAGGGGTGGGCGGGGAGGGGGGGGACTGGCCACGTGCGGTTGAATCGCCTCGGCATTAAAGATCTCTATCGCGTCAGTGTCTTGCATGCATAAAAACACGCGCAAAGCAAAGGTGAATAATAATAATGATAAAGAATGGAGGACGGATGAACGCTATA
>NC_051415.1:16976588-16976828 GCF_015228065.2 Penaeus monodon
TATGAGATATTAATTGCCCCTCCCCCCCCCAATCTCCCCCCTCCTCCCGGTAACTGGTCGTACTGAACCACCAGAGCGTGACGTCATTTCCTCAGGTAGCTACATCGAGTGGGGTTTCTTCTTCTGCGAGGAAAATGGCTCCACATGCCAGCCGGGCTTTGGGTGAGTGTCATCAGCCTCGGGGAGGGAATTAGACCGTGTGTGTGTGTAATTAAAATTCGCATACGAAAAAAGGTTTTT
>NC_051415.1:16976928-16977201 GCF_015228065.2 Penaeus monodon
CAGCTTCCACATCACAAATTTTTCTAAAAGCCTCCCCCACCCAAATTCACGCATCTTTCATCCAAACCCTTTTCTCCTACGCCTCTCACTCACAGCCCTCCTTACCGTGCCTCTCTCGCCACAACTTCACAACATTCCTTCATCACAACCTCCCCCAAACCTCCCATCACAAATCACACCGGGAACCCCAAAGACCACCTACTCACACACCCCGAGCCCCGTTACAACGAACAAAACTCCTGAAAAATGCCTACCCGACAGTGACTCAGCAGA
>NC_051415.1:16977257-16977531 GCF_015228065.2 Penaeus monodon
GTCCAAAAATATGAAATTTTAGTATGTAGGGTTTTATAATTTTCGCGCATTTTGTTTAAACCTCTATTTTGTCTTTGATATTTAAAAAAATTCTCTTGTTTTTATTCGCTGAAAATAATCCATTGTCTTTTAAGATATTCCGATCTTAAGCCTTTCTTAAGAATATGATATTATAGGTTACATTTCGCTTTAATGATAGGCAGATGTTTGCACGGAAAGTCCTTTGTATTATCATATTGTTAAAACACTATTTTTCTTTTTACAAAATATATTT
>NC_051415.1:16977629-16977837 GCF_015228065.2 Penaeus monodon
TGGGTGTCCCCCCCTTTATATTTATATTTTTTTTAAATTTTATATTTATTTTTTATTATCCTTGTTATATACTTTTTTAATTATATATTAATTTATTTTTTAAAATTTATATTATATATATATATATTTTATATTAAAATCATGTCTGTATGTGTGTGTATATATGTTATTATGTTTTGGTGTTTATTTTATTTTTTATTTTTTTTTA
>NC_051415.1:16978712-16978965 GCF_015228065.2 Penaeus monodon
TTATGTTTTTTTTTTTGTTTACAAAGGGGAAATTTTTTTGTTTCCCCCCCCCCGCAAAAAGTTTTCATCGCTTGGTACATCTCACGTTGGAAAAAAAGTGCCTGGTTTTTTTTATTGCAAGAGGCTCTCCTCGTGCTCATCTTGTTATGTCTGAGATTTGTCCGTTCTAGTTAGGCAATAGAATTAGTAGAATGGGCAGAAAAAATTGGCTTTATGTCCCGTATCGGCCTGTCAACCTCCTTCTCGTTCTCCT
>NC_051415.1:16979041-16979156 GCF_015228065.2 Penaeus monodon
GTTTCTCTTCACTTCCTTGATTTTTTTTCTATTCGTCGCCATTTCTTTCTCCTCCTCCATAGTATGATTTGTATTTTTTCGTATTTTCTTGTTCTTCTTTCTCTTCCTGTTGCGA
>NC_051415.1:16979665-16979905 GCF_015228065.2 Penaeus monodon
ACACGTTCTCCCCCATACACAGCATAACTCTCAGCGTCACATATAAAACACTTACGCTCATACGCACGACCATCACTCTCATCTAAATATACATGACATACGACAGGTCCGCATGAGTCCTGGGATCATTGACGCCAAATATAGGCACAACTACGGCTTGGTATCGACGCGTGTAAAGTACGACCCTCCCCCTCCCCCCCCCCATGCTGGCGCCGACTAGACAGGCCTCAGCGCCCCAGG
>NC_051415.1:16983384-16983924 GCF_015228065.2 Penaeus monodon
AATCAATACGTGTAATGAATACCTTACAAAGAAAATTAGAAGAAAAAATAAGATACTATAACAACAAAGAAAAGATCAAAACAATAACACAATTAAAAATCTCTCTTTACCTTTGCCCTAATCCCCCCGTCTGAGCATGGACGAAAATTGCTATTCGAATCACATCACGCTACAGGTTACGGATGCCCCAGTTCGCGCCACGGATATTATTTAATCAAAGTAGCAAGTCTTACCTGTCACACTAATCCTATCCCGAGATGGCGCGCGCCTACGCGTCCGCACGTCCCCTCATGCACGCTGAGGGGAGCAATACAAGACACCCTATGAGCAAGCACGCAATTGGGTTCATATCTATCATATCAATTGATTGACTGTCAGCGCCGGGGAAGTTTTTTCAAAGAGTCAATTGTCCGTTTTCCGAGAGCATGTAGGATGTAAATGTGTTAATGGAAGTGCTGCCACGTACATGCATGTGGGTTTCTGTGCGTTGGCTCCTGGGCGTAAGGCAGAGGCGGGGAAATCGATGGGACGGCGGAATAG
>NC_051415.1:16984472-16987017 GCF_015228065.2 Penaeus monodon
AAAATTGAGCAATCTATTTTCCTGCATTTTATAAACATTTTATGAAAGTTTCCACGTGCATCAGAATATTAGACACGGCATATAAGAGATGAATTCATGCATAGACACATAAGTAGACAAGGATGAAATCAGGTAAACAGACTTTCACAGCCACCCGACAAATGCTCATCATTGTCTCCTCCAAACAAATGACGATCACCTGTGCAAAATACCCAACGAGTGTTTGATCAATATACATATATAAGCCTCAGAAATTCCACGGCCGCGGCAGTTACTCTAAATTGTACATAAATGATACTCCTCCGCCTTGGCCTGACTCAGATCATTAACATCAAGATGAAGTGCTCCGAGACTGTTCTCACGTTGTTCCAAATTGTTGCAAATCATAAGGTACGGAAGGCGCGAACCACAGAGGTACGCGGAATACTTCTATTTGCGATTGATTATAAGAATTTAAGAGTTTTTTTCTTATTATTCCTTTTCTCTCTCTCTTTCTTTGTGTCTGCGTAACAAGGGCGGAAAAAAGGGGTTTATTCAGGTGTTGAAGTCCGACAACCAAACACGCATCGAGGTACGTCGTGTCCTCCAGCAGGAAGTGAAGGCATACTGGATATTCAGGGGCATTACGGCGTCCCCAAACATTGCGCGGAAAAGAAGCTTCCTATTTTTAGTACGCATTCAAACCGAGCTTGACAAATAGTCGACGTAATACTCCCTTTAGAAAATCCAATACACAGTGCCGTCACCTGTAACTCGTTTAATAAGTTTACCTGCTCCAAGACGGCAGAAAATAGCACACGGCTGACTATTTTTAGCCTGGGGTCCTAACCGTCGCGTTTGTTAGTTCCTTTGTTGACGCTCCGGCCAGCACGCCATTGATATTGCCCTGACGACCTTTTATTATTTGCTCTGCGTTTTCTCCTCCCCGTATCTTGCGTGGACACTTACCTGCACGCTCATCAGAGGCACCAAAAGAGGCCGATAATGCAGCCAGAAGAGGAGAGATAACAGAAGAAATGGAAAGCAAATGTCGGAGAGTGTTTAAACGGGTGGATTCGGGGTTAGGTGGACTTCGCATTGATTTGCTGCATTGGCTGATGCCGCCCTCCCTTGCCTTCGTCGGTGATGAATAAGAACTTGCATTAGAAAGTAATTTTGACTCACAAAATGCCTGTGATTATAGGAGGTATCTTTAATTACACACGTCCTTCTAGTCATATCATTAATCTCTTGTGACGAGGGGGGCACAGAGGGACAACACTGCAGGTGTAGGCTGTTTTCTTACAATTGTTGTTTTTGTTGCTGAAAAAGTCTTTTTTTTTGGTACTGCTGTTGCTGACTCTGCAGTTCCTTCCGTTGTTGTTGATAAATAATCTTTTGGACAAGAAGGAGAAGCACATTGCAACACGTTTGTGCTTTAATGCAAGCACCGAGACTGTGCTGAGGGCGCCTTTGGTATACAGTGATGTTCATAAAAAGGTTGTGACCCCAAAGACTTAGAATCTAAAAATATTGTGTCTGTTCATTTTAATAATTATCAATTATCATACTTAAAAATAGACACGGTATATTTATAGAAGAATTCCCTTGAGAAAAAAAAATCGTAATAATATTTCATGAGGATGTATCTCTCGCTCTGTGAGCGCACAAGGGTATCAAGTGTACCAAACATCTTGCAGGTACACTTAACTCGGCGTTTGACCTTCTCGCGTGACTGTATGACCTATTACACAGGCACCGTTGACCCTAGAGATTTTACGAGTGTTTTGAGGGGCGAGAACGGCGGGGCGAGAGTAATCATGAGTTTAATGACAATAATGATATCCGCAGCTTGCAGTCATAACATGTTGTATGCCGGGCGCACAGAAAAAATTCCACCGTGGAAAGGCTAATAAATAATGCATACTCTGGGTTGTCATGGTGGAACAACATGCTACAACCTGATGAACACTGATCTTTCTGGATGACACTGACCTCTGTGCATGATACAAGCCCTTGATGCATAATGATGAAACGTCTGTGCGCGAGACCGAGCTTCCGTGCATGAACCGGTCTTACTGTGCGACAGATCACGCGAAACAACGATTCCATATTACAAAGCGTGTCATGAAATAACAAGACTCACGATGTCGTTATGATACATACTCGAAGACATACAAATGCGCGTATCCGCCCTTGGATTTACGAGCATCCTCACGTTGCGTGCGCGGGGAGAAGCGGCTCTTACTCTTTGCCTCCTCCTCCCCACATTTAGCCCTACGTGATCAACTACTTTGACTCCCCTGACAAGCCAGGACGACTCAGCTAGTTCAAATCCCCTGGCTCTCCTAATCTTCCTGACTCACCTAACCAAGTCATGACGACTCACTTACCCCCCCCCCCATCTACCTTCCGCCAACAAACTCCTTGAACTCCCCCACCCCCCACCCGACTCCCGCAATCAATGTCCCTTTTCCCTCCCTCCCCTACTCTTTTAACCAACACCCCTAACCCTTCTAACTCCCCGAGTACTATAACACCCCCCCTTCACCTATTCATCTTTAAC
>NC_051415.1:16987077-16987186 GCF_015228065.2 Penaeus monodon
CATCTCCTCTAACAGGTGACGCCGGTGTGGATTCCCGCGCGCGCGTAAGCTTAACACGGCATCCGATCTAGTCTGACATTGACTTTGATTCCGGGCTCTTAAAATAGCC
>NC_051415.1:16987583-16987893 GCF_015228065.2 Penaeus monodon
TCAGGAACGCACCAGAATCAAAGAGAGCTTAGACCTACCTACGCGGCGTGGCTAAGAAAGGGGGGGGGGGGGGATGCCAATGCGTCAGGTGAAATCAGAGTCAGGGCGAGTGAGCAGGCTTCGTACTCACCATGTGGATTCGACGCCGAAACCGAATAACGAAAACAAAACCCAGTTATTTTAAGCGCGTGAGGGCACCAGGGGGGAAGGGGGGTAGTCCTCAAGTGGAGGAGGGTCCTTGTTTTTTAAAGTGTTTCGACTAACAACTGGCATTCTATTATCAATCCTTTGCTTAGTAGATTTACAAAGG
>NC_051415.1:16988778-16989166 GCF_015228065.2 Penaeus monodon
CATTATTTACTCAACTATCGGGGGAGGGGGGTGAGAAGAAAGGAAGGAGGGGAAGGATGAGATGAAAAAACAGGACTTAAAGAATAAAGGGGGGGGTAGAAAAAGAGAGTGGAAAGGGGGGAGGGGTTTAAAGAGAAAAGGGAGATGAGGAAGAGGAAACGGAAGGGACCATCAGAAAGATGAAAAAGTGGGAAGGGAATGAGAGGAGAAGGGAGAGGGAGCTCAGAGAGAAACGGAGGATGGGAGAAGTGAGGGAAGGCTATTGAGGGAGTGGAGGGTGATGGAAGTGAAAGAGGAATAGGAAGGAAATGTGTAGGGATGCTTTTCAGGGTCCAAAGTGGGAAGGAAAGAGTGAATATAAGGAAGATTCGGGAGTGAGAAGCAGAGC
>NC_051415.1:16989325-16989411 GCF_015228065.2 Penaeus monodon
AAAGTTGAACCAACCCCAGTTAACCCAACATTCTTTTACTTTGGAAATATGGTATAAGAAACAAGAGTCAAGGTCAAGCGTTTGAT
>NC_051415.1:16990523-16990711 GCF_015228065.2 Penaeus monodon
GGTGGTAGATGGAGAGATACAGACATTCAGATAGACGAGAGGAAAAACATATGTGGACATACCTAAAGGAAAGGAAAGCACTCACCCCCTTCCAGCAAAATATAAAAGAAATCTAAAACAAACAAAACACAGATATTTTTAAACCACACATCCTGTGAACGTTATATAAGATCCTTGGTATGCGACAG
>NC_051415.1:16990910-16991039 GCF_015228065.2 Penaeus monodon
AGCCAGGGCGGTACCACGGGGGAGGAGAGGGGAGTTATCACACGTGGACAAGACGCAGGGATTCCTTGCCGTGACGCCGAGGAATGTCTTGAGGCGAGAGGGAAAAGCCGAGAAAGAGAAGAGAGAAGA
>NC_051415.1:16991093-16991180 GCF_015228065.2 Penaeus monodon
TTCTATCATTATTCTGTGGGTATTTTGTTGTTGTTTTTCTTGTCTTTTTTTACCGATGGTACAGATACATTACTATGTACTAATATT
>NC_051415.1:16991221-16991434 GCF_015228065.2 Penaeus monodon
CGAACTCTCTGTGTATGTACAGTGAGGGGGGATGATCTAGCACACAACACTATGTCAGGAATTTCTCCCCCGGATAAATATTGAGTAAAATTCCATAATGTTTACACTGTACAATGTAACGGGGTCAACACCTTATAACGTCACGCTTAGTTTATGCTGCCATGTTGAGGATAACGGCTTTACCTGTGCAACATAGCGTGAAGATTTTGGTTT
>NC_051415.1:16992051-16992117 GCF_015228065.2 Penaeus monodon
TTTAAAATATTATTAATATAATATTATATATATTTTATAATTATATTTTATATATCTTCGTTTTCC
>NC_051415.1:16993156-16993978 GCF_015228065.2 Penaeus monodon
GTGTGGTGTTTCCACGAGATCCGGGAACGAAGGCGTCCGAGCTGCGCACAAGACGAAGCCGAGTCGGAAAAACAAAAGCGAAACCGGAAACTGAGTCATCTGAAGCCAGGAACGTAGATCAACATTAGCTGAGACATAACAAGGCATCCCGATTCAGAAGCTAATGGGGCAGATTCAACAATGTCTGCCTTAATTACGAGGAAAATCCATGGCAAAAAAAGGGGGAAGTGTTTCAAAGTGGGTTAACTTCTCTCCCGACGGGCATTAAGGGCTAAACAAAAGAATTACGAGCAGTTACTCACTTGAAGTCTGTGTGCCCGAGGTAGGTGAGGAATTGCCTCCCCTCCCCTCCCCTCCCCCCGCCCGAAAATGTTTACTCGGTCCATAGTTATATATAGATCATAGCATTGTACCGTTTTGTTTTCGCTGAGACCTCGTTACTAAGATGCTTCAGGAAATATTTTGCGGTGTTGTCTCGGAACGATTTCTTCTCGCCATGAAAGAGTATACACGGGCGGTGCCAGCGGCGAAACAAGCGCCAGAGAGTCCGGGGGCCGTGGAGAGGAAATTTTCTTGAATATTATTACGTAGTCAACAGCAGTGATTGTCCTACTTCTTGTAACCCTTCTCTGAATCTACGTTGTTTCGGAAAAGTGTAATAGAGCAGGCATTACGTAAAAATTGTTATTGATGGTCGTTCGAGGTAATGTAATAAATGTTTAGTGTGTAATGTCTGTTTTAAAACTGAGTCAGAAAGTAACGTATTTGATATCCTATCAAGAAAATAATTATTAGTGGGAAGTGTAACAGACTTCACACACA
>NC_051415.1:16994058-16994501 GCF_015228065.2 Penaeus monodon
TTCTTATAAATGATAAGTGCCAGCGGTTCTCCCACACTACCCACGTTGTTCTCCTGTTGTGAAGGGGAAGTGAGTCTTAAATGATCCTCCGTGATTTTTAAAGAACAAAAAAAGGCAGGGATATGGCCAAATACTCGAGGTGTTTTCGATGTTGAATACAAAGCAAGAGAAGTACGTTTATGCTCACACGTGACAGAGCGAAGATATTAAGAGGTGTGAAACGTAAACTTCAAAACAGAAAACACATCAAAGCGCTAAAGAGTTCGGACGCTTGAGCAAAGATCTCTCGCTTCCAATGTTTTTTTTTTCTTCTTCTTCCCTTGTAAGTCGTTGGAAACATGCCATCATAAAGGTTTTTAAAAATATATGTATATAATTGATACAAGGATAATACATAATAAAAGAGTATTAAAGGCAGAAGATAGTACAGTCACACCTACGGA
>NC_051415.1:16994603-16994952 GCF_015228065.2 Penaeus monodon
CTCATTCTCAAAAACATTGCTCCTCAAGAACCTCTACCTCAAGACGCGGTGAACTGCCATCTGATAAAAGCAAAAATAAAGTGTCATAAAAAGCGCTCGGGAGTGGGGGGGAGGGGGGAGAGGGGTGGCTAAGAATTATTATTGCTTAGAGGAAATATCTCTCCTCTCTCTCCTCTCTCTCCTCTCTCTCCTCTTACTCTTCTCCTCCTCTTCTCCTCCTTCTCCACTCTCTCCTCTCACTTCTCTCTTCTCTATCTTCTCTCTCCTCTCACTCTTCTCTTTTCTTTCTCCCCTCTCTCCTCTCACTCCTCTCTCTCTTCTCTCTCCTCTCTCTCATCTCACTCCTCTC
>NC_051415.1:16996225-16996940 GCF_015228065.2 Penaeus monodon
GCCCATCCCTTTGCTCATTTTTCCTTGTTCAATTCTAGGTCTATCTTGTTAAATACCCCACGATGACAAATACTGTGCTCGTGTGTATGTTTATTGACTTAAACACCAGCGACAAGGAAAGTGAGCCGTTGAGCAAACAGTATAAATGAGAGCTGAGAGAGCGTCCCCTGCGGTTGGCATGCAGGCACAGGCGAGCAGGCAGAGGGTGAAGGTCGCTCACGTTCCCCCAAGGCCGTTTCATAGTATAAACTCATCTCTCTATGATCCAGCGGTCTCAGATTGTCCTCCCGGCCAAGGATACGAGCCCACTCAATCTAGATAATACGCAGAGGGTACAGGACTTGTAAATGCATGATTCGGTTAATCCAAAGGTCTTGGACACTCTTCCCTGAGTTTCAAGGGCGTAAGAGAGAGAGAGAACCCCAAGGGCCTTGCTGGTGTCCCGGCTGTGACCCCTACGGAGGACGGGAAACATGCGTTGTGTAGTGTTGTTAAAACCTGGGAACAAGTTGGCCCACAGCCGTCCTGTGCCGTAAATGGACGCGCGCGCGGTGAAAATAACATTGCCGTTGTATTTTTATCCCGGGAGTGCCACTGTGGCCGCTTGCCCCCCCCCCCATTGCCCCTTCCTCCTCTCCCCTTCACTCTCCACCCTTTCAAATTTTTTAAAATTACTATTTCCTCTTTTCTGCATGTCTGTTTTAGTGATGTGTAA
>NC_051415.1:16998000-16998225 GCF_015228065.2 Penaeus monodon
TTTCCAGGAAGTCCCAAGCAGCACCATAACACTACCTCACTGTCACGAAGACTGGTGACTCACTATGCTGCAGTACGATTGCTTAGAACAACGAAGTAAAGCTCGATTTGCAAGGCTGTTCTTCCCGACCAAGCGGAGATGTTGCAAGCGGCGCCCCACTCGTATGTTCCCGATGCTACTCCCGCGAGTGAATAGGATGGTGATAATGACGATAAAAACATTCTT
>NC_051415.1:16998327-16998449 GCF_015228065.2 Penaeus monodon
CAAAAATCACGATTATAAATGACAAACCAAAATATCACTTTCACAGACGACCAAACTATGACTCTACATAATCCTAATAAACCCTAAATCTCCCTAAGCGAGCCAAGAGATCATCACCTTCG
>NC_051415.1:16998499-16998583 GCF_015228065.2 Penaeus monodon
TTCATCAGCCTAAAGGAAGCCAAAATATCACCTCCACAAACAAACGAAAATATTACCGCACTCTAGCCTGTCCCCCTCCCTTAA
>NC_051415.1:16998712-16998992 GCF_015228065.2 Penaeus monodon
GCTAACAAGCCAAAGCAAATCGCCTCCAACAAACAGCAAAACCGGCGCCCCACCACCCTACGGCAAGCCAGAACACCCCCTCCACAAACAACAAAGCGAGCCGTGAACACACCGGCCCACATACACGCGGTAATGGATGTCCCACTGAAACCCGTCCAAGGATCTCGACATCGGCACGCGCGTCCTCCCTTGCGATCTCTTTTATCCCGGCGCCCTAACTCCCTTGGACTCCCTCGCCCCCCACCCCCACCCTCCCTTGGACTCCTCTCCCCCCCCTTCT
>NC_051415.1:16999161-16999287 GCF_015228065.2 Penaeus monodon
TATCTTCCTCACTCTTCCTTTATTCCGCCCTTTCCCCTTCTCTTCATTTTCTCGACTATCTCCCTCTTTTCATGTGTAATTTTATTTGATTTCCTATTCTTCCCTTTTTTGAAAATGTACCGTTAT
>NC_051415.1:16999789-17000125 GCF_015228065.2 Penaeus monodon
TTACCTCCCCCCTTCACCCCCTCCCATAGAGTGAACATACATCTCTCGTGAGCCGCTTAAAGGGAGGCAAGAAGGGGGGGGAGGGGAAAAGGTGAGGGAAAAGGGAGTGTTAAGACCAGAGGAAAAGGGGAGGGATGGGGAAGGGGAGGGGAACAGGGGAGAGAAGGGGAGAAGAGGGTGAGGATAGAAGGTGGTGAGGGGGTGAGGGAAGAAGGTGGTGAGGGAGTGAGGGGAGAAGGTGGTGAGGGGGTGAGGGGAGGAGATATAACGGATGTTCAGCCGACATCATGACGTCAGTATCGGTAACAAGAATGTGAGGCTTATGTGATGGGCCTA
>NC_051415.1:17000792-17001005 GCF_015228065.2 Penaeus monodon
AAATCATGTTTATATGAAATTTATAGTAAATAGAATTTCCAACAGAAAAAAAAGCATAAAAATACATTTGCATAGACAAGCTCAAGCTCCCGTATATTTTTACTCCTTACAACATCTATAAATATAGCAACACTATTCTAAAATCCTGAAAATAGGAATAATATAACATAAATCCTACTTCAGGCTTTGAGAGACAAAAATAAAATCTCTCCC
>NC_051415.1:17001047-17002949 GCF_015228065.2 Penaeus monodon
GATAACGAAATTTCACACATTTTTCCCCCACCGTTTTATCTGACGTAACAGACACTCGCCTGGTTGTACGTGTTAACTGAATGCTTTAAAGGACAGTCATGTGTTTGCTCCTTTGAGTGATGATGTTGGTATAAATTATCATTGGCCTTTTTTATGGCTATTTTAGGCTTTGGAGAGAATCTGAATTAATTGTTAGATTTATAAAGTTGTTGTTTTTCTTTTCTTTGATATGTCTGGATGTCGTGATTTGTATTTGATGTGTAAATAAACGAAGTGAATTGTTACAATGCTTATATTGCCAATATATTTTTAACTGGGAGGTTATTTATGCTTCAAATGTTTTTGAGTTTGTTGTACTAAAATTCAGTGGTAGAGTATGAACCCCTTATCATTTAGTATTAAAGACTACTGCTAATGAAAAAATCGTAGTGGTGACTGTGAAGTCCGCACACACGCTCTCGGAGATATAAATTCTTTGCAAATAGGACTTTACCCAAAGGTTCTAGATATTTACTACTGTAATCTACCGAGTGGCGCCTTTTTAGCCCGCCACCTTTGATCATAATATGGCACCTTTTTAGCATTCAATTTTAGAGCTCGCAAAACCGCGATACTTCCCTCCTGTCACCCCCGACGTGGGCCACACTGATCCACTAGTGAGGCTTTCATCTTCGCATGTTTATGTTCACATTTGTCCCGACGCGTTACGGGCGCCAGCCAGCGGTGTCTGCTCGTCGGCCAAAAGGGGATCCAGCAATTCACCCGCCCGTGCGATGGCGAATGACGTAACGGATCCGCGGGTCGTAGCCTGGCTTTGGCAGAATCTCTGACGTCACCATGGCATGAGCTTGCCGTCAGCTAGAAGATTCTGGAAGACCTGGTCAGAAGGAAGGGTGGGTCCCGTGGGCATTAGGGCCACATGCCCAGTGCGCCAAAGGGGTGGGTTCGCCCTGGGTCAAGAGGGACAGGTCCTTCGCCGTGACATTCCTGCACGAGGGAAGGGGAGCAGCGCGGCGCCCTACGCCGACCCGGAGCCAAGGTGCGCTCGCTACGCCGGCTATTTGGCACCTGCGCCGAGTCCTTACACCTGCTTCACGTGCCTCCACTACGGCCGTCACGCTGCCACGTCACATGCCGCCCGTATGTCCGTCACTGAGAGTAATTGTCTTCTATCTTGCGCTCACAACCACGGGGTCTTTGACGCTGCCTTAATCAATTGTTTATGGCGTGATACCTTGCGCACAATGGCGAGTTTCGATAATTTATGAAAAGCTGGATTCGTATAATTGTCTTTAAGAAAGAGATTTGGGAGTGTTTACATGCAGACGTAAAAGACAAATCGCCTCTGCTTGTCCAAACCTACCCAGACTGAAGTAAAGTATGTGTTACATTGGAGGCAGATTATCGTACTCCCCTGCACAATTTATAGTACACGTAGATGTTTATCTCGGAGTGCAGACTTTACCTAAATATTTTACATCAAGTTGTTCCTCAAAGCATTCAACTCAACGCATTCTTCTCCGATGAGCAACCGCGTGCAAAAAGTTCGCGAACCTTTCATCAGAGCATCTCAGACCAGCCCCAAGAAGCTGCCTCGGAGACTCAACGTTGACGCTTATTCCGCACTGAACATGAATTATTTGAATATTCGTTCGACATGAGAGAACACCAAAGAACCCAAAGCAGCGTGACTCAGCCATATTCGCAGCGTCATGGAATGTGAATGGCTGGTTTGGGAAAACGGACCACGGATTCTGAAGGACGAGGTCTGTTTTTTATACGTGAAATTGGATTTGATCCACGATTAATCTATTCCTTCGCTGATCGTTCTTTAGTGGTATTTGTATATTTTCTTCTAAATCTTATGTTTATAAAGATTACAGAATGATATATCCACATAGG
>NC_051415.1:17003041-17003153 GCF_015228065.2 Penaeus monodon
TTTAGTTTGTTGAAAACTAATGCTGCTTTATTCCGCAGAACCCAGTCTCAATCACCTCCCTTCTCCTCTTCCCCTACCTCCACCATAAAAAGAGAATCCACAGTTCCCCCCC
>NC_051415.1:17003176-17003441 GCF_015228065.2 Penaeus monodon
CACAACCGAATCCAACAAAACCGGCAAGGATACGCTTTTCCAAATTCTGCGAGGAAGGTAAGGGCGGCCAAACTGTGTCAGGTGCTGCCCCCTGCCCAGCTGACGGACGACCCGGACGCGCAGTAGCAGTAATTAAGGCGGCGAACCTTTTTGTTTAAGATCATTTGCGGTGCTAATGACCTTTATGCTGCATCAGGTCTGTCGCCGACGCGGAAGAGGCATCGTTTGTGCAGTGTAATTATTTTGGTCATTATTGTAATTTGTC
>NC_051415.1:17003609-17004282 GCF_015228065.2 Penaeus monodon
ACGTGCGTACGCGCACGCTAGGTCTACCTCTGCTACATCCGTATACACGTGCTGTGTATGCTTGTATGTTTATATGTGTGATCCCCAGTGTGTGCATATCTGCGTTAGCAATCTACAATCGCCTCAATTTAGTACTTCCCCAGATTAGTAGCACATAAGTACTTTTCTTGGGTCTAATTCCACCCCTTGTCTTTACTTAACTCTTCAGCCGTGAATTATGGCCAGCTCCTACATACAAATTTTCATGCTAAACCAGGAAAGCTTCAATCTAAATACTGTAAATTCTAAAAGCATGATATTTGCGATTCTTCAGGATTTCTGATATGAATGCATTATCTTTTGTGTTTTATTTATAACTATTTTTATTATTTTGATTTATTTATCTATCAAATATTCTATTGTTTAGTCTTATTGTATAACTTCATTATTATATTCTGTGGTATTTAATTCTTTCATGATTGCTTTATTTATAATTATTTTATTATTTTGATGTATTTATCTATCATGATTCTTTTGTTTCGTCTTATTTGTCGTAACTTCATTATCATATTCTGTGGTATTTATTCACTTCATTATTTGATCATCTATGTCACGTTCTCTCAGGATCATACCGAAAGAGAGAAAGGGTAAAAATAAGGATAAAAAGGAAGAGAGACAAACATCAATAATGGTA
>NC_051415.1:17004729-17004917 GCF_015228065.2 Penaeus monodon
GGAAGAAGAAGAAGAAAAAAACAGCGAATATTTCTGAGTTATTTTTACGCGCGTCTTCAAGTATTACTAACGGCAGATGGATCACGGTCGAACGGGCAGAGGTGTCACGTCATCTTAATATAGACACCAGGAATTTTTATAGCGTGAGGACTCTTTGGTATCACCCCCCCCCTGCCTCCACCCCAGCG
>NC_051415.1:17005008-17005455 GCF_015228065.2 Penaeus monodon
TACCTTATGCTCTCACCTTATCTTTCGCTTCCTAAGGATCCCCCACCCCTTACCCTCATTTTTCTCATGTTCCCTACCCGCCATCCTCTTCTTAAATCCTCTTAGCCCACCATTCTCTCTCGTTACTCGCCTCCCCCAACATTCCCTCTCCTAACCCCCTCCCCCAACATTCCCTCTCCATACCCCCCTCCCCCGCCATTCCCTCTCCATACATCCTCCCCACCTCCCTTTTCTCATACCCTCCCCCATCCATCCACCCTCCTCTCCCCACTCCACCAACCTCCCCCCTCCCCCACGTAGCTCCTCCTTCTCCACCCTGCTAACTGCTGTGGAAGTGGTATGTGGCCTTTTCGATGGATCTCCTTCTTACGTCATCATTGAGGGAAATTCTCTGCCGTTTCACCTGCGTGGTTTCTGGCTTTTTTTGTCATTACTTTTACTGTCTCA
>NC_051415.1:17005565-17006179 GCF_015228065.2 Penaeus monodon
ATAATGATAACAAGCGCAAGACTAATAACAGTGATAATGATGATAAATACATCACCATCGTCGTTAGCAGAAATTCCTGATGTGATGATACAGCGCTGCATGATTTATTTTCTTTTGTTTTATCTTATCTTGCTGTTCGTCTCACTTCTACACATGAGACAAGATCGTGTTTTTTTCATCCCGAAAAGGTGAATGTCCTGATTCCCTGGAAAATGGAAAATGACTTCCCTTTCCTAACAAAAATATGAGACGTATCAGAACAAGTATATAAATGTACGGGTATGTTAATGCATATGAATGACCAAAACATAGAACGTCCAATATCCATACCACATCGCATTAGGAATGTGTATCATCCTCTGTCAGACTAAAAGTGCAGCTTATTCGTTGTGGATATTTTATAACAATAAAAAAATTCATCATATAAGGATCTAACTGTGATATGATTTTCTGTAGGGGGAACTGATGCAAGATAAATCTAGTGATCTGGTATTAGCCTCTTTTTGCGAAAAATAAAGCCTCAGTTTTACTTTCTGTATTTATATAACATTACTCCAAACGAATGCACCGCTGTTCACACACACAACTCATCAGTTTGTCTTGCAACTTAATAT
>NC_051415.1:17006527-17006803 GCF_015228065.2 Penaeus monodon
TCCCCGCTTTATTTACCTTCCCAAATAAAACCGTTTATCTCGATCCTCGCCACACCTGTGATGTTGAAGCACAATCGCAGCAACGCCCGTCTTCTGAGGTCACCAGCTGACCTCCGCTTCACACCTGTGCCTGCTGCCGCTGAGACTGACCCTGAGCGGCTTCCTAGCAGAGTCTGGTGCTCTAGAGAATCTGTGTCAGGCTGGTCAAGTTCTTTGACCTCGGCGGTTAACTAGACTATATGCTGTTGATTGAAAGATAGGTCGATGGATAGAGAG
>NC_051415.1:17006928-17007614 GCF_015228065.2 Penaeus monodon
ATCGCGCGCGCGCGAGTTTATTCATACAGCAGGTGGTTCATCTGGGTTACTATTAAGAAACTTTTTCAGTGAGTTCTTGAGCCGCTGGAAATCTGCTTGCGGTGTTCCACAAGCAAGGTGCGTATATATATAAAGACTTAAACCTTATACTAACAAGAATAAAACAAGTGTCTCCTACAAGACTGAATTGATACACAAATAATACTCGTTTACATCTTTTCTTTCATATGTATAATCTTAAAGTGTCGCATATACTTGAACGTTTGACTGCTCGTTCGTTTTAAAGAATACATACATAATAGGGCTTGTAAATGGACCATCCGGATATTTACATTATCACAGTAAAGCTCGTATAGCGCTCAGTAATAATCCAACATCAATGTTTAGTAATAATGTTACGAGTTGAACAATAGAATAATCATTTCTCACCTACCACGCAGAAAAGACCTTATCCCATACCAACGCATTATAAAAATTGGGATAGGACCCTAACAGTGTTTTGTGATTCACTGAAAAGTTAATAGCTGCTGACCCTGCGTGCCTCTTTGCTGCTTGACCTTGCCTCATTTACTCAGCACACCTGGTCTATGTTGATTAGATAACACCTGTTCCCAGTAGTATCTAAATGTCTGTATGCTATAGTCTGGCATTGATAAATTTAGGTTAGAGTAATTGCTAACTCTGCG
>NC_051415.1:17008060-17008922 GCF_015228065.2 Penaeus monodon
TCGGAATGAACCTGCATTGGCATAGGCTATCACATCACAACATTAATTTTAACGATGATTAAAAGGTAATACGTAATTCGGAGCGAAGGACTCATTTTAAGCCTTCATAACGGAACCCTAGATTGAACAGGGAAATATATAATTAAATAAACCCGAGTTAATGGATCTATAAAGGTTTCCGTAGTATAATTCTCGAAGACAACCAGAATATGAGGAGCAAAATCACGGTGAATGAGCGAGGCCGACCGTATGGTAAGCCTGATAATAACCCGTGATGAACAGGAGCGTCGCCTCGGGCCATGCTAAAGCCTAATACCCTCTCTATTTACATAAGTAATTTCCTGGGTGATGGTGTGGTTTCCAAGGTGTTGGTGGAGTCATTAATGATTACCTGACCCCCACCTGACCCACCTCGACCTGACCCCTCACCACGTGCGTCCGGCTTTCCTTCGCGACTTCGTAACCTTGACACAGTAGATCGGGGTTATAAAGAAGAGAGAAAATGGAAATGGGAGGGGGAGAGCGAGAACAGTAAGTGATAATGTGTGATGTGCTCTTTTTTATATGTGGATTTTACGACAAAGGGTAGTTAACACAGAATATAATTATCTCAAGCAATGCTTAATTACAATGTGTGTCAGAAAATCGTATTACTCTAGAACTAGTGCTTTGGCACAGAGTAGTACCATTGCGTTACGTCGTTGTATGGGATGGTATATATTATGCCGTAGTTTCTATAGATTACGTTTCAGTGCTACATGTATACAGGGATAAACACAGAACTACATCTGATAACGTTATTGAAAAGAAAATATAGTGCATATAACAAAACTACTTATTACTCATTCCTCCTCTTCACCAT
>NC_051415.1:17009475-17009652 GCF_015228065.2 Penaeus monodon
AAAAAAAAAACCCAAAACCCACCCTTTCACATGTTCCTCACGAAACTCTCCTGTCGTGGCCAGTCGCAGCCTCCCACGCAGCCGTCAGCCGCTTGGTAAAATGATTACCTTAGAACACTGTAGCCTTCTGATGCAATTTTAGCGGCTAACTCGCTGTCATTCAGTAGTGAGAGCCAT
>NC_051415.1:17010371-17011784 GCF_015228065.2 Penaeus monodon
AGTCCCTTTCAGCCCCTTTTAAAGAATTTTCAGGTTTGTAGGTATAAATTTAAAAAAAATAGGAAAACAATAGATTATTACTCCATGGAAAAAAGAGACAACCGTTTAGGAGTAAAAAAATCGGGAAAATATGGTTTGAGGGAAAGTCTATAATTTAAATGATAACTGGCACATCAAAAGCCAAGAGGATTTGGAAGCACATTTCCTAATTCTAAATTATAGTGTCCTTTTTAGTGTTTTAGGAGTAAATCTAGCTCATTCTTAGATTAAAATTTCATGAAGCCTTGAGAGGTTTTTTTTTGGGGGGGGATGAAATTCTTTTTTGGTGTCTTTTGGAGTAAAATGAAAAATAAATTTAAAGATTACAGCCCTAAAAGTTTAAAAAAACCGGGAGAAAGCATATAAAAGGGCCATTATGAAATTCGGGTTTAAAATGGTTTCCTAAGATTTTTAAACATTTTTAATTTGTTTTTCAGACCTAAGGACATTTTACCCCACAAATTTACACATTTGATAGCAGGACTTTTTAAAATTCAAAACCCTTTCTTTTTTTCTCTTGTCTCTTTTAAAGTTGTTTGCAACATAAGAAAATATAGCATCTTGCTTTATTGCTGTAATTGTGTCACATAATTTGATTCTCTCCGGGGAAAAAGGAAAAAACAAAATTTAAGTACTTTGTTTGAAAAAAACAATTATTTACAATACCCAAACCCACGGGAATTTCCCCTATAACAGGGGAAACCCCAAAACCTTTTTTCATGAAACACTCTTAAAAAAAATTCCCAAAACAACTTTGAAATACTATTGAAATAATTTACATTTTCCCTCAGGCATGTTTTCCCAGAAAAAAATCCAAAAGGAATTTTTCAAAAAAAATTTAAAAAAAACCCTTTTTTCCCGTCTTTCACTTCACAAACTTTTTTCCCCAAACACAAATGCCACAGAAATTTTTTTTGACCTCAGTACCCAAAGGAAGAGAGTCCTTTTCCCAAAACTTGGGCGGCAGAAATTCCCCCAGGGGTTGAGAAGGACCTTTTACCTTTTTCACATCTTTGTGAGGGCAATACTGAAAAAAACATCTACACAGCAAAAAAATTTTTCCCCCCTTTTTTTTAAAAATTATGTACTAAAACATACGCAGTGCTGACTGCCTAAGAAATAACTTTTTTTTTTTATACATTATGCGGCATTATTCAAGTATACTATAACCCTTTTTCTTCTAAATAACCTGGCTAACTGGCTACACAGCATCTTCTGGTCTTGGCGAGCATCAGGAAAATATTTCTTGGATACATAAAAAATGATAGTCTTCACAAAAATGATTTTAACCGAAATTAGGAAAGTGGATTATACCAGATGAGGCTATTAATTATTATTGATGAACAACAACAAAATGCATAAAAGGCCACACCA
>NC_051415.1:17011823-17011996 GCF_015228065.2 Penaeus monodon
ACTATAGGACTCTTACCCAGCAGCCAGTTCCTTGCATATTATGGACAATGTTGGGTGTTCGTAACAATAGTTTCTTGCTTATTAAGTCATAAAGCTCCAAAGTCTCCCTGCAATTTTTTTATCCTTTTCAAAAAACAAAATCAAATTCCTTAACACCTAGCTGATTACAGTAA
>NC_051415.1:17012035-17012668 GCF_015228065.2 Penaeus monodon
AAAAACTATCCCAGATATTAACCAGCTGTAAAATGGATACAGTTTGATGTAACAAGTACATTTTGGACACTGATTGTGTATAAACCAATGAACATTTTACACACATTATTGAAGATCAGCAAATTTATGTAATGGAAAAATTTTTGGCTTTTAAAAACCATACAACCCCAAAAAGGTTTTTTTTTTTTTACCAAACCGGGAAACCGTTTAAATCAATAACTTCATTTCTCTGTATAAAAAAAACCCCTTTGGGCATATTAGAAAAACCCATATATGAAGACAATTAGCATTTATGTACATAAAATACTACATGGAAAAGATACAGCTTATTCAAGCACTGTTCTCAACAAACATTCGTATGTGTTGACGTACACATTTAACACACGAAAGGTACATACTGAAAGTCACAAACATTAACAATGCACATGCAGAATCAGCATACGGCAGAAAAAAAAACCTTGACTTTTATATAAACAATAAAAACCCCCCTGCCCCCTTTTCCCTACCCAATCCCCACCCTTTGCCCCAAACCTCACTTCATTACATCCCCCTTTAAAGTAAACACAAACATCAATCCCTCTCAATGAAGAGACATTTTAAACATACATATCTTCCAAAATAAGCATCTTCCAT
>NC_051415.1:17012697-17013757 GCF_015228065.2 Penaeus monodon
TATTCAATTACACACAGAAGTATGGTTAAAAAGAGGCTGAAAGCTTTATAATCAATGCCAATATAACTCATTCATATGGAATATATAGTAAATGAAAGTTTTCAAACTAGACTTTTTTATCCATTCTGTCATCTTAGGAATTACAGTTACACACTGGAGAAATAGACAATATTAAAATGTAGTTTTATTTCTTCCTTTAAACTGAATAACAACTAATAAAAATTACTTAAATGATCCACATACAGAGATGATCATCAGTCTGAGAGATAGGTAGGAGCCAATTAAAGGAAAAAGTTGTTCAAACACACCCAAACCCGGGTTAAAAAAACCAAAAAAGATGGGTGTTTTTTCCAGGTCCCCATTTTAAAAAAAAAACATAGGGGGTTTTACGGGACATTTTCCCAGTAAAAATATGAGATGGTGCAGTTATAGGGAGAAAAAAAATTCTCAACACTGTTTGCTGGGAGGAAAAAGACATGCTTATGATGGTTTGTTGGAGCTGGCCCCGGTTTCAAAATGCCTAGGACACAGCCACAACCATTTCTCAGAGGGTAAGTTTTTAAGGAAATTTGGTGGCATTGGTTATGAGAGGCATTCAAAAAAGCTTAATACCCAAAATTTTGCGTCATCAAAGTTAATGTACTATCATAAGACCGTGGAAAGTTTGGTCACATTTTTTTCAGATTATAACCTGATTCTAACATGAATTAAAACAATAAAATGTTCTTGAAGGATGAAAATCCATATAAAAAAAATTGGCATAATATACTTAACAAATCAGTTTAATTTTTTTCCTAGTTTCAACTTAAAAAAGTAAACTAAATTATCAAGATTCATATAAAAAACTAAAAATGACAAAGTTTTCAATAACAAAATTACTAGATCCCAAATACTTACCACAACATTGTAGCAAATCAATAGATAAAAAAAAAGGATTATATTAATATTATATTAAATTTCCCAATTTTCCGGGCTTATGGATTTTGCTTCTGATCTCATTATTCAGCCAATTCCGAAATATGTATCAGTACACACACACAAACCCCCACACCCCACTCCC
>NC_051415.1:17013859-17014359 GCF_015228065.2 Penaeus monodon
GGGGAGGGCTATATAAAAGAGGAGGCGAATAAGGAGGGGGGGAAGAGAGGAGGGGAAAAAGGGTTCCCCAAAGGGAAGGACAGCAAAAAGCCACTAAAAGGGGACGAAAGGTTGGAAAAAAGAGAAAAGAATAAGATAGAGGAAATTTGAGAGTAAGGGAAGGAATCGGAAAAGATATATATATAAAATAAAAGGGGGAAAATAGGAAAGAGATAAAATAAAGGGAAAAAAATAGAAAAATATTAAATATAATAGAAATTTGAAGGAGTAAGATAAGATAATATATTAATAGAGAATTTGAGTGATATAAAAAGGGGAAAAGAAAGATTAAAAAGATTTGATAAGAGGACAAAAAATAAATAAAAGATGAAGATATAAAGAAGGTAGAGAAAAAAGGAAAAGTTGAAATAGAAAAGGGGAAAAATATAGATATTAAAATATATAAAATAAAAGTATTAAGGGATTAGGGATTTGAGATATAAAATATCAATAAGATAAAA
>NC_051415.1:17014655-17015792 GCF_015228065.2 Penaeus monodon
GGGTGTTGGGGGTGTGTGGGGGTGATTTTGACCGTTGTTGTATATATAATAGAGAAAAAATAATATAGATATATAAAAAGGAAAAATATAAATATTATAATATATATAATATAGATAATTTAAAATATTTTATGGAAACATATATAGGGTATATATAATTGGGGTATATTAAAATATAAAAGAATATATATTTTATATATTAAAAATAATTTTGGGAAAATATTGGTAAAGATAAAGTTTTATATAGTATAATTTTATTATTATAAAAGAAATTCTATGGAAATTAGATAAAGTTTATATAAATATATATTTTGTATAATATGGGGTAAAAAAGGGGGTTTTATATAGATGTAATTATAAAATAATTTTAAAAGATCGGGTAAAATTATATTTTATATATAAAAAAATAAAAAAATATAGGTTTTATAAAAAAAATTTTATTATATAATATATATTAAAATTCCTATTAAAATTTTAAAATATTATTTATATATATTAAATATTATATAAAATATATATATGTAAAAAAAATATAATTTATGATATATATAATTTAAGATATTTAAAATTTTATATAAAAATATACAAAATATTAAATATACACAATAATATATTCTAAAATTTTATAAAAAATATATATATAAATATATTATATAAGATATAATAATAATAAAAATTATACATATAATTTTAACAAAAATTTTATAATCTTTAAAAAATTAATATATGTAATATATAATTTTTGTTTATATAATATATATATATAAATATATATAGAATATAATATATTATAAATATAAAATAATTAAATAATTTTAAATTTTATTTAAAATTTATATATTTTAAAAATATATAAAAATTTCTTAAAAATATATAATATAAAAATATTATTTGGGGGGGGTTTTTGTAATAATATATAATATTTTATATATATATAAAATAAAATAATATATAATACCTATATATTAAAAATATTATAATAATATATATATATAAATATTATATATATAATATATATAAAAGGGTTGGTTGTGTTAAAAATTTATATGAAAAATAAGATTTTAGATATATACATATATAAATAAATTTATATAATATAGATATTAAAATATAATTAATTTAAATAAAATAATTTTT
>NC_051415.1:17015856-17016125 GCF_015228065.2 Penaeus monodon
GATTATATATCATTTTTTAAAATCATAATTAAAAATAAAATTTTTTATTTTAATATTATAAATATTATATATATATATAAATTTTTATATATTTTATATGTAAAATATAAAAATGTAATTAAATAATATTTTTTGTAATATATATATATTTTAAAATATATATATATATATATAAAATTATATATTTTAAAATTTTTATTTTTATATAAAAATTTCTTTTAAAATATATATATATTAAAAAATTTTATATTTTATTAAAATTTTTACAT
>NC_051415.1:17017132-17017202 GCF_015228065.2 Penaeus monodon
TTATTAAATATTATTATTAAAAATTCTTATATTATTATTAATTATTATTTATATTATATTATTAAAAAAA
>NC_051415.1:17017267-17017339 GCF_015228065.2 Penaeus monodon
ATATATATATATATATATTTTATATATATTAATTTTATATATATATAAATTAAAATAATTTATAAGTATACA
>NC_051415.1:17017429-17017587 GCF_015228065.2 Penaeus monodon
AAGAACCCTTTTGGGATATCTTTTTTTATCAAACTCTTCAATTAAAATTTTTATTTTAGGGGTTTTATAAAACATTAAATTTTTATTTTTTATTTTAATTTTTTTTGGTTGGTTTTTTTTTTTGTGTTTGTTGTGGTGGTTTTTTTGGGTTTTTTATT
>NC_051415.1:17017715-17019554 GCF_015228065.2 Penaeus monodon
GATTTATATATTTATTTATTAAAATTAAAACAATTAATTATTTTATTTTTAGTGTGTTTTTTTACTATATAAATTTTAGATTAATAAAATAAAATATATTATATATATATAAGAAAAAATATAATAAAATAGGAAAATATTAAAGATATAATAAAATATTAAATTTTATAATTATATTTTTAAAATATAATTTTATAGAAAAATATATATTGGTATATATATAAAATATTATAATGATTTTTAATATATATATATATATAAATTAAAATAGAAAAAGATATATTAAAAAGGAATTTTAATATTATAAATATAATATATATATATATTTTACATTTTAAAATTTGTATATATTGTATTATTTCAAAACAAATAAAACAGATATATACATAATTAAAATAAAATAGCTTTTATATAAAGAAATTATATAAAATAGATGATAAAAATTTTATATATTAAAAAGGTAAAATATATTTATTTTGGATAATTAAATATATAAAAAATATGTATATAAATATATATATATTATAAAATTATATATATTATATAAAATATATAAATTTTATAATATAATAATTTTATATTATTTTTATATTATATAGTAAAATATATTAAAATTTTTATATTATATATTAAAAATATTTAATTATAAAAATATAATATATATAAATTAAAATAATATATATAAAAAATAAATAAATAATGGGAAAAAATAAAAAATTTATATATAATTAAAATAAATATATAAAATATTAATATTATATACATTAATTTTTATAAAATAAAAAATTAAAATATTATAACATAACCTAAAAATAAAATTTTATAAAATGTATATAGAATAACATAAAAATCTTTTTATAAAATATAAATTAAAAATATATATATAAAAATATATTTTAAATATATTTATATCCCTAAAAAAATATCTAAATATTTTAAAAAAAATAAAATATATAAATAAAATATATATATATATATATATAATATATATAAAATATATATATAAGGAAAAAAATATATATTCTATTTATATTTATTTATATATATTTATATATATAAAAATAAAAAATAAATCTATACATTTAAAATATATATTTACCATTTATTATGTATTATAAAATAAAATGTTTAAAATATTTATAAAAATTTTAAAAACCCCCCGGGTGTGTGTGTTTGTATATATATTATAATATATATATAATTTTATATTTTATATATATAAAATTTTATATATTTTTTAAAAATATTAAAAAAAAAAAAAAAAAAAAAAAAAAAAAAAAAAAAAAGGGGAAAAAAAGAAAAAAACAAAAAAAAAAAAAAAAAAAAAAATATAATTAAAAATAATGTTGTTATATATAAAAAAAATATATTATAAATAAAAAATATAATAATAAAATTAAAAGATTATATAATTTTATATATAATATAAATTTTTATAATATTAAAATATTAATTTTTATAATATATATTATATTATTATAAAAATATTTTAAAAATATATAATAAATTATTCTTTTAAATATAAATTATATATATTTTTTAATAAAATAAAGATATAAATAGAAAATAAAATTATTATATTTTATATATTTTATAAAAATTAAAAATATTAAAGATTAATTTTAATTATATATTATAATTTTATATTATAAAAAATTATTAATTTTATATAAAATTTTACCAAAATAAAGCTATTTAAAATTTTAAAATTTAATTATATATAAAATATATAATATATATATTTATATAAAAATATATTAAAAAAAATGTATTTTTAAAATATATAACCCCCAAAATTTGGTTTTTGTTTTTCATATATTAAAATATAGTATTTAATAA
>NC_051415.1:17019714-17021188 GCF_015228065.2 Penaeus monodon
TATATATATTTATATATTAAAGGTTGTATTTTAGTGATAAAATTATTATTAAGAAAAAATTATTATAAAAAATTATTAAAATATAATAAATAAATATATTTAATAAAATTTTAAAATAAAAAAAAAAAAAAATAATAAAATTTTATAAGGGGTTATAAGGTTAAAAAATAAGTATATATAAATAATTTTTATTAAGAAAATTTTGTTAGATTATAAATATTAATTTTTATATTATAAAATTATTTTATACATATATTTTATATATAAAATATATAAATTTTATAATTTATATTATAAAATTTTATAGTAATTTTAGGTATATTAAAGAGATATTTTAATATAGGATAAATAATATATAATATATAATTTATCTATATATATGTGTAATAATATAATATAGATATAATATATATTTAATTTTATAATTTTGAATATATATATAAATTATATATAAAATATATAATATATTTTAAAATATATTATATATAATATTTTAAAATATATTTTATAAACAATTTTATTTATATAATTATACATAATATAATTAAATATAAATATTTTTAAAATAAGAAATTAGATTAATTTTTTATATTAATTTTAATAAAATAAAAATTTTTAAAAATATATAGATATATATTTTAAAAAATATATAATATATTTTATATATATATATTTTATAAAATAGATATAAATATAATAATATAAATAATATATAATTTTGATATATAATGGGATATAAATAAAATATATAAGGAATTTTATAAAGGGATCTATAAAAATTTTGATAAATATAATTTTGTAAAAAATTTTTATATATAATTTATATAAATATATATATAATAGAAAATATAATTTTTTTGTACATTACAAATCCCCCAAAAATAATATAATTGGTTTTTATATTTTATATATATTTTAGCATATATTAGTAGTATATATATAATTAAAATACTTTTATAAAATAAATAGTTATACATAATTTTAAAATACCCAGTTAAAAAAATATTATTTTATGTATATAAGGAGGAAAATAAAAAGGGGTGAGAAGGAGATAAGAAGATAAATAGAGATTGATAAAGATAAATAATAATATAATATATAATACTATAAATGGGTACATAAAACAATAGGAAAAAAACCCAAGGGGAATAGAAGAAAAAGGATTGAAATAATAATTAAATATATATTTAATTTTTTTTTATAATACCCCCCATAAAAAGATATCAAGTTTTAGAATTTTTTATGTTTAAAAAATATAAGGGATGGTATTTTAAAAAAAAGTGGAAAAATATAAAAGGATAAAAATAAAATTAAATAAAATATATATATATAAATATTATATAGATAATATATAAGACCCTTTTTTTTATATATTTTATGTTATATAAATTATATACTATTATTGGTTTTATAATTAATTTTTAAAATAATATATATATATATATAATTTTTATATAATATATAAAAATATATA
>NC_051415.1:17021913-17025085 GCF_015228065.2 Penaeus monodon
CTTTCATGACAATATTGTTAATCATTTGCATTTCCTATATTTAATCAAGACTGAAATAACTGTGTATATTAACTTTACTGAATAATTTTGTGTTTTCCATTGAGGTATGATATATTAGATAAATGTTTTTCATAGAAAGAGAGATTTTGCCTTTTCTGCTTACACATTTTACAGTAAAAGAAAATTGAACAAAATATAGATTTTTTCAGATAACCAAAAAATATGTATTTTAACAGAGCATGACCAGTGTTGTTTTGTGAATTTTGTGTCCAAGGTTATTAAAAATTTACATCGCCAACAGAAGTATATTCATTTGATCAATTACTCCATTCTCCCTCTTAAAGTGCTCATCCAGTGCACACAAATAACCCAAGCCAGAGAGGGAAGACCAGAAAAAATAATAATGAAAAATAAATGAAACACAACTTTCCAGTCACTTACATTTCCTTACATTTAACCCTTTACCAGCTCCCTAATTATTAAAGTCTCGCCTTATCCTGGATGCCCCCACCCCTACCAGTGCCCCTGAGATAGCTATACAAAGGATTGTCAACTAGTTGATTTGTGCTCAAGTTCAGTTGTGCTGAAATCTTAGTCACCAGAGTGTTGAATACAAGTTCCTCTAATAACCTAATTACCAGATTTGTCAAATATTCATCCTAAATGTTGATTTTGATGCAAAGTGCATGGTGACTGAGTCTTCTAGCCAGTAACTGTTGCTTTTGTCAGCATATCTATAAAATGATTGTTGGTAGGTTTTGCCACAATGAAGACTTGTTAGGAAGTGACTGTCTAGTCTGTATTTTTGAGCAGTGTAAAGTGTGGTTATGGTACTTCAGTTGAATTTCAAGGCTATCAGGTAGTCTTCACAGTGATAACAGTTTCTATTCAAATATACTCTTTAATTAACATAGTAGAAAGAAGAAATGTCAAATATACAGCCAGGAAACACTAAAATGCCATACACAGTTTTGTACTGTACACTGTAACAAAATACAGGCCAGTAAAAAGACTGAACAACCCAGCAGGTCTATCAGTGAAGCTTATAAGCTTACTGACAGATCTGCTGCCACAAGTTACATTTAAATCTATCTATCAATAATAAGCTCCCATGGGAAAGTCACATGGCAGACAACTGACTATTGGCTACCAAATAGAAACATTTCCTTCCCCCTTCAAATCAAAAGGTGAGTGATATTGGCACAGTGTCTATACAAATCCTTGAATACAAACAATATACAATAAAAATACATATAATATCTTCAACCCATCTTCACAAAAAGAATTAGTAGCTGCAGAATTTATGCAGACTGGAAGTACTATTACAACCCACAATGCTAGATACAAAAGCCATTATACACGGCTGGTCTTGAGCCAACACACACACACTCTTGAGCATCACTTGTCTTGGCAGAGTAACATCCATCCACCACTCATAATGAGGTGGTTTTTAATATCATTTCAAAAATCTCCTTCATATACTACTCAGTAGGTGACTTGTGACAGTAGCCACAATTAACAATATCACATGCCTAGTCCAAATCAGTCTTAACTGTGATAGGCTTTAAGGAAACACATTCACTCCTTTACTCACATTTAAACAAGTAAAACAATAAGCAAATTCATATCAACTGTCTAAAACCAGTTACTGTCTTTGTAGTCGAGTCTTTCACTTCCATTTGAGTAAATTTAGATGATCACATCTTCCTGCCTTTATTTATGAGAAAAGCTTATGAAACATCAAAAATACATACTGGTTCCAAGGGACATTTCACATTAAAAAACTGTTCTCTTCAATGTCACTCTAAGCCTGTATTCAAAATGCTGGCTTTCTGAATGACCTCACGAAATATGTCATTGCACTTAGGTCACATTATATTTTCAAACTGCCTTTGGTACTCACATTGCAACATTACACCTCTTTGTTCAATGTACACTGATAAACTTTTAAATATAATCTGATAAATACTTTAATTACAGAAAATATCAACTTTTGGAATCTGTCTTTAATAGGTTTCATATCTGGATTACATAAGCCACAAAGTGTCATGGATATTTGATCTCTGGATATGAAAACTGTGGTTTAGTGCTATAAGGCATGTATCCGAAGTGCTTCATTCTTTGGGTAGCACCAAGGAGGTAAGGTCAGATATGTGCCCCTGTGGTAACACATTTGACCATCTCCCATACACTGTGCTGCTTTGAAGTAGTGCCATATACAGAGGCTCTCAAGGAATTTGGTCATTGCCACAACTGAGACCCAAGATAATCACTTGATGTAAAAGTAGTGTCACACTCAACAGATTCTTCAGTGGGCTAAGTCTAGGAAAAGCATATGCAAGATCTTCTTGTTTCCTTTTTTCTTCTTCTGTTTTTTCCATATGATTTCCAATGTTCCAATTCCCTGGTGAAATGAGGTCTTGATTTTGATGAGGCATATTACGAAGACTTTACATCCGGCCCATTGCTTGCCACATGGTGACGCTGGTTGTGGCTCATCAGCTGACTGTGACTTGGAAACTTGGCTTCACAGAGTCTACATGTGTGTGTCCTTAATAGGATATGGGCTAGCTGTTGCTGTAAATGAGAATTTAATTTTATAAGTGCCTGCTCTCTGTACAACTGGTTTATGCCTGTTCAGAAAATAATAAATAAAACTTACGAAGCTATTGCACAAGAATTTTCTGATAAAACAACTTCACCGAATTTGAAGAAGGAGAGGAAGAAAAAAATTAGACAAGGCCACAGGAGTTAAAATAGATCTTGAGCTACGTACCGGTAAGTGACAGACACCTTGTGGACATTGTAAAGGTGGCCACTAAGATGCTCCAGGTCAAGGAACTTCTCATGGCAGATATGACAGGCCAGAAGGCCAGCAGTAGCACCCTGAGGGTAGGGAAGGGATGCTAAAGGACAACACTCAGGCTCAGCTTATGCACTGTTTTCATCTGAGGCAGAATATTTTTTCTATTTCAAGCCAAAATTTCAACCACTACAAGCAACACAGCCTATATATCTTCCTGCTCTCCTGAATTTCCTAAAATTATGCTCATTTGACAGATGTAAGAGATAAAGACAGCTGACCCTGGGTTACTAAGGTTATAAGCAGTCTATGGTTCAGTAAGATCAAAATAACACATCAACAACAGGTGTTATATTTTATAACCACACA
>NC_051415.1:17025140-17025804 GCF_015228065.2 Penaeus monodon
CAGAAACATATACACATAATATAGAAAATCACACTAGGGTTCAAGTTATATCATATCCATATTTGTTAGTCATAAATAGGAAATTGTTATCTGTTTGTATAAATGCAGAATATTTTTGTCTTATATTTGTCTCTAATTTGACATTAATTCTTTCATTCCTTTGGTTACTGTTTTTTTCAGTATGGATGCACTTTTACAACAATGCCCAATCTCTCACTACTCAAGCTTGTTTCAATCTTGAAAGCATTTTTCCGTAAGTTTTTCTTGAACATAAATCAAAACCACAACATGAAGTATAATACACTGCTTCAATAAAAAAGTATATATCTGTAACTAAATACAAACACTTACAGATCCTATTTCAATGGGTGGTATCCCATGGGAGTGTGGACTGTGTAACTCAGCAGGAATCTGTCCTACACTGGATCCTGGGACACCAAGTCTCGGAGCATCCTGAGGCATGTTTATCTCTTCGTCCTCATCACCCTCTGTTGGTGAAAGCCATACGTGACAGTCTTAAATGATGATATGAACTATTGTATGTGCCTATGGTCTACACACATAAACTGTATTGTGAAAGTACCCTATTGTGGCACAATCTTGGAACAGATTCCCTAACACCCTGAAAATTATTTGTATATATCATAAATCAAAATTACATGAT
>NC_051415.1:17025849-17026291 GCF_015228065.2 Penaeus monodon
ATCAAGTTACTCCCAAATATGGCTTGTGAGCTAATGATCAGTGGATCACCAGGTGTATTTAAAAATAAAATAGTCTAACATTGAAAAATAACAAATAAGTACAGTGGGCCCCAACATCAGTGATTTCATGTTTAATGACAAACTAGAAACCCCAACATTATCCTATATTAGCAAGCTTTAGTAACCATGTGTCAATGCTTCCTATTTAAAATATCATTCACTTATGACAGCCTTTTCCCCACTGACACTCATAGGCCAAAAACAAGAGTAAATTATTGGGATGATGATGGAAAACATACAAGGCAGCAGGTCCCTTGTCAAAAGAGCCATCAACCATGGGTCTCTCCAACATTTTAGCACTGTTAGCAGATCGAGAAGAGGTTGGAAAATAACATTTTTGACACACAAGAAGCCCGTTCACTTTTACAAAAACTTGAAAGAT
>NC_051415.1:17026480-17027053 GCF_015228065.2 Penaeus monodon
CTATTTGAAAGGAGTTATCAGTGAAAAGTATCACACCAACATCCAAACAACCTAACAAATTCATTGCTCTCTTCCTGGGGAGTAAGAAGGACAAACATGATGCAGCAAGACATGCAACCAACCAGATCAAAATTGATATTGATGACCTGACAAAGGAAATCCTTCTCTTTCTCCTTGGAGTAGTGGATTTTGATGGCTTTTATAAAGGTGCAAAGAAGCTTTAGGGACAATGGGAGGCCAAAGGCTGTTTTAGTGACAGTGAGGAGGGTGATAGTGGGGGCAAGGACAGTGCTGCTGAAGATGGTAGTGTAACTAAACAGTATCGTGCCTTCAAAATTGAATGCTACACTTAGAGCTACTAACTGGTGATTTTTCATTCTTGTAAAGTACTATAAAGGAGTATATATAATGTGTATTTCATTTGTGTCAGTATCATGGATTCAAGACCAAAATGGGCTCCAGAGGGTCAATTTGGACATTTTTCCAGAATAATTCCAGATTAGTGATTTCAAATTCATTGAGATTTTGATGGTGTATTTGTGTCACTTAAGTCAAAACCCCACTGTAATGTAT
>NC_051415.1:17027088-17029990 GCF_015228065.2 Penaeus monodon
GATGTAAAATAAGAAAAAAAAATCATGAAATAAAAGAGAGGTATAAACTCCTCTGACAGTGTGCTAGTGACCCATGTGGTTATGAGAGTAATAATATATGGAACCAAACTGAGTTGCAGAGAGATCATTTTGAAGAAACTTGTTTTACATCTGATATAATATCTTATTAATCCACTTATATATACCTGAAGATTGATAAAAATATCTAAATAAGTATAAGTATTATATATCTATATGAAATTTACCTGTATCATCATCATTGCCACAACCAGCAAAAGAATCATCCTGATCATCTTGCAAAGGATAATCATCAGAGTTAGTGGAGGAGTTGCTGACAGTGCGGACACGATGTTGCTGCTGGTTCTGCCACGCAGTCAGTTTACTTGGATCTTTCTCGTAGAGACGTGACGCCATAACCTGGTTCAAGGAGAATTGTCAATACATGCTTCTATGACTATCCTAGTATATACCTTCCTGTATATCTTTAGAAAGGGGCTCTTTTATCTGATAACTTTATTTTGTATATATTTCTGAATTTTGATGGGTAAGCAAGCACCTGTAATAAATCAATGTGAGGTTGGAATAAAAATGAGAGACACACAAGAGAAGAGAAATAGGTAGAAGAGGATGAAGAGAAAAAGAGGAGGAAGACTAAGATGAAGAAGTAGAGTGAGAATGAAACTTAGATGAAATACAGCAGGAAACTAACACTGTAAATACAAATTCTTGCATAACTCAGCTGAACACCCTATCAATTACCTTAAAAAACAGAAGCTCTAATCCATACAAACCTGCAAACTCTCCAAAGAATTATCACAGTCTGTGGTGTCTATTTCATTAAGATTAGCACCAGACCGTTCTATTTCTGCATAAGTGCCAAAAGGAAGTTTTCCAAGACACTCTAGCTTCATAATGTGCATCTTTGAGCGGAGGTGTTTAGCTAAATGACCATGAATGCGGAATGCAATTTTGCAATCATGACACTTGAAAGGTCGTGGGTTATCCGTGCTTGGGGTCCCAAAGGTCATGTTCCTATTTACCTGCAAAAATGTTGACTGATGAAATGTAGTGCTCCAATAACAAGGATACGAATAGGAACATACAATATTCTGTATACCTCATTCATACATACAATGTTGAAAACAATATACAATATGCATTGAACTTCAACTTCAGATAAGTCACATTCAAGATCTGTAAACAAAGCAGATACATTTGCTCTGCCTTTCACTTACCTTATTAAAATGACTGACAGATCTTTTATGCTTCTGAAGATGCCCATTGGTTCTGAATGAGATGGCACAAGATTCACACCGGTAAGGCCGCTCCATATAATGAATGTTCATATGAAGAGTTAGCTGGGATGGACGGTTAAATTCCTTGTGGCATATGCTGCACCTGCACTTACCATCATCGTTCCCTAGTCTGTTAGGAAACAAGAACTATGAAATCCTCATAATACAATATTTACAAATTACAATACATGGTGACAATGTTGTAAATATAATTTACACGTCTGAAGTGGAAATCATAATCCTCAATATAAATTAGTATCACTGTAATTGATAGAGTTACTATAATATTAATTATTAAAATACAAAACAAAAATAAATGAACACAATGTATATCCAAAATTTACAAAGTTATTTCAAAAGAAATGCATGTGACTCATAAATGTATTCTGTGGTACAACACTCTTTCAAAGTATTTTTAAGCTAAAGGAGAAAATTGTCAAAATATTTGAAATTTGTTATAAAATAAGACACAACCTTGACATACATTTCAGAATTTTTAAAAGTACCAAGTAATATAACTGCAAAAGAAAATAACACCTGAACTTAATCATGAAACTATAAAAATATAATGAATCATTTACCTGTTCAGAGATGAAGGAACAACACCACTGGGTACAAGGAAAGCAGTCTTGGTGTCCATTCCACCATTGTTCATGACTGTGAGATTGGCAGGAGGGGTTGGCATGCGTGAAGTGGCTGCTTGGGGAGTACTGTTAACAGCTGTTGCACAACTCGAAGAGGATAGCTCTGAGGCACAACTTTGTTCAGAGTTTACTCCCAAGCTGTCATTTTCAGTTCTTCCTTCTCTTTTTATTTCATCCAGTGATGTTCCTCTGTCATTCTGTATGCTTTCTGGTTTCTGGGGCTGTTCATTGGAATTTTCTGCCCCTGCAGTCAATGCAGATGTTGCAGAATGATTTGGGATTAGACTGTTATGAGGTGAATCTGGTGATGTATCTGATGATGAGTCTTTGTACTGCTGTCTCTTGATGGTTGTGTCCAAAACTGCACACTCCTTTATGTATGCTTGCAGCATTGAATTATTGCAACCATTTTCTTTACTTGGATCAATTACAATGTCTAACTTCTCCCTGTTTGATACATGAGTTGCTCTTGATGTTGTATTGTATATACTTTTCAGGAGAGTTGATGATTCAGTAACAGGTGATAAGATTTCAGAAGGGTGCTCTCTAATAGGGGTTGTAGGAGTACCAGGTGATGTCAGATTTGCTACAGGAGATCTAAGGTCAGTCACGGAAGATTTGGCCATCAGTGGGAGAAAGCTTGGTCTGCGTGGGACTGGAGGCTTTTTCATGGCCAAGTTTTTATCCTGAGATGGAGAGAGATTAAGCACAGCTGTCTTCCTCACACTCAAATCCATAGGAGAATCTCTAAGGGATTCAGCATTATCAGTCAGTTTTTGAGACTTGGCATCTTTTGAGCTGTGAGCACAGATTGGACTGGAAGAGCTTGAACAAGACGAGATGGCCATGACTAACACTCCAGATCTTGAAGCATTTCCAATCAAGCCCATGTTTTCTTTGCTTTCTCTTACCTCCCTTTTCAACTCAGCTTCACTCTTAGTACAACTCTCTTCTATATCCATT
>NC_051415.1:17030115-17031262 GCF_015228065.2 Penaeus monodon
TAAAACTCTTTCTTGCTCTTGCTCCATCTTGCCCTGCAATAGACAAATTTGAATTCACTCTATAACTAGCAAAAATATTAATCTTCTCTGCAAACACAAAATATCTAAACAGAATGAAGGCATCTAATGATTACTTTTCTTAACCACAAGATGCAAGACCTTGAGTAACTATCTTTCCCACCTCACATCTTTGGACATTTATTTTATAAGCATGTTGAACTAAAAGCAAAATATACTATGGGCAGTGGTATGTGGGAAGTTTCCATGTACCTCACAGCATGGTACAGACAGAATTAAGGCAAAGGGATATGGTGGTGGCAGGGGGAGTGGGTGGGGGACGAACTGTCTAAGGAGAGTGGACAAGGTGAACAAAGCCTTGTGTTTACTGACTACACTTCCAAAAGTGTGCCCCAATACCAAGGGGTTAAGATAATGAAAACAGAAAGAGAACATCATTATTAAAGATGTTATATTCAGAGTATTCAAAACTTAAGTTAACCTTGTTTCATAATTCAAAACATTTCTAAAACTGACCTGCATTGCCAAAGCCTCTTCATTGACATGGCTCTCATCAACCACAGTTGGGACAGGCACAATGCCCATCTCCATACACCGTTTATAATGAGCCTTAGACCTTAGATGTTTGGTCAGGTTGCCCTTGGTTTTAAAACTGTGAAAGAAAAAATTTAACTTTATCCAATCATTAACTTTCACATAATCACATATATATAAATAATCATTTGTATTCCCAACTGATTTTCTTTTCATCCTTTTTTTTCAAATATGTTAGGTTTCCTACCTGAATGTGCAGTGGCTGCAAGCATAAGGGCGAAGATCTGTGTGAGTACGGATATGCTTTTTTAACATAGATGGCTTTTTACAACGAATCTCACATACTCCACAAACATATCTCCCTCGACCGCGGCCTCTGACATATGTATAATCTTCAGAGCTTTTAAATCCTCCCTCAAATATTTTGATGCGTTTGACTGTACTGCTGTCTGAGGTCTCGGCATCATCACTACTCTTGCTGGAGGGTTCAGCACATTCCTCCTCTGGTTCACGTTTTATTGCTGGCCTGTTGTCTTCACTGGAACCTGGTTCACTTGTCCTTGTCACTGGGTCTTCATTCTTCACTAACTTTGGG
>NC_051415.1:17031315-17036339 GCF_015228065.2 Penaeus monodon
AAATGTCCAGTATGAAGAGTGTGTCTGAATGAGATTTAATTCTCTTGGTTTGGCTACAGAGTATGTTTGGTCAACTTTTCGAGAGATGTATAAGCTCATGTGTTGATACGGTGTAAGATTTAAAGGATTGTCCTCTGCTGGTTTGCGTAACTGCCAGTTGGAATACATGGAAAGCTTAGGATCAGTGGACTGAGGTACATACATGGGTTGTTGTCGAGATATGCAGCAAAAATAAGACTTTGTGGAAACTTTGTGCCCTAGATAAGTATATGCTGAGCCATTCAAAAACATTTGCACACAACTTTTCTTGGGCCGTGGGGTATCCGGACTTACCAAAGTTGTGCCGATCAAAGCAAGCGAGGAGTTAGGTACATAAGGCTGTGGTTTTAAAGCCAGTGAGTTTGGACGTTTTCGTGGTGGCAGGAATTCCTCACAATCCTTTGTTTCCTCTCTTCCTGCTGTGTCATTTCTTGATTCATCAAGCACCACTGAGGATTTCTCAGTAGCCTTCTTATCAAAAGCACTTGTCTCTGATCCTCCTGGGAGTCTGACATCAGGAGTCATATTTCGTTCAGAGGATTTAAAGGGAACACTTACTGATGCTTTGCCTCTGCTTATTTGTATTTCTTTTGGCGGTAACTGTGGGGACTGTCTAGAGGGGACTTTTGTCACATGAAAGGACTGGTGTTCCCTCACTGGACTGCGTGGAAAGTCTTTGGATCTTGGAGGTTGGAGACCCTTCTCCCTGGAGGGGCTCATTAAGGCTGGAGGTTGTGACAAGGAAGTTACTGGAGCTTGTGCCATGGGACTAAAGGATGAGGCAGTTATTGGGGGTGCAAACACAGCGGGATTTTTCTGTATTCTGTGCAGTGGAGGCTGAACTACCATGCCTGCCTGGGAATATGGTCCAGGAATCCCTGGTACATAAGGTACTTTTTCATCACCTATTGGTATGAGAGCAGGATATGTAGCAGGTGATTTGCTATTGCCTTTAAACTGCTCTTTCTCTTTCTCTCTAATAACCTGTACTTGCTGATTTCCAAGGGGATTTCCTATATTTCCTGAAGGCAGCTGTCCAGATACAGTTATTCCTGCTCCAGGAGATAATTTGCATGGAGATGGAGCTGCAGGTGAATGAATTGTGTTGACTTTATGTTTCCCAACCATTCCCTGGGCTGGCGAATTTTTAACTGGGAGAAAAGACTGTACTGGGCCAGAAGCTGGATAGGTTGGGAAAGATAAACTACCCAAATCAGGTGTGGGAATTCCTGGAATAGCCAGGTTTGGTAGTTGTAGTAGAGGTGCATAGGGTAAAAAAGGAGAAAAAGCAAACTTTGAAGCATCATTATATACAATGGTGGAAAGCGGTGCTTTTGAGTTACTTTGAGTCTGTGTTGGAACACTTGGCTGTTCACGTGATATGGAGGAGCTTACAAGACTTGGTACTGTTTTGGTTGATGAAGTACTTATCTGACTCTCCACTTGAACCATTGTGCCCCCTGAATTTAAGCCTGACTTTGCAATTGTTACCACAACTGAAGTAGGAAGTGACACTTCTGCCTTTGGTATGTTACCTCCTAATTGCTGTGGGGGAATGCAGATATCAATAGCAGGGCTTGGTGGCTGGCTAGGGTCTATTCTCATTGTTTTCCGTTCATTGCCATCACAAATCTGAACCTCACCACCAAAAAGCTGGAGATTGCTTGTCTTTTGTTTATTCATATCTTCTAAAATTTTAATTCCTGCATCCCCTTTACTTGCCCCTTGTCCCCGAGGGGAAAAAATTGGTGGGAGAAACATTGACCTGTCTTGAGATGATGAATCAATGTCAGACATTTTTCTTTTTTTGGTTGGTGGTGATGCTCCTTCAGGTGCAGATTCACTTCTATATATCCTTGGAGATAATTCTGGTCTGTATCTATTTTCCTCCTCTGATCCTCTGCGCTGCGATGACTCTCCAACTGATGATCCTCTTGACAAGTGATCTCTCTCTCTCAAAGTGATCAGTTCGGTCAGGTTTTTTCTGCAAATCTAAAGCTACATCTTGTTCACTGGGCCACCTTCCCCCATCTCCACTCTTAACAGAATCTGGTGTGCCCCTCTCACTTCCAGTCCCCCCAAGTCGCTGTCCGCAATAATGTCGAAGGTGAACCTCCAAACTCTCTGGACTGCGGCAAGGCACGCCACATCTGGAGCACGGGTAATGTCCTTCTGTTGGCTGGTTTAGCCTTTCACATTCCAGCCTCTCCAGTTTCTGATCAATAGTACCTGCAATGGCAGCTCTAGAGTGCAAGAGAAGACTTTTTATAACTGAACCTTCAGGATTCTGTGGATGCTGACGCAAAATAGCTGGATCATCCACATGAGTCACCCGACTCTTGTGTATATCTCTAACCACAGAGGGGCCCTCAGAGCTCCTCCTCTTGCGTGATCCCTCCACCATGGTTAGGTCCATCATGCCCATTGTAGAGGTAGTGAAGGCTGGAGCAGACTGAGAGTAAGAGGTAGTATGTCCTTGTGATGATATGGAAGGTTTGGAAGCACTGATGGGGGTGACTGGAGGCTGAGCAAGAGGCAGGTGTGGGGTGGGTGGAAGACTGGGGCTGTAAGAAGACCTTGACTCAGCCATCATTGCCTCAGCAGTGACGGAATGACTTCTCTCTCTTGAATATTGTTGTTGTAGTGGGCCTAAACCAGCAGGTGAAGGAGCCGTTGATGAAGAGCCAACAGCTGGTGCCTTGGAATTCTTAATTGTCAAATCAGCAAGACTAGACCGGCGGCTTTTGCTTGTGCCAGAGCCATCACTCTCACTTGATGATGAGCCTATACTGGGCTGCCTTCTGTAACGTCTAGACCACAGTGGATTGTGAGTATCCACAATGGCCTGGTTTTCCACAATCAACTTAGTGATGTGTTGCCCAACTAATTCTGGACTTGGAGATTTAATTCCTTTCCATATAGAATTTGCACTTTGTGGTGTTCCTACTGAATTCCTTTGACCAGTCAGTACACCTTCATCCTTTTTATTTGCAGCCCATATATCAAGTGGTGGTAGGCCTTGCTTTGAGACATTGGCTGGACTTGGAGAGTGACGACTAGGGTTAGAGGGTGCAACCTGGTTGGGTTGGCCATGGGTGGAGGCAGTATGGGGTTGATATGTTGAAGGATTGATAGCAGTATGGTCAAGTTGAGGAGCATCCTGAGGTGGAGTTGGCTGTTGTCTTGCTGGTGGAGGTGTTTGGCCCTTAGGGCCTCTTTCCTCCCTGTGTGCATAATGAGCAGAAATATGAAATTTTGGCTTGTACAAAGATTTGCCTCGATCAAGAGTTCCCAACTCATCATGATGGGTACTCACAGAAGCAGATGGAAGGTCTTGGAGCTGGTCCCTTATAGAGGTTCTTGATACAGAGAGATCAGCTGGTTGTAGCTGCTGAGCTCTCCCCTCTTTATTAGCTGACTTAGGGCCATCTTCTACATCACCGTCAACATTATCACTAGACTCTATAGTTCCATCACTATTATCAAGAGCTACACCATCACACTTCCGAACATGGGTTCGAGATCTAGTGTGCTTCTTATAATTGCTTTTAGTCTTGAAAGCAAGACTACACTGTTCACAGGTATATGGTCTCTCATTGGTGTGTGTGCGTTTGTGCTTATCAAGCACAGAAGGTTTGGCACATCCAACTCCACAATATTCACATTTGTACTTTCCACCACTACTATTACTGACTTTTCTTTTGTTATCATCATTCTCTACTGATAACTGATTAACCACACTTCCAGTTACACTAGCAACTGTATGAGCTGTAACATGTCCATTGACAAGTGTTGGGGTAAACTGAGGTGCTGCAGTGGTGGGCCTGGCACCTGCTGGAGAGGCTTGAGGCGTGGTAGAGGGGGTCCTGGTACCTGCTGAGGTAACTTCTGTCCCACTCTTTTTACCCCTTTCGTTTTGCTGCTGCTGTTCTGCATTGTCACAGGCCTCAGACGTGGCCCGCTTGAACTTCTTGTGTGTGTAAATGACATCGCCGGAAGGGTTCATGGGGACCGTGCATGTGATCACACCCATGGGATGCATGCAGGAGATACAGTCCTCAGCATCTCTCACAGCTTACGGCTCCATCTTTTCTTGAAATGTGCCAACCATAATCTGTAAAATATGTTGAAAAGTTAGATGTGTCATACCTGGGGTGTATCTTATATTTGCTTTAAAAAAAATCTTTACAAACTTTATGTCTGAAGATGAATCTTCCCAAGATATGCATAAAACAAAACATACCTGGTTATATGTATTATAGATACTGATAAGAAAAGATAAAAACTATTCCAAATAAGCTAACAATAAAGAATATAAAAATATAAACTAAATTCATTACTCTATCATGTCTTTTCAGCATATAATTGTAACAAGAGGAGTCTCTTTATGCCAACTTCTAAATCATGACAGAAATATGTTATTACAATAGTTATAAAAGTGATATAAGAAATACACACCAAAGAAAATGAATAATGGTTGCACCTTCTTCGCCCAGTTAACACCATCACCTCAGACACCACCTGGGAATAAAATGTTTAATTATCACTCTTGTTCAAACAAAATCTCTTGATAACTTGTATCATTGTCTTTTAATAAACTTCTAATTTTCATTTTGAAAGATTCAAGCTATAAGACATCAGGAACATTACATGGACACCATCATCTTCCTTTTCAGTTTACAAGCATCACTTCTATGTCTTTTATTCTCATATATGTAATTCAGTATGTATTATGGTATGTAATCTAGCATGATACTAGCATTCCCTCTTGTAAGGTTCTCCACATCATCTACAAGCTAGAATTTCCTTTACAGTTCACCAAAAAATCTGAACTGACTAATGAAAATTCCCCATCATTTACAAAGCCCAAGAATCTTTAGTTTGATATATATTGTTATCTGTTACATCACACATACCACAGAGAAGAAATTACTGCTTTTACTCTGAATTAACACTTAAGACGTTATACTTATCCTCTCTAACTA
>NC_051415.1:17036507-17037194 GCF_015228065.2 Penaeus monodon
AACATTTTTTCTTCCTGTATTTCACTTGACCTTGTCTTAAAAAAAAACTTTATTCACTGCGGGAGTCGGTGACCTGGTGCCTTGCACTGCCCACCATTACGAGCAGTAATAGTCACACTTCGGCCTGAACTTTTCATGATAGAAAAACCTTGATGAAGTTCGACGGATACGGATCACGGGGGAATACGCCATGTGTTATCGGAGGCGACGTGGGTGAGATAAATACTTGTGGTGCTTAGGAGACCAGCACAAAGGTATTTATACGATAAGATGATGATAGGAAGTTAATTTTTGAGTGTTGAACCTAAATAGCTATCAACCATAATAATTATTAACTGACTACCTTCAAACGGCCATATTGAATAAATAAAAAAAGCCATGATTATACACGAAGATGTAACAAAATCTCCGCAAGTAGCATGGGTCAGATTGGCGTGCCCCAGACTCTGCTCACCACTGTCACGGGTCCTATAGGCCGAGGACCTGTTGGCGCGAGCGGAGGGGCAATCGAATTACGGGAAAGCTGGACGCTGAAGATGGCGATGCAGGAATGCGACGCCAAAGCGATTATCGGAAATAGTAACTATATATTCTCTTATCTTCTTTTTCCTCTGTTTTTTTCCTCCTCTCGTCCTTCTTCCCTCTTATTTCTTTATTTATCTCCCTTGTTTCTTTTGTATTTTTTTG
>NC_051415.1:17037323-17037690 GCF_015228065.2 Penaeus monodon
TCCTTCCCTCCCTCTCCAGGTCTTCAAGGAGGACTGAACCCGCCGCCCTATTCTTTCCTCCGAACGCAATGGAAAAATCAGTTGGAGGAAAAGTACTTTGATCGACACTTTGGATTCTGAATGAGGCCTCCCCCCCCCCCCCGCTCCCCTGAACCTTTCCCCACCTCGCTTATGAGCTGCTATTGATGTCCGCACTCGAGGCCAAGGGGTCAGAGCTTCACTGATATCAAAGGAAAAATCTCTTCCCTCCCATCACGTGTCCACAGTATCCGAGCATTTTCGTGGACTCCTCTTTGTGCTCGATACAGCCGTTATTATGTTATCTGTTGCTTGTTAATACTTAATGACAACTCTCCCGGTGCATTTT
>NC_051415.1:17038096-17038160 GCF_015228065.2 Penaeus monodon
GATGAGGAGTAAATCAAAACGGTGGCAAAGCATAATGGTATTTCTTATACCAACACTAGGAAAT
>NC_051415.1:17038803-17039061 GCF_015228065.2 Penaeus monodon
ACTCCGACTCTGCCCTTGACATAAATCGCAAAAATCCCACTTTTTAAACACATCGCACACTTTATTTCCACCCGAGAGAGTGAGAATTCCTATTATTTTCATTTTGTCATAGTCCTATATGTACTTTTAAAGCATAATGAGCGTTTATTTTTTCAAGAATATACAATGAAAAGGCCACAAATAGCATAGTTAAAACCATTTGACTCAAACCTGTTACGGACACGGGATTAAAAGGGAGCCAGTAGTTATGAAATCCAT
>NC_051415.1:17039149-17039479 GCF_015228065.2 Penaeus monodon
CATACCCAGGGATAGGAGTAGGAGTCGGAGTCGTGTGTTTTGAGTACCGACTCCACAGCCCTGACTACTGGCACCACCACGGTACTATTAGCGGTACTACCACCGGTGCTTCTATGGGTATTATACTAGAAACTATCACCATTTTACTGACGCAAAGAAAACGCAATCCTCTGTCCAGTTCCTTTCATCATTTGTGCATTGTTCATGACAGGTAACCAAGTTCTTTATATGCTGTAAATGTACTCTAGTCGTATCTCCGTCCTCCAAAGCATTCACTATCTTTACACAGTAAGGCATTTGAGAAACCGCTGAGAACTTATAGGCAAAGAG
>NC_051415.1:17039536-17040447 GCF_015228065.2 Penaeus monodon
TTTTAGTAACAGCTATCAACCTATTAATGCCAGTGCTAAACCGTTAAGATTTATGCAAAGAAAGAATATCGACAAAATAATTTGCATCTAATTCATTTATGCAAGAAACCAGCCGAAACCGATATAACACTTTGCATCTTTGCCATCCTCTCTCTATTTATAAGGACAGCTACACAGCCTTCCGCGCCATAAAGTAGTCCGGATCGTTAGATTTGTAAATTGTTGACACGAGGGCTTCCGAGAATCTTATCGCTGAAAATTATACTCACAGAAGAGGAAACTTGACTTCTTACGAACATTTATCAATAATCGCTGATAACAAAAGGTTGTCAATATGATTGTATGTCTGACCGATGCAAGGGCAGATAATATGGTGGGAGAGACGACTCCTATGCATGTTGATTTCTCGTATGCAGTATATATGCGTGATATTAACCGATTTATCTTTTATCCTTTGCACATACTATGGTAGAGGTATGATGGCGGTTGCAATAGCATGGTGGTGTGGTGGTACTGGTGAAATATGATGGTAATGTGACAGAAATCACCACAGTAATGATAATGAAACTAATTACACATAATTATAAAAAATATATAAAAAAAATTATAACAATAACACGAGAACAACGACAAATGAAAAACAGCAGTAATGATAATAAGCAGTAAAAAAAACACGAGGTCGCACTCCAGCGCTCGCTTCAGGCTCCACCTCTAACCTATGACCTATGACTTCAGCCACTCCTCCCGCAAATGGTCATCGATCTACATTGTGAAACGCAGACAGACTCTCCCATGCAAGACCTGAAACTACCTTGTGACCTGTTATGTGACCCCGTTACCTTTTGGGATCATGACGTCATGCTTTGGGATTGCCAGGTAGGAATTTTAGTATAATTTGATGCTGTCATCAG
>NC_051415.1:17040840-17042166 GCF_015228065.2 Penaeus monodon
GCAAGCACGTTCGCATTGCGTGTGCCTCTACCAGTGAATTAATTCATGTGCGCATGTTTCTGTGCACAAATGCATGTATCTGAAACACAATATGCAACGAATTTGGAAAGAATTTGGACTGGGCGTCTGCAGCATGTGTAAGCACGGAGGCACATCCTCGAACCAAAGGCAGCCAAAGCAGTGAGCCTACAAGCACATATAAAAACATGGGTCTCCTCACCGCCACCAACGACGGATACTAACAAGACGAGGTAGTGGGCTGGAGCCGTAATAGGTGTAGTAGTAACACCGTTATGTTGGGGCGCCTATTACTCAATTAGGCACATATTACCGCCATTCCCCGCCACGTAACGTTCGCCATCGATGAGAGTGCGCGCCGTCCTGAGCACCCCCGGTCGGTGCATCTTCACGTCCAGTGAGAAAACCCCACGGCCACAGTGGACCTCGGCGACGGCTACTTTTCCTTGGGAACTAGGGGCTTCCTCAAAACAAGGTGGCGAGTCAATCAATCACAGGTGAAGAAAGAGGCGGACGGAATGGATTGGTAATTGATTCGCATTTCCTGATCTGCAGCCATCACTTTGACAAGGGAACTCTACCAAGGGTTTAGAAGGTAGAATAAAAGTTATTTTTGTATTCATTGCGTTTCCGCTCATATTTTGCTTTATCATACAATTATAGTGTTCTGATATCAATTAAAATGTAATTTTGCACTTACTGGTACAGCGTCTACAATGCTCGTCGAGACTAAACTAATGGACTTAACGAATCAAGATTCCCCGACATGGTAAATCTAGGAGCGACAGGCAGTGAGGTTATCTTGCGCCAGCAAAGTGACTGCTTAAGATAATCCGGCACTCGGATCAACTGACTGCGAATTAGCCTCGGTGCCGGATTACGGCGATTGATGCCGGCTGGGATTAATCCGTTGTTTAAAATGCACAACTGTTTGCAGGCACTAATGCAGACACGCGCGTGACCACAAGCCCACCCAGACACACACCGATACCTTCAGCCATTCACTTCTTTTCCCGGTGCAATTCTTTCGCAAAACCGAAGTTCAATACAGTGTTCTAATCCCAATCCCGTAACTTGACGAGCGAGGCGCCGGCTGAAGTGCCAAACTACTACGGCTTCGCAGCAACTGGCAAACCACCTCTCTTCCTTTACGCTTAATCCCGTGAGGTCCCGGAGAGGAGAGGCATGCGCTCGTGGCTGTGTATGCATGGCGTCTTCGGCGGAGAGAGAGATTATGTGACAGGTATGTGTGCGTGTATGTATGACTATTTTTTGCTTGTCTGCGAGTGGGTGGGGTTGGGGGTAAGG
>NC_051415.1:17042663-17043404 GCF_015228065.2 Penaeus monodon
GCATGACAATTGCCCAAAATAATCGCGAAGCCCAAAGCCAGTCACCCCCGACCGCCATCGGAAACGCCAGCCACAGCTACCGGGAAGCAGCACGGCGACGAGCGAACGGCAGCGACGGCCAGAGCCAACGAGGCCCCGAGCGGCGCCCGTTAACTGCTCGGCGCTACCAACCAACCCCCTTTTTTTGAATCCCGCGTCCTGCTCCCGGCACGCGACTCGCCGCCCGCGCCTCTCACTTTCGCTAGCGTTATGGTGAGATGTTAGGGGAAACGCTGTTTTTCATTGAAGTGTGTCGAGTGCATTGTGTGTTAGTTGGGACTAGTGGAAATAGCAAGGTCGCCATCGACAATATATAATGGGAATGAAATGCTGTTAATGAATGTGTAGTCTGCGTGTATTGTTCATGACATGTAACCAAGTTCTTTATATGTTGTAAATGTATTGTAGTCGTATCTCCGTTCTCCAGAGCATTCGAAATCTTTACATAGTAAAGCATTTGAGAAAACTGCCAACTTATAAGCAAAGAGAATAAAGAAATAGGCAAATGATAAAGTAAATAAGTAAATTGGCAGACAAACATGTGAAATAATAAATAAACAAACAAACCCACCGAGAGAAAAACAACTATTTTGAAGAAAAAAAAAATCAAAGCTCTAATTACACCAGTGCAATTCCGAGGTCAACAAGGTCAGCCGGAGTTGCAATTACGGCGAAAACTTGCAATGAATACCCATACCCCTT
>NC_051415.1:17043487-17043656 GCF_015228065.2 Penaeus monodon
TAGATGTTGCAGCGGGAGGGCCGATGCATGACACGACCGGCCGAGCTCCATGAACGGGGGACGAATGGAATGCGAACGAGTGCAGAGACAAATGCATGACGTCATACTGGCGCGGTGTGAATGGCCGCTCCTCAGTCACTCCTGGCAGGTTGGAAGGAAGGAGGGCAGA
>NC_051415.1:17043696-17043784 GCF_015228065.2 Penaeus monodon
AGGTTGTATACGTGTGTGGAGTGAGGCGAGGGTTTTGTGGGGCGTGGCGTCGTGTTGTGCTGTTGCGTTTCTCTGTGTGTGTTTCCTG
>NC_051415.1:17044118-17044279 GCF_015228065.2 Penaeus monodon
CTCTCTCTGTTACTCACCCACCTGGAATAACCACATTCAGCACTTACCAGTTTTATGAATGGGCCTCCCCCTCCCCCACCACTGACTCACTTCCAGCCACCCACAACCTTTGTTTGCCTTGATCATTCTTATCTTCTTTTAACTATTACTCTCCCCATGTA
>NC_051415.1:17044645-17044828 GCF_015228065.2 Penaeus monodon
CCGAGTGCCGTCTTTCTCCGAAGTGCAAACACGCGGAATGCCAGCCCGCGAACCCCAGTGACACGCACCGGACGGGGAACACGAGCCAGAACCGCAGCCGACGCCGCACGCCAACGCAACCGCGGTTAATCAGCAACACAGCGTCCTCGAACTTCAGTTTCTGCCTGAGATCGCTAAAGACCA
>NC_051415.1:17045165-17045429 GCF_015228065.2 Penaeus monodon
ACATGCAAGCACGTCGCAAGCGCGCAGCCAGACGTGTCTCAGTTAAGCCAATCTCCTTCCCACGCGCTCCCGCCCCTGCCTTGGGAATCTGCTTTTGATCAATAATAACAAACCTCATTCTGTACCGCGTCCACTCACTGTACTACACTCTACATCACTCGGCCTACTCGACTTTGAATAAAAAAGGATAAATAAATGCACACTATGGAAATAAGAGTCAATTTCTTCGATAAAGTAAAAGTAAAAGGGAGGTTTACATGAGGG
>NC_051415.1:17046622-17046759 GCF_015228065.2 Penaeus monodon
GCCCAGTGACATATTCCTGACACACTGACAGATACTGGTATCTTCACATTGCATCCCAGAACGATAAATGCAACACCGTCAGCCCATCGTGTCTGTATGTGTTGCTGTAAAAATGCGAGTATTAGTAGTAATGTACT
>NC_051415.1:17047132-17047214 GCF_015228065.2 Penaeus monodon
CAACAATCCAAGATAAGACTTAATAAAAAAGACATTTATGGCAACGATAGTGGAAAGGCACAACTTATAAACCGAATAAACG
>NC_051415.1:17047249-17048013 GCF_015228065.2 Penaeus monodon
CGACCATTCCGCACACCACCGCGAGGGACCGAGCCACTTTGCCAACGCTAAATCGGTCCGGGGTCTTTCCGCGAAAATCTACAACCGCCAATAAAGGTGGGGGGGGGGGGGGCAGATGAATAAAAAAAAAGCGCATTTCGGAGAAGCTGTGCGGGTAACAAGACGAAGTAAACGAGAGGTAAACTGAAGCGCGATAAGATACATGCACCGAGATAGTACTGATTACGCTTTCGTGGCTTCAGTTGGCCGTTTCTTCGGAGCCAACATGGCGGCCTGAATCGCGGGTCGTAATCCCCGGTTGCTTTTTCCCAATCCTCCTCGTTTCTCCCCAGACTTATTCTCCCTAATCTTCGCCGTTTCTGCCAAACCTCTCACCAATCCTTTTTCGTTTTTTTTTTCTTACCTCTTGTTTCTCCCAACTTATTTGCATAATTCTCGCCGTTTCTCCCAAACTTCTCCACAATTCTTTAAGTTTCTTCCCGACCTCTACCTCCCCCCCCCTTATCCTCCTCGTTTCTTCCCGACTCCACCTTCCCAATCCTCGTTGTTTTTCCCCCAAGCCCCCACCCCCACCCCCTCAACAGGTCGCACTCCCTCCCTATTTCCTCCCTCCCCCGAAAACACCTGTAGCCCCCGGAGCCTGATCTGTTACACCTGTCGTCCCACCTGTCACCACCACCTCTGCTTTCGTCCCACGTTATCTGCCCCCTCGTCATCGCCAACGTCACCCGTGCACTAATCTCCCATACAGCCCAGCGACCTTG
>NC_051415.1:17048097-17048221 GCF_015228065.2 Penaeus monodon
TGGTCGACTCAAGTCTACTCACGAAGGCCTCGAGAAGACACACGCCAGTTACCTGCAAAAGAGGAAAAGGTGCTGATTAAACTGACATGGGCGCCGGACAAAGTTTACAAGAAAGTGTCCATTA
>NC_051415.1:17048663-17048853 GCF_015228065.2 Penaeus monodon
AGATCAGACTTCCATCTCTTACAATCCTAACTATTGCACACTGCAAGGCCATTGCGCATGATTGTATCTTTATGCTGCCGTTGCCAAGCATTTTCTCCCCAGAATGTTTTCTTTGTCTCCGAAATGTTAATAGCTGTCTGATACTTTTTTTTTGTCTTCTGGGGGATATTTTAGCTACCATTGTATTATC
>NC_051415.1:17049276-17049627 GCF_015228065.2 Penaeus monodon
ATGTAAATATCAAAATGAAATAATATTTTGAAATTTTAAAAGACAACTATTTGTCTTATAATAATATGAAGGATGGCAAACTTCCTCAGTTTAAACTGTAATTATAAATAAAGTTTAGGTCTATGTATTAAGTAGCATCTTTAGTTAATAAGACCATGCCACAGAGTATGCCAGAAAAAAAGTGTTACATGCTGTACGACCACTTTGAAGGAAAACTAAATTTGAGACGGAAGAAAATATGATAAAAATCCTAAGTTAGACCTAATGACAACACACTCAACACTTAGTACTATGTTATGACTAACAAAAATATAATTGGTTGTGGTGTTGGTGGTAGGAGAGGTGATGAGG
>NC_051415.1:17054232-17054541 GCF_015228065.2 Penaeus monodon
GACGACCGGGGGGTTTACCCCTCAAGCGGTTAAAAAAAGCCCCCCCAACCACCGGGACGTATCGGGCTTTTCTAGCCCAAAATACCAAAATTTTCCCCCCGTTTTCCAGGAATCCTCGGGGGCGCAAGTGCACTTTCCTTGTATCGCGGCCAACGACCACCTTCCGCCGGAGATTTTCCAACGTCACCTAGTGTAATTAGAGTATCTGAAGCGACGAAGACAATATGATTAGAGCCGCCTTGCCTCTCCCCTTTAAGACGCTGGAGTAATTAGATCTGCGCCCCAAAAAGGGGTTTTAGCGGCCACTCC
>NC_051415.1:17055644-17055902 GCF_015228065.2 Penaeus monodon
ACTCCGACTCTGCCCTTAACATAAATCGCAAAAATCCCACTTTTTAAACACATCGCACACTTTATTTCCACCTGAGAGAATGAGAATTCCTATTATTTTCATTTTGTCATAGTCCTATATGTACTTTTAAAGCAGTAATGGAGCGTTTATTTTTTCAAGAATATACAATGAAAAGGCCACAAATAGCATAGTTAAAACCATTTGACTCAAACCTGTTACGGACACGGGATTAAAAGGGAGCCAGTAGTATGAAACCAT
>NC_051415.1:17056034-17056320 GCF_015228065.2 Penaeus monodon
CCGACTCCACAGCCCTGACTACTGGCACCACCACGGTACTATTAGCGGTACTACCACCGGTGCTTCTATGGGTATTATACTAGAAAACTATCACCATTTTACTGACGCAAAGAAAACGCAATCCTCTGTCCAGTTCCTTTCATCATTTGTGCATTGTTCATGACAGGTAACCAATTTTCTTTATATGCTGTAAATGTACTCTAGTCGTATCTCCGTCCTCCAAAGCATTCACTATCTTTACACAGTAAGGCATTTTAGAAACCGCTGAGAACTTATAGGGAAAGAG
>NC_051415.1:17056377-17057292 GCF_015228065.2 Penaeus monodon
TTTTTGTAACAGCTATCAACCTATCAATGCCCGTGCTAAACCGTTAAGATTTATGCAAATAAAGAATATCGACAAAAATCATTTGCATCCAATTCATTTATGCAAGAAACCAGCCGAAACCGATATAACACTTTTCATCTTTGCCATCCTCTCTCTATTTATAAGGACAGCTGCACAGCCTTCCGCGCCATAAAGTAGTCCGGATCGTTAGATTTGTAAATTGTTGACACGAGGGCTTCCGAGAATCTTATCGCTGAAAATTATACTCACAGAAGAGGAAACTTGACTTCTACGAACATTTATCAATAATCGCTGATAACAAAAGGTTGTCAATATGATTGTATGTCTGACCGATGCAAGGGCAGATAATATGGTGGGAGAGACGACTCCTATGCATGTGATTTCTCGTATGCAGTATATATGCGTGATATTAACCGATTTATCTTTTTTCCTTTGCACATACTATGGTAGAGATATGATAGCGGTTGCAATAGCATGGGGGGTGTGGTGGTACTGGTGAAATATGATGGTAATGTGGCAGTAATCACCACAGTAATGATGATGAAACTAATTACACATAATTATAAAAATATATAAAAAAAATTATAACAATAACATGAGAACAACGACAAATGAAAAAACAGCAGTAATGATAATAAGCAGTAAAAAAAACACGAGGTCGCACTCCAGCGCTCGCTTCAGGCTCAACCTCTAACCTATGACCTATGACTTCAGCCACTCCTCCCGCAAATGGTCATCGATCTACATTGTGAACGCAGACAGACTCTCCCATGCACGACCTGAAACTACCTTGTGACCTGTTATGTGACCCCGTTACCTTTTGGGATCATGACGTCATGCTTTGGGATTGCCTGGTAGGAATTTTAGTATAATTTGATGCTGTCATCAGTGCTG
>NC_051415.1:17057674-17059021 GCF_015228065.2 Penaeus monodon
TTTGCAAGCACGTTTGCATTGCGTGTGCCTCTACCCGTGAATTAATTCATGTGCGCATGTTTCTGTGCACAAATGCATGTATCTGAAACACAATATGCAACGAATTTGGAAAGAATTTGGACTGGGCGTCTGCAGCATGTGTAAGCACGGAGGCACATCCCCGAACCAAAGGCAGCCAAAGCAGTGAGCCTACAAGCACATATAAAAACATGGGTCTCCTCACCGCCACCAACGACGGATACTAACAAGACGAGGTAGTGGGCTGAAGCCGTAATAGGTGTAGTAGTAACACCTTTATGTGGGGCGCCTATTACTCAATTAGGCACATATTACCGCCTTTCCCCCGCACGTAACGTTCGCCATCGATGAGAGTGCGCGCCGTCCTGAGCCCCCCCCGGTCGGTGATCTTCACGTCCAGTGAGAAAACCCCACGGCCACAGTGGACCTCGGCGACGGCTACTTTTTTTGGGAACTGGGGGCTTCCTTAAAACAAGGTGACGAGTCAATCAATACAGGTAAAGAAAGAGGCAGACGTAATGGATTGGTAATTGATTCGCATTTCTGATCTGCAGCCATTACTTTGACAAGGGAACTCTAACAAGGGTTTAGAAGGTAAAATAAAAGTTATTTTGTATTCATTGCGTTCCGCTCATATTTGCTTTATCATACAATTATAGTGTTTGATATCAATTAAAATGTAATTTTGACTTATGGTACAGCGTCTACAATGCTCGTCGAGACTAAACTAATGGACTTAACGAATCAAGATTCCCCGACATGGTAAATCTAGGAGCGACAGGCAAATGAGGTTATCTTGCGCCAGCAAATGACTGCTTAAGAAATCCGGGATCGGATCAACTGACTGCGAATTAGCCTCGGTGCCGGAAATTTCGGCGATTGAGGCCGGCTGGGATTAATCCCTTGTTTTAAAAAGCACCCAAATGTTTGCAGGCACTAATGCAGACACGCGCGTGAACACAAGCCCACCCAGACACACACCGATACCTTCAGCCATTCACTTCTTTTCCCCGGGGCAATTCTTTCGCAAAACCCAAGTTTAATACAGTATTCTAATCCCAATCCCGTAACTTGACGAGCGAGGCGCCCGGGTGAAGTGCCAAACTACTACGGCTTCGCAGCAACTGGCAAACCACCTCTCTTCCTTTTCGCTCAATCCCTGAGGTCCCGGAGAGGAGAGGCATGCGCTCGTGGCTGTGTATGCATGGCTCTTCGGCGGAGAGAGAGATTATGTGACAGGTATGTGTGCGTGTTGTATGAAATATTTTTTTCTTGTCTGCGAGTGGGTGGGGTTGGGGGTAAGGGAGTGATTGCCAGACTGCCTGACTG
>NC_051415.1:17059375-17060786 GCF_015228065.2 Penaeus monodon
TTAAAAGTAAGTTTGGTGTGTCAGTCAGTAGGCAGTGGCAATCACTCCCTTCCCCACCCACCCACTCGCAGACAAGCAAAAAATAGTCATAATACACGCACACATACCTGTCACATAATCTCTCTCTCCGCCGAAGACGCCATGCATACACAGCACGAGCGCATGCCTCTCCTCTCCGGGACCTCAGGGGTTTTGAGCGTAAAGGAAGAGAGGTGGTTTGCCAGTTGCTGCGAAGCCGTTAGTAGTTTGGCACTTCAGCCGCCGCCTCGCTCGTCAAGTTACGGGATTGGGTTTAGAAACTGTATTGAACTTCGGTTTTGCGAAAGAATTGCCCCGGGGAAAAGAAGTGAATGGCTAAAAGGTATCGGTGTGTGTCTGGGTGGGCTTGTGGTCACGCGCGTGTCTGCATTAGTGCTGCAAAAGTTGTGCATTTTAAACAACGGATTAATCCCAGCGGCATCAATCGCCGTAATCCGGGCCCCGAGGTAATTCGCAGTCAGTTGATCCGGTGCCGGTTTATCTTAAGCAGTCACTTTGCTGGCGCAAGAAAAACCTTTCACTGCCTGTCGCTCCTAGTTTTACCATGTCGGGAATCTTGTTTCGTTAAGTCCATTAGTTAGTCTCGACGAGCATTGTAGACGCTGTACCAGTAAGTGCAAAATTACATTTAATTGATATCAGAACACTATAAATTTGTATGATAAAGCAAAATATGAGCGGAAACGCAATGAATACAAAAATAACTTTTATTCTCCCTTCTAAAACCCTTTGTTAGGAGTTCCTTGTCAAAGTAATGGCGGGCAGATCAGGAAATGCGAATCAATTACCAATCCATTACGTCTGCCTCTTTCTTTACCTGTGATTGTTTGGGACTCGTCACCTTTTTTTAAGGAAGCCCCTAGTTCCAAGGAAAAGTAGCCGTCGCCGAGGTCCACTGTGGCCGTGGGGTTTTCTCACTGGACGTGAAGATGCACCGCCCGGGGGTGCTCAGGACGGCGCGCACTCTCATCGATGGCGAACGTTACGTGGGGGGGAATGGCGGTAATATGTGCCTAATTGAGAAAATAGGCGCCCCAACATAACGGTGTTACTACTACACCTATACGGCTTCAGCCCACTACCTCGTCTTGTTAGTATCCGTCGTTGGTGGCGGTGAGGAGACCCATGTTTTTATATGTGCTTGTAGGTCACTGTTTTGGCTGCCTTTGGTTCGAGGATGTGCCTCCGTGCTTACACATGCTGCAAAACGCCCAGTCCAAATTCTTTCCAAATTCGTTGCATATTGTGTTTCAGATACATGCTTTTGTGCACAGAAACATGCGCCCCTGAATTAATTCACTGGTAGAGGCACACGCAATGCGAACGTGCTTGCAAAAATGATGGTATCACTTGTGAAAACAAATTGGAACAT
>NC_051415.1:17061054-17062052 GCF_015228065.2 Penaeus monodon
TTATACTTTACAATTACAACAACTACCGTCGCCGCCGCTGCTGTTTTACAATTCCCAAGACAAAATAGAAAACAACAAAAAAACAAAACAGCACTGATGACAGCATCAAATTATACTAAAATTCCTACTGGCAATCCCAAAGCATGACGTCATGACCCCAAAAAGGGTTTAACGGGGTCACATAACAGGTCAAAAAGGTAGTTTAGGTCTTGCATGGGAGAGTCTGTCTGCGTTTCACAATGTAGATCGATGCCCATTTGCGGGAGGAGTGGCTAAAAGTCATAGGTCAAGGTTAGAGGTTGAGCCTGAAGCGAGCGCTGGAGTGCGACCTCGTGTTTTTTTTACTGCTATTATCATTACTGCTTTTTTTCATTTGTCGTTGTTCTCATGTTATTGTTATAATTTTTTATATATTTTTTAATTATGTGTAATTAGTTCATCATCATTACTGTGGTGATTACTGCCACTTTAAACCATCTTTATTTCACCAGTACCACCACACCACCAGCTATTGCAACCGCTATCATATCTCTACCATGTATGTGCAAAGGATAAAAGTTTAAATCGGTTAATATCACGCAATATAATGCATACGAGAAATCAACATGCATAGGAGTCGTCTCTCCCACCAATTATCTCCCCTTGCATCGGTCAGACATACAATCATATTGACAACCTTTTTTTATCAGCGATTATTGATAAATGTTCGTAAGAAGTCAAGTTTCCTCTTTTTGTGAGTATAATTTTCAGCGATAAGATTCTCGGAAGCCCTCGTGTCAACAATTTACAAATCTAACGACCCGGATACTTTATGGCGCGGAAGGCTGTGCAGTGTCCTTATAAATAGAGAGAGGATGGCAAAGATGCAAAGTGTATATCGGTTTCGGCTGGTTTCTTGCATAAATGAATGGATGCAAATGATTTTGTCGATATTCTTTATTTGGCATAAATCTTAACGGTTTAGCACGGGCATTGATAGGTTGATAGCTTTACTAAAA
>NC_051415.1:17062109-17062447 GCF_015228065.2 Penaeus monodon
CTCTTTCCCTATAAGTTCTCAGCGGTTTCTCAAATGCCTTACTGTGTAAAGATAGTGAATGCTTTGGAGGACGGAGATACGACTAGAGTACATTTACAGCATATAAAGAAACTTGGTTACCTGTCATGAACAATGCACAAAATGTTTTGAAAGGAACTGGACAGAGGATTGCGTTTTATTTGCGTCAGTAAAATGGTTGATAGTTTCTAGTATAATCCCCATAGAAGCCCCGGGTGGTAGTACCGCTAATAGTACCGTGGTGGTGCCAGTAGTCAGGCTGTGGAGTCGGTACTCAAAACACACGACTCCGACTCCCACTCCTATCCCCGGGTATGAAA
>NC_051415.1:17062535-17062811 GCF_015228065.2 Penaeus monodon
ATGGATTTCATAACTACGGCTCCCTTTAATCCCGTGTCCGTAACAGGTTTGAGTCAAATGGTTTTAAATATGCTATTGTGGCCTTTTCATTGTATATTCTTAAAAAAATAAACGTCATTATGCTTTAAAAGTACATATAGGACTATGACAAAAAGAAAATAATAGAATTCTCACTCTCTCGGGGGGAAATAAAATGTGCGATGTGTTTAAAAAATGGGATTTTTTCGATTTATGTCAAGGGCAGAGTCGGAGTGTTGTTGTTTATGATGATGGGTT
>NC_051415.1:17063977-17064192 GCF_015228065.2 Penaeus monodon
AAAAATGCACCCGGGGGAAATTTCATTAAGTATTAACAAGCAACAGTAACATAATAACGGCTGTATCGAGCACAAAGAGGAGTCCACGAAAATGTCGGATACTGTGGACACGTGATGGGGGGGAAGAGATTTTCCTTTTAATCAGTGAAGCTCTGACCCCTTGGCCTCGAGTGCGGACACAATTTGCAGCTCATAAGCGAGGTGGGAAAGGTTCA
>NC_051415.1:17064217-17064324 GCF_015228065.2 Penaeus monodon
CCCCATTTAGAAACCAAAGTGTCGATCAAAGTACTTTCCTCCAACTGATTTTTCCCTTGCGTCGGAGGAAAGAATAGGGCGGCGGGTTCAGTCCTCCTTGAAGACCT
>NC_051415.1:17064572-17065180 GCF_015228065.2 Penaeus monodon
TATTTAGTTACTATTTCCGATAATCGCTTTGGCGTCGCATTCCTGCATCGCCATCTTCAGCGTCCAGCTTCCCGTAATTCGATTTCCCTCCGCTCGCGCCAACAGGTCCTCGGCCTATAGGACCCGTGACAGTGGTGGCAGAGTCTGGGGCACGCCAATCTGACCCCTGCTACTGCGGAGATTTTGTTACATCTTCGTGTATAATCATGGCTTTTTTTTTTATTCAATATGGCCGTTGAAGGTAGTCAGTTAGTAATTATTATGGTTGATAGCTATTTAGGTTCAACACTCAAAAATTAAATTCCTATCATCACTTATCGTATAAATAACCCTTTTTTTCTGGTCTCTAAGCACCACAAGTATTTATCTCACCACGTCGCCTCCCATAACAAAAATGGCGTTATTCCCCCGTGATCCGTATCCGTCGAACTTTATCAAGGTTTTTCTATCATGAAAAGTCCCGGCGGAAGGTGACTATTACTGCTCGTAATGGTGGGCAGTGCAAGGCACCCGGTCACCGACTCCCGCAGTGAATAAAGTTTTTTTTTTAAGACAAGGTCAAGTGGAAATACAGGAAAAAAAAATGTTGCGGCAAGGGCAGGGGGAGA
>NC_051415.1:17065294-17065370 GCF_015228065.2 Penaeus monodon
AGGTAGTAGAGAGATAAGATAACGTCTAAGTGTAATTCGGTAAAGAGTAATTTTTTCTGTGGATGTGTGATGTAAC
>NC_051415.1:17065917-17066035 GCF_015228065.2 Penaeus monodon
GATTTCTATCACCATTATCCTCATCATATCTGTCATAATCACCATTAACCACTCATTATCATTTTTAGCATCGTCTTCGAACATTCAGCCAAGACATCCTCATCTGGATATATCTTCA
>NC_051415.1:17066060-17067781 GCF_015228065.2 Penaeus monodon
AGTATCCTCCTACTCAACATGACTTCCATATCTCAACGTAATTCTCTCTCTTTTCATTTTCCCGATACTGAGCGTTCTACTGATTTAGTGCATCATTTTTCCACGAAATGCAGAAGACTTTTCCTTTTCCATCAACCTCATTTCCTTGAAAGTTTATGAGTTCATTTCACATTAAATAATTTGCTTCCATACAAAGTTATAATATTTACGACATTACTGATAAAAACTTTACCCGTTCTTTATAACCGCATGCTGATGGCTTAGCTTAGTTATTTTGATATTTCTAGGCTGAGGCTCTTATCAGCTCTTATCAACAGTGCTGTTTGGATGGATGTAGCGACAGTATGCAGAGTCAGTCTGCAGTCTGTTTAATTGATATACACGTTATAAGTCCATGAAATTATAAGTTAAGCAGTTTCTTGTGTGCTGTTTATAAAACAGTAACTTTTCGAAAATACAAATATGCAGGTATCATATAATGGAGTTATATAGTGGCTAATTGTAGCCTACCGTTCTAGCGGTACTGAGTCTAACTTTGATTACAAAACATCATATGACAAGCTGTTCGAAGATAAACCTCAAGAGACGGTTTTCAAGACGAGATACGATCAAACTACACGTGCCTGAAAAGATTGACCGGTAATGTACAGTTACTTGGCGATGGCGCTGCAGCTTAGATCACGCGCGTTCAGAATGCGTTACAAGCCAGATGAAAAAAAAATCGATTCTTTGTTAATAAGAATCTGTGACTTTTGAGGAACACTAGTTGCAACTTTAACTCGAATTCATTTGTGCATTTTAAGCCTTTAATGTACAATAGATATAAATATGGAGTAGAGAAATACATGTAACGGGATTGGAAGAGATAGCTCTGTCATGGAGAAGCTTTTGTATTAACTTGATCTCTTATCACTGTTATCACTAACAATGAATCATGTGAACAAAGGGACATGCAATGAACTGCGCCGTCACTTTACATTAATCAAAGTACGAGTACACGGTACTTCCTCTTCCTACAGCCGATGATTCAAATCAGAATGCAATTGCTGTCATGAACTGCTCTTGTCATTCAATTTAACTCAGGTACCCCTTTACGTTCGCGGGGTACCACTGTACAAGTGTGATATAATCGCAATGCGCCAGCCGCGGGCATCAGCCTTCGCCATCATATGACTCCGAAAGACATCCCTCATCGGACTCTCCATAAGCGAAACGTGACTTGAAGGGTCCGACATGAAGTCCCTGTGCCATGTTGATGCTTGGAAGACCGGACTTCTGCTCCTGCTGGTGTCCCAAGGCGCCTCGCAGGACTCACGAGGACCTGCCTCAGTCCTGCGAAATGACTTCGACCGTGTGTGTGACTCGCCTTCTCCAACATCTGCAGGTATTCATTTTAGCTTTCATATTCTGTATAATCACTCGTATCCATGCTACACACATCTATCCATAATTCTCTTGTTTTTTTTTTTCAATCGTACCCGAATCCCTTCCATTTCTATCCACAACTCAATCTCTTCTTGGCTAATTCTGTCCGAATCCTGAACTCGAACACCGACTTCCTCGTCTCCAGAGCCAGTCGTGGACGACCTATCGTGCGTGTCGCTGAGCCTTCGCAGGCTGAAGTGTCAGTGGCAGACCGCGAACCAAAGGGACGCCAAGATGTACCTATATGACTACACTCTCACGGGGAATTCTGAGCAGTGAGTTATCAATGAGTTTCT
>NC_051415.1:17068159-17068458 GCF_015228065.2 Penaeus monodon
TTACCCTTCCCTATTGTCCTTACAACCTAGCACATTCACAGCAAATATACCCGCAGGCCGTGCACTTGCGGTGAAGACTGGTGTGGTTCTTGCCCTGGGCTTTGCTGCTTGTGGAAAGTGTCCCCTTACGACCCAACTTCTCCCGAGATCATGATAACAACTGCAACGAGCACGCAAGTCTGCAACGTAACCTTCAACACATTCACTCATCGGTTCGTTCTGTTAATTATAGTCGTGACTCATGGATAATCAGAGGAAAACTCTGCGTTTAAGAGGACAGTCAAGGTTAATGTTTTATA
>NC_051415.1:17068495-17068937 GCF_015228065.2 Penaeus monodon
TCAAATCAAGGATACAATCGTCAGTGTTTTATTGAACGAAATATCCCGTTTATCTTTATCATGTTTTCCATATTGTTTTCCACACATGGAAACTACATACAAACTAAGTGTAGAATTCTCAACGCCCCATTTCTATAACAAAAAATTCCACATTCGAAAAATCATTCCTACAACAATAATCCTATAATAAAAAAAGTGGATTTATGCTATCTTACCTTTTCTCCCACAGTTCGACCCAACCCGGCTGACGACGTTAAGATCACCAGACAGGGTCGTATCGTGAGCTCGAAGTAAGCTGGGAAACGCCTCTGTACCTTACGCAGTTCCAGCAGGCTTTTCTACACCGTGGGCTACAGGCCTAAGGATGTCAGTACTTATGGTCTTCTCGACTGCAGGTTAGTGGTATGGCCTACCTATTAGAGAATTGTTCTCTGCACGGAAG
>NC_051415.1:17069817-17070048 GCF_015228065.2 Penaeus monodon
GACTCGCACCCTAAAATACACATGTTTCGTATCAACATAGTGTTATAATATAGTGTTATAATACTATAAATGCATTACAAGTCAGTTCATATTTCAAGCTGAGGAAAAAAAATACATCGATTTCATTGTTACGGTTGAGTAAATGGAATCGGATATTATAAACGTAAGTAGCTGATTAATAATGAGTGACGTAAGTAGCCTAGTGAAAAAGGAGGGGTGAGAGTTAGAGAT
>NC_051415.1:17070183-17070463 GCF_015228065.2 Penaeus monodon
CTTACATACATATAGGCGTAAGTGGGTAGTATCGCAATACATATTTGATCGACATTCTCTATTATTTACTGGCACCGCCAGCTATCTCAATAACAATATCGTTTTAATGTATCGAAAAAGTAAACATCTAAACATTTACCAAAAACAATTTTAAAGTTATAGTTCTGAATTTCCCAAAATGACTCGGAAATCCTCGTTATTTCATTTTTCATTTTGTTTTTCTCTTTGTCTCGGAAAGGAAGTAGGGTACGGCTCAAATTGTGATTTTTTCATTAGAAAA
>NC_051415.1:17070585-17071713 GCF_015228065.2 Penaeus monodon
GTTGAAATTGTTGGATTATCTGTAATGCAGACCACACTTTGACAGAAGTAACTTTTATAGTCCTCATGAAATTGCTGAACCCACTCAGATTCACTCCAGCACTTTTTCCAATCACAGAAAAAGTATCAGAATATTCAAGTGTGATAATTTTATTTGCAAGGTTTTAAAATACACTTTTCGGTTGCAGTCTTTTGTTTGCATTATCAGCGCGGATTTTTTCCCTTAATATCCCCCCTGTTTTTCAATGTCATCGCTCCTCCACTATCAGCATAACATAGAGGTATCAGAATCGCTTTGGATAATTTTCAAGTATCGTTATAACCAGTATTACCTTAGACAATTCCTGTATCAATGCCCTACTGCACGTAGGTGCTACATACACATTAACCTCACACACGCACACATAAACCCTCTATAGCTTTTGCATGTTTTCCAGAACGAAGCAGGGTTTTAAAACCATGGCAGAAACACAACGGTGAGGCTGACGTCGCTGCAAGGTGGGTTGGACTATGAGGTGCGCGTGAGACTCCGCTCGGGGGCACGACCTCCGCCCCCCCGCCCGACAACGGCACCGACGGATGGTGGTCTGTCCGGGCCCTTCTGGCAACGCCTTCACAGCCGCAGGGAGTAACGCATTAGGAGAAGGGGCTAAGGTCGCTATAAAATAACGTGGGGCATTTGCTAGTCCATATATAGCATATAACTTCCTTATAACATGTTTAAAAAGATTCTTAAGGAACCATGACCCACAGCGCCCGAGGTTGCCCCAGCCGTGGGCGGGGGACCTTCGAGGTTGAGAGCGACGCCACTCCGGGCGGGGGGCGGTCGCGCTGCAGTGGCGCCCGTGCCCCCGCTGCTACACAACGGACCCCGGCCTGGATTTCCGCGTACTGTCAGGGACCAAACGTAAGACGCGGGGCCGTTGCGTAGCGTGTGTGGCGGAGGAACATGGGGTTCGCCTTCAAAGCTGTTTGGGGTGGGCTGGCTTAGAGTAGCATTCGCTGTTTTAAAGTGTGTTGCAAAAAGTGAAGTCTCCACATACTATTAATACGGCAAATGTTTATGAATATAGAGATTATTCTTTCTTCAAATTGTGATTTTTCCATTAGAAAATCGCTTTCATTTAAT
>NC_051415.1:17072040-17072407 GCF_015228065.2 Penaeus monodon
CATTAATAAACCTTTTTTCCCGGAGAAGAAAGGATCAAAGACTATAAATTTCAGTTATTTCAGAACAACACCGGTGAAAATTCCACGTACTTGGAGCCTGTTAGAATCGAGACTCAACAAAAGTAGAGTACGGTAGCTCGGTTTTCAGAAACGGGTTAAATCGACGCCCAAATTAGTAGGAAAAAATTGAAAAATAGTATGTGAATCTAGGCTTTCAGTTTACCGATAGACCATCAGTTATGTCCTGTGACGAATCTTCGGCCGCAAGAGACGATGGCGAGTTTTGGTATTTTAACTTGGATTATGGGTGCAGGGCAGGGTGCCAGGGCGCCCTGTGAGTGGCAGAAGGGTTGATGGATACAGAACC
>NC_051415.1:17072944-17073165 GCF_015228065.2 Penaeus monodon
TCAGGAAAGTCTGGACCAGTTTTACGAAGAACTGTCAAGGATCCTAATTCTATTCCCCCACAAGACAAATAATCCTACACAGACTTCAGTGTCAGAGCTGACAATGACCATAGGTCTGCAGTGGAATAATAGGAAAACATGGCCTGGGAAAGTTAGTGCCAATGGGCCTACGTTTTCTGAATCTTTGTGCCACCTATGTCCTATCCTCCCCAACACCACAC
>NC_051415.1:17073277-17074998 GCF_015228065.2 Penaeus monodon
GCACCACAAACTGCCAAGAGACTCTGAGAGAAGTAACTTTCATAATCCTCATAAAATTGCTGAACTCCACTGAGTGCTATCAGATTCACTGGGTTTCTTTTTCCATTCCTGAAGAAACCCCCATCACAGAACATAAGTATCAACGATTATGGCCATCTTTCATGACTACTACATAACTCATCAACATACTCCTAAAAAAAACAAGACTTGGTTTGACCAAGAAAACCAGAAGATACATGACCTTCTTGAGGAAACAAAGCCCACCGAAAGCCATAAATAACCCAAAATCCAATTAGCAAGAAAAAATTTTCCCAAAGAAGCTAAGAAATGAAGCCAGCCAAGGGTCTCTGCAGGCGGCTTTTTTTCAAACTCATGGGGAGTTACAGTTGGTGTAAAACAAAGCTGTGTCCTGGCCCTCGCCACATTCAAAATCTACATAGCTGCCATTACACACCTTGCTAGACTAAATTTAAATAATGACCAAGGAAAAAATCAGCACTGACCACAACATGACCTTCAGTATGCCGACGATGTGGGTTTTCTCCCACCGTCAACCCCTCTAGCCTTGCAAAAACCTCGATACAGTCAGTATTGCATACTCAAAAGGTGGTCTGCCCGTCAACAAAAACAAAACTGTACTCCTGCAACAACCAAGCATGCCACTGGAAACAAAGACCTCCCCCACTTCATGTAGGGGGCGCAGTTACTGAATATCCCCTAGAGAAGTACCTTGGTAGCATCCTCTCTTTCTGACTGCAAACTAGAAAATGAGATCCAAAACCAGAATCCGACTAGCCTCAACTAGTTTTGGTAATCCTCAAGAAAAAAGTATTCCAAACGAGATCTATCACCATGACCAAGGTAAAGGTTTACAAGGTGTTATTTTACCCATTTTTATTGTCTGGCTCTGAACTAAGTAACTGGAAGCTTTCCATATACCCTCCCTTCAGTCCACCTTATGTTTACGTGGAAAGATAAGATACCCCCACAACCATTCTCTCTGGTTCCAGCCCACTAGAATTGAGGCTGTGCTAATAACAAAACAACTGCGCTGCGGTGAGGGAATTGCCTTCCACGGTTTTTTCAATTATTGAGGACTGGAGGATAGCCGACATTCAGTAGGTGCACCAAAGAAAAAGTTTAAAGAACTTGAAAGGAAACCTCAAAGCCTAAAAACATTCCCCCAAATCGCTGGAAAACCTTGCTGCAACCGTTCTCTTTGCTGTTCTTCTATCCATAAAGGCCTCAGCTATTTTGAAGAAAAGAGAACAAACGACAAAATATTAAAAGGGTCCAAAGGGAATGCCAGGCAAAATAGAATTCATCCAGTCCCTGGCGAGGGTTTATACCCTGTCCAACTTGCGGGAAAAAGATGTCCATCTGACTTCAGACCCGAGTGCACCAGAGAGCTCTCCGTCGCAGAAAGGGTCAACCATATGCAATGAACGCCCATTCTATTCATATCAGAAACATAGGAATTTAGGTGAATGTCTTTATTCTGGATCCTAAAAGGGTCCCTTCATCCACAAGAATGGAAATCCACCGCCGCGAACAGCGCCGGCGTGGGCCCCACACCGACGGCAGCGGTGCGCATCCCCGCCGACCCGCCACCGCCCCCGTTCCTGCCGGCAGTCGTCTACCACGCTGGGACTGGCCACTAACGAACTTCAGGTAATGCAGAGTCATATCGTTAAATATTTCCTTAAAAGTTGTACTCACCC
>NC_051415.1:17075242-17075411 GCF_015228065.2 Penaeus monodon
CTTAAACCTTTGTACTTTCTGTAGGAACCACTTGATGTGATTTGAAATAAACTGCTTTACCTGCATGAGGAATGATAATCGCTATTTCCCCCAAGTCCTTTGAACTTCTTTTTAAACGAGTACTGTAAATCATAAAGAAGGGATTGTAAGTTTTTTTTTTTTTTCTTGT
>NC_051415.1:17075443-17077933 GCF_015228065.2 Penaeus monodon
AAGGAGGCTTCTTTCTTTTCTCGTTTTTTAAAGGATTGTTTCTGTGATATCTGAATATTCATCTCGAAGTATTTCTTCATTATACTCACCATTAATGTAATTCTCTATTCCGTTATTACATGACGAAAGGACTATTTATCTGACTCAGTCTATCGGTGCAATCTTCAGGTGGGGCCCGGGAAAGGAGCACCTCACCTACACGGCCTACCCTGCACCGACGGCCTGCCATCACAGCGCGCCGTGCAAGGTAAGACCGCCCGCCCAGGTTTCTCCGTCTGGACTGGTCTTTTCCCCTTTACTCCCTCCTTCCTTTGCTTCGTATATTTTCTTAATCCCATTGGCATTCCAGAGTACGACTTAATCATTTGATCTTACCCCATCAATTCCGTTTTCTTCTGTCTGAGATTACTATAAATATAAAAAAAACTGGCTTCTTTATGGTTAAAAATAGTATGTGTCCTTGAGCTAACTGCAAACATCAGCCGTGTAAGGATAGATTCAGCATATGCAATCACAACTGAAGTGCTCTTAACCTGTGTCATATTTAAATGATGTTGAAGAACTGAAAAAAGTCTTGAAGAGTCAGTCAAAAGCTGAGACAGTAGTCTGTGGAGATTTCTTCTACCAACACTCTCCAACAAGTAATTATTTTGTAAGCAGTAAAACTTAATGTGCATTGGGATATATTTTCCCCACGACAAGAGTGTGAATTGGTAGAAACTTATATCCTGTATTTTTCAGAACAATTTGTACTGGAAGAACTTGGGTTTAGCATCAGCGGTGAACCTCACATTGGAGGAATTGAACGTGAAATGACTCCGTACTCCTACGAGATTCTTTCGTCTGTCAGCAGAGACCTTTCGCCGAGGACTCCACGGCATGGCCTGGGACAGCTGCATCCATCCCCCCGCAGTATAACACGCAGCATTCTACAACCCCAAATTGTCCCAACTAGTGAGTACTAGATATTAATGTAGAACTGGTTGGTCTTGTTGTTAGTGTTCGACATACATACAGTATGAATTTTAAGAACATTTCCCATCACTAGTCAGCTCATCAAAAACTTGGTATTTGACATATAATTCTTATTCATAACCCCAAAATTTTCTAGTAGTTTGCCGTCTTTATTAGTAGCTGCATACCTTTTGCTGCATACTCTGTTGAGATGCATCTTGCTTCACATTTTTAGTTTTGAAATTAATTCTTTCCTTTTGATTTTCCCTGTGCATGAGATGACCTAATTCCCTGACCGCCCTTCTTCCCCGCAGCACACAATAGCGTGAGTCTGCCTGGAATGCACTGCGCTGCTTCGGGGGGTGATCGAGGGGTGCGGCATCTGGTGAAGCCACGCGCTCTTTGACGCAGGCACCGTAGGAATGCTCAGGGCTTAAGTGCATAAAGACTAAGCAATAGTATTTGGATGCTTCAGGACATCCGTTTCTGCTTTTCGTATCTCAATCCCCAGCTGAGACATGGTTTCTGATCGCCCTTTTCCCCTCTCCTCCTCTCTTTTTACTCTCCTTTCCTTGTCCTTTCTTGCCTCGCGAAAAATCCCCCCCATGAAACGGGGAGCGCGTGTTTTCGGCGTCGTGGTGCTGGAGGCCTTCGCGAGGGCTCGAGTACGCGGCGAACCTCAGCCCCAAGTACCGAGGCGGCTTCTCGGGTGGGTCCTCCCCGCTGCCGTTCTCGGACGAAGGCTTCAGGTAGGGACAGCATGACTGCATCGGTTTTGCAGAAAGCCGTGATTAAGTTTCCTAGAAAACCTCCTGTCTGTGTTATCGTATATGTATAATTTATTGTCACCTATTCTCTCTCTTAGTTCTCCCGACGTGGCTCATCGTCATCATCGTCATTGTGGCTATTGGCGGGCCTTTGTGGTCCTCGCGCCGGCGTCTACAGCGGAGGGGTTTTTGTACCAAGTCTTGCGGGTATTATTTCTGCGTTTCTGTTTTTTTTTCGATCCGTTAAATGGGAAGTTATGGTGCACATTTCACCCTTGAAATAATTTCTGCAAAATATACAGTTTTATCATGTGATCTTTGTGGTTGGTTAACCGCATCCGAGTGAGATTTTATTAAAATTATTGTTTTAAATGCGATACTGTTCCAGAAAAATCATGGTTTCGTAAGCTAGACGAACTGATCTAGTTTCACCTACTACTACCTATTTAAATTGGATTATCTCAGCTTTCATGGTTTTCATCTTTAAAAACAATAGCCATCGTTTCCTGCACTTCCCTTGCAAATTATTTACGAGCTGTTCCTCGAGATGTTTCCGACGAATCACCCATTCCCCAAAATTTTCTAAGCAAATTTTCACCAAAACATGAAGTGCTCTTCTCGAAATCATTTTCCCAACGACAGGAAATGAGTTAATAGTGCGAGAAGTTCGAGGGAAATTTTTTCTACCCGACGGCCCCGGGTTGATCATCACTTTTCCAGTGGAAGAGCAAGCGAGGTGTGTTTGTTTGTCTTATTGTAAACCATTCTC
>NC_051415.1:17077977-17078089 GCF_015228065.2 Penaeus monodon
GTGAGTAATGAACGATAAAGACGATGGACGATAAACATGTTCCTTGGAAATCTGAAATCAGTCTAACACTCTGAAAAAGTTATCTCTCTTTCTGGGCATTGTTTATATGGCA
>NC_051415.1:17078190-17079669 GCF_015228065.2 Penaeus monodon
CTTTATGGTTCTCATAATATTCTCTTCGTTCGTTTGTGAAACTAGTATTGTCAGATAAATATTGACGTGCCTCTTCAGCCAATCGACGTGGGCGACAGTCGGTCCAACAAGAATGTATATACGATGTCATCGCAGGTGTTAGTATCTTACTTTTGATTGAGAACATAATGAATTACATCAAAAATAATATCTTAGCCTCTAGGCGACTAACTATCCTGTTATACTAGGCTGCCACTCAACAAGATGCATCTTCATTCGCCATCCTCTGGAGACCGAAGTCGTGCGCAGAACAACATTGAAGAAAAAACATGGTTTGCCCAAAATGGTTACGTTCTTCCCATGTTCGCTACCGACGTCAGCGAAGATGGTCAAAGTGGTGTTCACGAAACTATTTACATCCCCGTATTAACTTCTCTTCCTTCTGGTTATGTTGAGAATTCTTCTGGAGAATTGACAGACCCTAACCTTAGCACCAGTGGCGATTGGTCTTCTGCCCCCATACCCCATAAAGCTAAGTCTTCAGCAAACTATGCAGCAATCGAACCTCATAATTCAAATGTTTGCAAAAGTTCAAGCGTGAACATAAATGCGGATGATGAGGAAAATACTCATACACAAATCTGGCAAGGTTCAGAAGGGATCAGGGACAAGGATGAACGTGGAGCATCTCCCGGCTATGTTGTTTTTCCGACAAAAACTAACTATGAAGCTTTTCCAACTGCGGACTTTACTACTCAAACCTCCCATGGTTTAAGAAAAAACTGTGCTAGAGATGAACAAGAAAAATCCTCTGGCTATAAAGCCTTTCCAGTAGCAAACTTTGATATGCAAACTTCCAGTGGTTTAGGAGAGAACAGTGCTAAAGATGAACAAGAAAAATCTAGAGGCTATGTATATTTTCCACCCATTGATTTTCGCGAAATATCCATTAAAAATTCTCCATTCCCAGGTTACGTAACTCTTCCACCAGTGGGATTTGGTCCGCACAATCCTCAGAGTTCTATTGGTCCTGGGCAGATAAATAGGCTTGAAGCATAATCAAAGACACGTTCAAAACAGGAGGCAAACAAACGAGATATAAGTATAAAGACTGGAGCTTATGTGGCGATGGATTCTCTTAAATTACAAAACTTAAAGGGGGAAACAGACCCCAAGCTTTCTTGATGTCACTGTAAATGAAATCATTTTGTACAGTGTTCTCCGGCGATGCCGGGTCATATTTTGATTGGCGGTTCTTTGTCCATGAAATGCTTCTTACTGAATTTCGACCCAAAACCTATGTTTACTTTTTTATACATAAAAAGAGTCCTATGGCTTGAAAGATACTTTTTAATAGAAAGGAAGAATTCACAAAGAGAAATGGTATTTGAATCAGCATTTACTGCTACTGGTTTTTGCACAAGGGTTAAGCGCCTTTTCACAAGCTGGTTGATGTTGGGTGTAACCGTTTTTACTCCCTTCAAATTTTTGGAACGGAAA
>NC_051415.1:17080997-17081877 GCF_015228065.2 Penaeus monodon
CGCGCATAAAAATGCACGCAAGCCAAACACAGTGCATAGAAACGTAAAAACAAAAAAACCCGAGGCCAAAAATGGATAGCATCCTCTCTCAATACTCCTTAGCTCTCCCCCATTACCGAGAACAAAGATTGCACAAGAGCAGCGGCGGCCCTCCATCCACAGCCCCGGGTAGAGAACTCCGGGAAACATTCTAGGTAAACTTGGACACCATACCGACTGAGCTCCGAATTCGCCCGCACGTGAGACTCGCCCTTGCGTCCCCGGCCGGAAGACCCGATTCGCCGTGCCCCGCCTGCCTACAACGCATTCCCGTCCGACTACACTACAACCGACACGGGGAAAGAGGCCCTTGGCCGCCGCGACGCAAGGACCGGTTTCCCCTCGCGCGTTTCACCTGCTGCAATTCGACACTTCCACCGTTTCGGAGAAATCCGACCCTGTTCCCTGGTTGTCCTAACCCACCTGCCCCTCCCACACTGCCCTGGCTCACCCTCCCTTCCTCCCTCTCCCCCTCCTCCTTCCCTCTCTCTCCCTCCCCATCCCCTTCATTCCCTCTCTCCCCCCTCTTCCCATCCTCCCCTCTTCCCCCTCCTCCCCCTCCCCCTCCTTCCCTCTCTCTCCTCTCCTCCCTTCTCTCCCCTCTTTTCCCTCTCTCTCCCCCCTCCCCCTCCCTCCCTCCCACCCCTCTCCAAGACCCCTTCCACTTTCCACAACACATCACGCCTTGCCCGCATCTCTCGCACCTAACTTTACTCATGCGTTATAACAAAATTTCCTCGTCTCTGGTTTTTGGGTTCATGTGCACACAATCAAGCGTATGTAAATAAACATGCACATATCCACAAGCAGATACAATTCTAAATACACATACACAGGGAAA
>NC_051415.1:17083111-17085562 GCF_015228065.2 Penaeus monodon
ATTATCAATACGTGACTTAAATACTAAGCTGATGAGATGGCGGAAATGCGTGGCTGTCACAGCATTCGGTTGGCTAGTCATTCCAGTTTCATCGATGGCCATGTTGTGCGATACATCACGGGCGTGTTACATGCATCTCGGTCACATCAGACATCGACAAGGGGAAGCTCCCTTTGTCGTAACAGCAGTCCGGATACGGGACTAATGAGTTAATCAACATATAAACTTATGCGGGAGCCAGCTACCCGATAGCCATGCCGAAGCTATGTGCGATTACCCAGTTAGAACAGGTGTCCGACACACACACCTGTACCGACCAAGTTTGCATGCCAGATCTTCAGGAATCCATGTTTGGCACTTCATAGGGGGAGGCCCATTCTTCCTCAATGCCTGCCTGCCTTCATGTACGCCTTTTCAATGACTTCATTACGTCTCGTATAAAAGAATTTTCACTGTGTATAAAAAGCTAATACAATGGCACCCACACAGACTTCAGAGGAGGGTGCACCTGTATTACATGCCAATGTGGACGCGCTTGTCCTCACCACCCACCAAGTGCACAGCCGCACCCAGCACACACCTGTTGCTACTGCTAATGGCCCCAGGGGTCCCTTGGATCCCTCCACCGCCCGCCGCCCTCTTCCCACCACCATCTCATACCTACTACCTTCATCTTGCTCTCTTGTTTCTGTGCTAACCCCTCTTCAGGGTATCTTTCTCGTGTTCTCTTCTTACCTTTTTCCCTCCTCCTCTAACCCCTTCTATTCGCCTCCCCTCGGCCTCTCCTCCCACAACCGAATGCCCTCATCCCCTCGCCCTCAGTCTCGGTAACCTCAGTTGACGTACGTACACGTTGACCCCACCCAGCCAGCATTCATGGCAATTGGTGACCAAGAACTCACCTGGTTGCCATGCCCACGATGTAGCATCGGTGACAAGAATACTTACTGGTTATGAGGAAATTCCAGGAAGCAGCTTACCAGCTAGCAGCGCTGGTTGCCATAGCGACCGAGAGAGTAGGACGCGATTGCTATTTCTGATGACACTGCCACGGTGGCATCTATAATATTTATTGCAAACAGGGCACCTCAGTGCCATCCTCACGTATATCGATAGAAAATGTATAGACCTACATGGCAACCAACGTCATTTCTTTCGCCATCTGTAACTTTCACACTTATGACCACTTTAATTAATTTCCCGTAGCAGCAGACTCATAAAGATGAGTAAAAAGAGGAAGAGGAGGAAAGAGGGGTAGACGAGGAGAAAAATAACAAAAGAGAAGTAAGAATAGGAGAAGAGAGAATGACGAGAAAAGAACACACAATCAAATACACAGTTTATTCTTTTAATTCTAGCATCAAAAAGTTTGACTCGTCGCGTAACGAAAGGTCAAGGAACAAGCTAATGACCCCCTCCCCTTCTAAACAAGGCAACAGAATTGCATCATCAACCGGTTACTGATAACAGACACCCGATTCCTGACTGATCCACCTACCTGATTCCCAATTACCAGATTATTAACAACTGATTCTCCTCCCTAATTACCCGACTATCCAATTCCCGTTGACCCGACATCGTCTTCCTTAAAACGCAAATCTTCCTTCCATTCATCACTCACAATTGACCTTTTAACAAGCAATTTCCTTCCACTCGTCACTCGCAATCGAAACGATTGCCCTCAGCCATACCTGTCACCCGACAAGACATATGCCTCGGCAGACTGTTAGGTCTCTCGCTAGGGTGATCAAAAGGACTCTATACGGCCTGATGTATATATAGAGGAAAACTCAGTAGCCGTTTCCACTCTTTATTCTATAATAAAATGCCGGAATGAACAATATTGTAAGGTTGCATGGGGCAAGGTCGGTCGCTGTCAACGGTCCACATACAAACACACACGGGTTAGGAGGTTAATCTTGGAGCGAGTGACACTCCAGCAATTGTGTCACTTTGTTTATCGCCGGGATTCGTGTTGTTACATGACCAGGTTTGGGCGATTTGCTAGCATGAGTAATGTTAAACCAAGTGAAGTGATGCTTAGTAGCACGGGGATGTACCAGTTTCTTCGGAGGCATGGGTTCAAATCCCATCGCTGCACCAGACATATGTCAAAACAAAGATGGTAGGGTAAAAGCAGAGTAGTCAGCACCTACGGGCAGAGCAGACGAATACCGTGAGTGGCTCAGATCATGGAGGTTAATCTTGGGACTGACTAAACATGCTCACTTCGATAATCGAATCCCTTCTGCTATCGTCAAGGGATCGCGTAGTGAAGTTGCAAGCGGGAAAACAACACTTTGCTCGAACGGTCAGCGTCAATACAAGTGAAATTATGCACGGTATCATGAGCGGTTTTGGTATCTCACTCCGTTTAATACACTCAAAGAAAACAGAAAAAAACGAACTAAAAGTTAGATCCCGTCTAAACACATGACATATGTAATATTC
>NC_051415.1:17085772-17085864 GCF_015228065.2 Penaeus monodon
CTAATTCCTCCGTAAGGTCTGTTATACAATTCATTCATTACCAGTGTTCATTAAATGCGTACATAAACACAATAAATATAGACACCATATAG
>NC_051415.1:17085938-17086020 GCF_015228065.2 Penaeus monodon
GCAGAATATTTTACATCATGTACTACGGGTGCACTGACCCCGAGATTGAGCAAGTGAATGAGTGCGAATGTGAGTGAGTTAT
>NC_051415.1:17086209-17086684 GCF_015228065.2 Penaeus monodon
CACATGAGTTATGAGTGATGAACGAAAAGAGAATGGCGTAATGATTTCTCAAGAGTGTATCTTCAATCCACTGTGGCTGATAGATGAATAAAACATACCTGCATCTGCGGACAAAAGAAAGGCCATTAGAACGCACTGAGGAATAACTTAGTAAATAAAGTTACTTTGGTAAAAAGAGGGGAAAAAATAAACAATTTTACAAACTGGATAAAAGATTTAAAGGCCTGCAACATGCGTGAAGCCTTTTTTAATTAAGCTTATCAAGACTGTTTAAGTTTCTTAAGATTACATAAAAGTCCATAAATAACAAAGAAAACACCGTATAAATAAGGGGAAATAATATCGCAGCGTCTCGCCCGGGAAAGACGATTCGTTGCCAATTTTCCTCAAACACGGGGAAACCCACCGCGCTTGCCTCGACCACCACCGATCCGCCGCTGTCTCTCGTGTTCCGGACGCCCGCGATGACGTCACG
>NC_051415.1:17086955-17087038 GCF_015228065.2 Penaeus monodon
CATGCTCACCCGCTCTCCGTGCCGCTTTTTATTCTTCCCTGGTTTTCGTCTGTGTTTCATGCCTTATTGGATACTCGACTTCC
>NC_051415.1:17087105-17087581 GCF_015228065.2 Penaeus monodon
GACTCAGTTCTCATTTTCATGTCCATCGAATCTCAACGCTATCACTTTCCTCTACTCACTTCTAAAATCATCTCTACCTTCTATTCCTTATCGTCTCCTCCCTCGCCTTCCTCTTCTTCTTCTTCCTTCTCTCCTCTCTCTTCTTTTCTCTCTTTCTCTTTCTTCTCTTCTTCTCTCTCTCTCTCTTCTTCTTTTCTCTCTCTTCTCTTCTCTCTTTCCTCTCCTCCTCTTCTTTTCTTCCTTTCTCTTCACATCCCGCGGGCCGACCCAAATGCACAAATGTTCCTCGTGCATGCGAATTTTACTTATGATTGTTGCATGACGTATTCCCAGCCGTTCTGCAACACGTAGGGGCTCTGTTGTGTGAGTCATGGGTTGCATGATGCTGACCGTCACGTCTTTACGCCTGCATCACCATCATTCTCCGTCGCTCTTGTTTAGATTTTTGTTTACTGTCGTTTCCCTTCATTCTGGGA
>NC_051415.1:17087606-17087862 GCF_015228065.2 Penaeus monodon
TATCAAGTAGAGATTGGTTATGCCCGACGTTTTCCTGAAATCCTGACAATATCTGGTACTAGGGTAACGCCAGCATAATATAGTGAACTCATACTCCCTCGCATGCACGTAGGTTTGATCTCTTGACATATTGTCTTCGTCTCTGTCTTTATGTTTTTTTTTCATAGCTATGCCTATATTTAAGTCGAAGTTTGTGTCTGTCCTTCTAAGAGTAATAGACAAGACGCCACTGAGCTTGATAGTGTGCGGGCTGCGT
>NC_051415.1:17087886-17088440 GCF_015228065.2 Penaeus monodon
ATATTCATGTGAACTTCTTGTATCGGAGTTCCACGTACCCTGATAAAACACGGACATGTTGCAACTGCTGCGTTCTGTAGCTTGTGGGTAAACATCGGTGCTTGAATTATGTGTTCACTTTTAGAACAACATGCCCTCATACTCATGCACGCAAATATACATTCATGAATAGGGGCATGCATACAAACGCGCTCCCTTGCATACTCATACACTGACTAATAACAACGCCTAAAAGTACAAGATTGTTATACACATAAACCTACGACTGTTCTTAACGCAATGGTTTAAGTAACTACCAGCAAAGCATGAGCCCAAACAATAAACTTTCAACCTTCTTATTACTATGAGATGTTGCATTAATCTGTAAATTCATGCGGTGGGAAAAATGTCCCGATTGAGGTTCTTAAATACGATATACTCTGGAAATTCAACGATTTTCTAACGTAAATCCTCCTCGACGCGATTCAGCACACTCCATGCTTTTTTCTTACCCTTATTTTTCCAACTCACTGTCCCTTTCTTTCTCTTAACCCCCATCTCCCTTTTTTTAACTT
>NC_051415.1:17088534-17088675 GCF_015228065.2 Penaeus monodon
CGCTATCATCATCCGTCTTTTCTTGCTCCTTTTGGCTTATCCCGTTGTTCTCGGAAAAGCTGAAGTCCTGGCCCGGACCGAAATCGTTAAATATATGAATAAAAAAGGCCTACTGACCTCTGCCGCCCCCCCCCATCCCCA
>NC_051415.1:17088842-17088924 GCF_015228065.2 Penaeus monodon
TCCTCCATTTTCTTTTCGCCCCTTGGCATTTTAAGTCTCCACATCCACATCCATCCACTTCTTTTTCGGCAACTGCATAGTT
>NC_051415.1:17088969-17089143 GCF_015228065.2 Penaeus monodon
ATTTCTGGGCTGTCAGGTCTTTTACTCTGTAGTGAGCATACGGTTCGTTTTCGTCTCATTATCATCGTTGTTGTCAAATATTTCCTTGAAATTGGGATTATCAATATTATCTTTACCTTATCATCATAATCATAACAAATCTTCGTACTTTGTAAAGGAACTACTATTACACTA
>NC_051415.1:17089221-17089679 GCF_015228065.2 Penaeus monodon
TCTTTGATATAGTTGTACCAACCACCATTAGCCTTACCATTCTTCTCCTTGATATAGTTGTACCAGCCACCATTAGCCTTACCATTCTTCTCATTGATATAGTTATACCAGTCACCATTAGCCTTACCATTCTTCTCAATATCATTACTGTTCGGGAAATTGTTAGTTTTCCTAGTTCTCCTTCCCGTCTCCTCAATTTTTTCCCAGTTTCGCCCTTAAAAGGATTCATTCCAACCCGATGACGTGAGGCGTTCGTACGGGGGTTCGTGCTGGCTGGCGGGCGTTTGGGTGTGGGCACGTAGTTGTTGCCGTGGTGGGCGTGTACATGGCACCTAAGGGCGACGGCGGCAGGCGACGACGCGGCAAAGCAACGTCACTATTCTCAGAATCTTCGAGAACGAACTTTGGATCAGATTCCGAGAAGTTCAACATGCGGCCACACGCTGACAGCTGCTCCT
>NC_051415.1:17089772-17089852 GCF_015228065.2 Penaeus monodon
TACGTGCGGGTGTTCGTGTGTTCATATGTATGGATCTTTTTTGTGTTGAGAGAGAGGATGGGAGTGATGGAGGGAGAGGA
>NC_051415.1:17089979-17090623 GCF_015228065.2 Penaeus monodon
ATATTTATACCCGGCAATAACGCAAACACCACAACACCCACCCACCACCACCCCTAACCCCCCAAACCCCACCCCTCCCTTTCACCCTGAACGCCAGCGACTGCATCTTCCCTCTCCGCACCAGCTGCACCCGCCGGCAGTAACGAAGGCGTTCTACCAGCGACGGCGGGGGAGACGGACGTAACACAGGCTACACCGCTGCCCCTACGATCTACCTGCGGGCCACACCTCACGGCCCCGGCGCACCACTTCCGAGAAAGGCCGATCGGCAGCTCCCTCGGCCCCGGGCCCGCCGAACCTCCCCAACCACGGACAATTCTCGTTCTTTTTGTTCCATTCGCTTTGATTGATGGACTCCGTTTTCTTTTTTTCTTTTTTCTTTTCGATTGATGGGCTCCGTTTTCTTTTCTTTTTTCTTTTCGATTGATGGGCTCCGTTTTTTTTCTTTTTTCTTTTCGATTGATGGGCTCCGTTTTTTTTTTTTTTTCTTTTCGATTGATGGGCTCCGTTTTTTTTTTCTTTTCGATTGATGGGCTCCGCTTTTTTCGATTGATGGGCTCCGTTTCCTTTCTTTCTTCCTTTTTTTTTGATTGATGGACTCCGTTTTCTTCTTTTTCTTTTCGATTGATGGGCTCCATTTTTTT
>NC_051415.1:17090712-17091050 GCF_015228065.2 Penaeus monodon
TGCGATCCAAGTTCGTTTCACTGTCGCCCATTATGCTTTTCTCCCGTATTTTTTTTTTTTTTTCGTTTGCTATCAACACCGTCCCTCCGTCGCATTCCCTTTCTTAGTCTATACCCTCTCCCCCCCACACACACGAAAAAAAAGATAATATATAAATAATAACAATAAATAAGTGAATTCCAAATAATCGTCAATATATTTTTTTTTTCTTTCTTTTTTCTAGTTTTTGTTATTTGGTTCTTTATCCTTAATCTGGAATCGTCCTCCTCTAGCTGACTCAAAACGAAAAAAGAAAAATAAACATTTAGCGCGAATAAATAATTTAAGGTAATTTAATT
>NC_051415.1:17091093-17091242 GCF_015228065.2 Penaeus monodon
ATCCTTATCTTAAAATTCCTTCCGCTAACGACAGAATGAAAGGAATTACAAGGAGAAAAATAAACATTTTCTTTGTGAAGCGAAAAACATGAAGTAAGTCTTAAGGTAAGATTTTCAAACTAAATCATATACATTTCTTCGGATGCAAG
>NC_051415.1:17091265-17091544 GCF_015228065.2 Penaeus monodon
ACATGTATCCATAAAATTCACATCTTCAATCATCTAGGAAGATGAAGCAGGCCATTACAAATGTCGATGTAATAAATATTCTAAAACTGTAATAAGAAACGTAAATGAGAAAAAAATAACAATATATCATATTTGTAAAAAAATAATTTATTGCGAAGTGTGACATTTTTTTTTTTTCATTATCTTATCTCTATTTATCTATTTCTCATATTTTTATAGACAGGAATTATTATACAATAAAAAAAGTATACGCCTTTTAGAATCAGGTTTTCCTAGAAA
>NC_051415.1:17091738-17091877 GCF_015228065.2 Penaeus monodon
AAAAACAAATACTCTGCATCAAAAACACTGAACTGATAGGAAATTGATAATACAATTAATTAAGGAAAAAAAAAATGCAACAAAAAAGCTCAAACGGAAAAAAAATTAATAGGGGAAAATCGCTGAAAATTAAATCAGG
>NC_051415.1:17091923-17093541 GCF_015228065.2 Penaeus monodon
GGTTTCCGAAACATTTCCACAACAACAGGTTTGGCTATAGCGCAAATTCAACAGTCCCCGACATCAATTGATTATCATCCCGTATTGGACACAAATGTAAATATATGCAAAAAAACAATGCACGTACATATCCCAGCGCATGCGTTGGTCTATGGGGGGAAAAAAATCAAATGCCGCATGATAAGAAATATGCAAACTGTGCATGGAATTTTTAAAAAAAATCCTTTGGATTCTCCTTTCGTGCTTTCCTCTCCGGATATATCGCCAACTCGCGCCAGGTTGCTAGCGAAACGACATACGAGACTCACACCTGCATCTCCAAACAGGTGTTGCCAGTCACATCTGCGTCGCTCGCGCCTCATCGCGGGATATACTACGATTACGAAAACACATAAGCGATGGTGTCCGCGATAAAACACTCGCCGCACAATGAAGATCAGCGCAAGGAAAATGAAGAGCGTGGGTCCGCATGATCTAGCAATTACCTCCGAACGGAACAGCCGGCATGGCACTGCGGCCTGGATAAGGAGAATACAAGCATGGCTGCCGCGAAACACGCCTGCACAAGCGTTTTAAGAAATCTTTCAGAAATTCCCGGAGGCCTACGCCCAGTTACGAGCGAGCGCCGTAACTGTGTCAAGCCGAAGACCAGATGTTTAAAAGACGTTAAAAGATCGTGGATTTGGCTAAGAAGTATTTTTATGACTTTGAAATAGGCTTACTGATGTTCCGTCAACTTATTACAATTGAAAAAAAAATCTTTCATCTCAGCGACCTGTTCATAGAGTGCAAGAATGTATAGCACATCAATTGAATGACTAAGAACATCTCGAAATAATGCCATCTTGACGGGCTCGATATCTGACAAAAATACTATATATATAATAGCATTTTTTTCTCCCCTTCATATAAATGAAAACACCTTTATTGCTCACGATAAACTTCCCCCTTTCCCCTGTGAAAGGAAAACACTGTTTCTCCCTCCTGTTGCTGCTCTTGCACAATACCTATAGAATGAGAGCATTTCTCCTTCCCCCTATCCCCTCCTAGCCTGTACCTAGCACTTTCCCCCACTACACCCCCACCCCCGCTTTACCTGCGGGCAAAGAGCAACATATCCCCTTCCTTCCCCTGCACCCAGGGCCCCTTCTGTCGCCTCCTTTCCTCCCCCTTGTTGTCAGTGGGGAAGACAACCCATGCCGGCGCACACCCCAACCCCAAACCCGCGACCCACCCCCTTCGCAAGTCCCAGGAACGCCATATTGACTAGCCATCCTCGGAAACCTTGGGACCTTCCAAGAAGACCTTACACACATATGCACACAACTTTGTCCACACGCATGCATACAGCCCGTCTCCGCCTAAAGCCAACTATTGTTATTATCATCATCATTACTGCTGTTCTACATTCCATTAAATACATTCACATACACGGCGTCCACGTGCACAAATAACGTAAATGGGAAACATACATACATACGATCACTAAGTAAACAATCTTTCAATGTAGAAAAATATCTGCGATAAGCAAGCGACAGACAGACAAAACAAAAATGCTGAAAACTACTTAATTACCAACAAAAACATAGGCCTATCAAGGAGAACAGCAGAGGAACAA
>NC_051415.1:17093615-17093746 GCF_015228065.2 Penaeus monodon
CGAATATCAACAGCCTATCACTATGGATACCATTAATTTTAACAACAGGCCAACAAACCTACACCAAGATGCTGATTTACATTATATTCAGATAATCAAATTTATTCCCCAAATCCTAATCTGGGGTCAAT
>NC_051415.1:17094161-17094273 GCF_015228065.2 Penaeus monodon
AGCAGCAGCTGCCGAGCAAAGACGACCGTACCCCAGGCAACAGTTATGGACACGGAGGCAATCATTCCCCGTTTGGCCCAACGCCGTGCCACTCGTTTGATGCGCAGATAAG
>NC_051415.1:17094548-17095498 GCF_015228065.2 Penaeus monodon
AAAGACATGGACTTCAGAAAGAGAGAGGAGATAGAGAGAGAGAGTAGAGGATGTGTCAGAGGAGAGACGGAATGTGGCATTGAAGAAGGAAGAGGGTTTGTACATGCTTAATGCACAGCTCCGACTGCCGACCTATGCACGCCGATTGCCACCCACGTATTTGAGCTCACCGAGAGGATTGGTTTGCCAGGACTGCCCTTGGGGGGAGGGACGGACTGCCCCTGGCCCGGAGAGGTTAGGGGCGAGGCCCGGCGCGCGATTGGAGGCCATGACGACCCTGCGCCGGCGTGGTGGCGAAGTGAGGCGCCAGAGAGTACCCGGATGCTCTGCCCCCGCCCCGTGGCTGGAGCAGAGCCGCGCCCTGGGCTGGCGACCGTGCCGTGCTACCAGCTGCCAGGGCTCATGCCCCCCGGCGACGGGACGGACTACCCTGCCACCTTGGCCCTGGACCCCCCCCCCCCGGGAGGGCCCTGCCTGCCCCGCTCCGCCAGCTCTGCCTCCCCCTAACCCTGCTCTTACCTACCCTCCCCTCCTGCCTCCACCTGCCCCTTGCCTGAAACCCTCGCCTGCTCCTCGCTCCCCTTCCCCCTTCTACCCTACCCTCCCCCTGCTCATCTCCTCCCTCCCCCTCCCCTTCCCCTGCCCCTCCCTGCTCCTGCCTCCCCCTCCCCCTGCTCCTGCTTCCCTTCCCCCCTGCTCCTGCCTCCCCCTCCGCCCTGCTCCTGCCTCCCCCTTCCCCCTGCTCCTACCCTACCCTCCCCCTGCTCCTGCCTCCCCCTCCCCCCTGCTCCTGCCTCCCCTCCCCCCTGCTCCTGCCTCCCCCTCCCCCCTGCCCGTCCTTCCGTGGCATGAGCCATGAGGGCACGGTGTGGAAGTGGGCCGGATGTGACGTCACACGTGAGGGAGAGGCAACTCATCCCCTCCCCCCATTCTAACTTTTCTGACACCAT
>NC_051415.1:17095729-17096688 GCF_015228065.2 Penaeus monodon
TGAGACGAAAGCTTTTCCGAATCTTTCTTTCGCAGAACTTGACAGTGCATCTTCCATACGGATGATCATGCACAGATACTCAAACATTTCATATCATCTAAACCCAATACATTTTTTTTTCTGTTCACGAAATACGGTATGAAATTCTGAAATGTGGTTCCGGTGCGAAGAACTGTATATATTTACTCTTTTCCTCTAAAACTAGACACATTCGTAACTCATAGGAGGACGCCATAAACATCTCGAGCCGAAAGAGGTGTGACCCATAAAACGTTAAAAGTTATCCAATTCCCCCATAAATTTGAAGAGAGTTCCCCCGTATATCATGTTAACTTTTTTTTTTCTGCAGGTGAAAGAAATAGCCAATTAACCCTTTTGTAAAGTAGTGAAGTCTTAAAAGCCTAAACAATTCCAAAGCATTGAGTGGTTTGAAGGGAGAACGCAAGCTCAATCACATATAACCTATTCTGACCGTGTATAAAGATCGTCGGCGTATACATACCCAGCCCCTGAACTGTGACATTTAATTGTCTGCATTTACGTCACCGTGTGAAATAGAGTCAGAAATCAATTTAGATTCCTTTTATTACCCTGCCGAAGATTAAGAGTGCAGGCAAATAATCTTATATTAATCTTACGTTTTTTTTTCACCTTTCACAAATTGGCCCAGAGTATACATCCCTGGTAACCATTACGAGATATAAAAAAAAAATCTTCTTGTGGGTAATCGGAATACGGTTGAAAATCTAAAAGACCTTCTCTAAACACAAACAACAATTAATCTCAATACAAACTAGATCTAATTGTGGGCAAACTGGAATTCATACTCTCATACCTAATTGAACCCAACCCTCTTATGCAACAAGAGGAAGAACTCTCTGTAATTACCGGCACTTCTTTGTAATACCACTAATTCCTAGATAACAGAGATGTCAAGATAGGGAAATGGGAATGGAAAT
>NC_051415.1:17097343-17097861 GCF_015228065.2 Penaeus monodon
ACCAGTATCAGAGCGGCGCGCGAGAGCAAGCGGCGGGGACATGGCTCCAGCGCGTGCCTTATCAACCTACGATTGTTGCAGCAGTGAAGCGCATAACATAAGGTCCCTCCGGAGGGCAAAGGTCAAGGGAGCACGAGAGCATCCACGGGGCTTGCACAACATCCCCAGCATCCTCCCATGGCGACGCCGGACGCAGCCAAGCCCTCGGGGATGTCCTTCCTCCTCGCGACACGTACGTCTGACGCATGGCTGGTCGCTCGAAGGCCGCGTTTGTTTTGAGCGTCGCGTGCATGAGGATCTCAGGGAATTCATGCGCGTAACGTCACTTTGTGCGAAGACACGACTGCCATCCAATCTGAACGAACAGTTAATTGATGATTAGCTGGCAAGTGTGGCCAAAAAGACTAATGGACGCATGAAGATGACACACACAAGCGCGCAGACACAAGGTGTACACACTCCACTCACACATGGGTGAGTGCAAATGAACATGAATACGTTTATAAGACAATGGTCGT
>NC_051415.1:17098458-17098676 GCF_015228065.2 Penaeus monodon
AGCCTGCGCACTCCGCTAACCCCCGGCACCGCGACGGGGCGACAGCATCTCGCCTGCCACATCTGAACACAATGTAACCCCGCGGCCTGCCTGTTTCTCGTCAAGTTTTCCTATTTCGTTGATGCTACCTTTCATTCTTTTCCTTTTTTTACCCCCTTTTCCTTCTTCCCTTCCTCTCTCCAATTTTTTACGGATTTTTTTTTTTTTACGCACTTCTC
>NC_051415.1:17098950-17099022 GCF_015228065.2 Penaeus monodon
CAACGACAGACGACGCCGCGCCTAGTCATCTGGCATGGAGAAACCGAGAACAGGAGAACGAACAAAACGCGG
>NC_051415.1:17099041-17100595 GCF_015228065.2 Penaeus monodon
TCTTGGGCATGCTGGTGGCGTGACGTCATCAGCCAGCCAGGTGGGGTGACGGGTCGAACGGGAGCGGGGAGGGGGATGAACGGGGAAGGGGAGAGGGGATGAACGGGGAAGGGGAAGGGGATGAACGGGGAAGGGGGAAGGAGATACGAGGCAGGAGGGGGGGGAGGAGGAAGGGAGATAGAAGGGGGAGGTGAAGGAGGGAGAGAGAGGGGAGGGAGAGGGAGGGAAGATCGGGCGGTGGGGGAGAGGCAGGGAGGGGAGATAGGGCGGAGGGTGAGAGGCAGAGAGGGGAGGTGGGGCGGAGGAGGAGATGCAGAGAGGGGTGGTGGGCCGGAGAGGGAGAGGCAGGTAGGGGAGGTGAGGCGGAGGGGGAGAGGCAGAGTGGGGAGGTGGGGCGGAGGGGGAGAGGCAGAGTGGGGAGGTGAGGCGGAGGAGGAGAGGCAGAGAGGGGAGGTGGGGCGGAGGGGTAAGAGGGAAGATTGGTGGATAACTGGGAGAGGTGAGGTTGATGGGGGAAAGGGGAGGAGGAGGGCCGGGTAGTGGGGAAGGGGGAGAGGGAGGGTTGGTGGAAAGGAGAGATGGGAAGAACTGTTGGCGGGGAAAGAATAACAAGATGGTAGGTAGGGGTGAGAAAGAGGTAGGCTTGGCTAATGGGGAAGCAGGGGAGAAGGAGAAAGAGGAGGGGGAAGAGGAGAAAGAGGAGGAAGAGGAGGAAAAGGAGACAGTGGAAGGGGAAGGGGGGAAGGGAGTGTAAAGAAGGAGCGAAGAAGTGGAATCGGGGTGAAAAGCGAGGAGAAGGAGAATGTATACGGCGCGAGAGAAAGAGAAAGGTGAACGAAGGGCAGAATGATGTCATCAGAGTGACGTCAGAAACAGAGTTCGGGGCCAGGAAGAATGTATATAAAAATAGCAAAGAAAGAAAAGGGAAGGTGACGGAAATGCACGAGGAGAAGCAGAAGGAAAGAGAACGAAGAAAGAGAACGGCGATAAAGAGAAATTGGGGAGAGCGGAAGAAAATGACAACAGAAAACGGGAATCGTACGATAAACCTAAGAGAACGGAAAGACGGAAAACATAAAAATGAAGAAAAACAAAGAGAAAAATAATGAAAGGATATAAATATGATGCAAGGAACAAGTGAATGGTGTGGCAAAATGAGAAAGGAAACATATAGTTAGAGGGGCAATTTTTAATCAGAGAATAAGATGGGGGGAGGGGGGGGTGAATGCACAGACAGAAGAGAGAGGCAAAGTTGGTGAAGTAGAAGGAGAATAAGGAGAGGGACGAGAGGGGGGGGGCAGGAGCGAGAGGGACTGCAAAGAGAGAGGGGGGGGTCGCTTGGTTGCAGTATGTAGGGCAGTGAACATCAAGGCCGTGCCCCTGCCTTCCCCCTCCCCCCCCTTCCCTGGCCACGCCCACCATCTTGGGAGAAATTGGTGTTCCTCCGTGCGTGTTTCCCTTTTGCACGGCGGGGGCACGCGAGAGGCAGCGTGGGGGAAACAGTGCCAACTCTCCCAGGTAGACTGGCACCCCCAAGCGTCCATGACCAACAAG
>NC_051415.1:17101069-17101303 GCF_015228065.2 Penaeus monodon
AGATGGATGGAAAACGCAACAGAGGAGTGCCGACGACAGTGAGAGTGAAGAGGAAAGAAACACGACGGATAAATGCGAGAAGAGGCGGAGCAAGCAAAGAGCAGAGAGGAGGAGTAACCGGGGAAGATGGGGAAGTGGGGAGGGGAAGAGTAGAAGGGGAGGGGGTGCAGGAGAGGAGGGGAGAGGGTGAAGTGGAGGAGGAGGGGGAGGATGTGGGAAGAAAGCGTAGGAGGG
>NC_051415.1:17101658-17101890 GCF_015228065.2 Penaeus monodon
GAAGGGAGGGGTGGGGGTGGCGGCGGCGGTGGAGAAGAGAAGCTCCGGTCACCCTGAAGGCGAGTGTAGAGCCCCGAGCCTATCCCCCCGCCCCCCTCCGGCTTCCCCGCCTTCCCCCGCCTCCCTGCCGGAAGTTGTCAAGAAGGACCGGTCCAGCTGGGGTGGGTGTAGCCCCCTTCTCCCCCTACCCCCCCTTCTCCCCGGTCAAGTCCCGGCAACACTGCACCACTCA
>NC_051415.1:17101956-17102193 GCF_015228065.2 Penaeus monodon
ACATCTCACTCTCACTTGTTATCCCTACGCAAATTCAATTTCTTCTAGGCTTTGCTCCAAACTGACACCCAATCCCGAGGGAGAAAAAAAAATATGTAGGCCTATATTTTTTCCCATCACTAACGCAATTTCCAGTTCTTCGGGAGTGAATTCTTAAAAATGATTACTTTTATCAAAGTTATGTCCAAACGCCTCCTCCTTGTAGGATGGCTGGCATGCCCACTCCAACTTCTTGTA
>NC_051415.1:17102221-17102339 GCF_015228065.2 Penaeus monodon
ATCTCCGTGCAAAAGAAAAATTGTTCGCGTCTTACCTTCGGCGATGTACGAACGCCCTTCCAAACTCTTCAAAAAAAAAATAATAATAAGGCCGCCGAAACAACTAATCCCTCATCCC
>NC_051415.1:17102539-17102736 GCF_015228065.2 Penaeus monodon
AATTAATTCGTTTGTCTGTGTTCGCTTCATGTATCGTTCCTTCTTTCCTTTCTTACCTGAATCTCCTCTGAATTCTATACGCCCCACTCAACTCATCCATTAACCAGCTGATTAATTGAGGCCATCATTAATCGCCCCCTTCCGTTAATTCACTTCAAGCTGACACTCGCACACTTTTCTCCGTCCTTCTGTTGTGA
>NC_051415.1:17102804-17103099 GCF_015228065.2 Penaeus monodon
CAGGTAATGGCACCGTTGGCATCCGCAGTGACCTTGGCACTGCAAATACTCAGCAGCTTCTACACTTGCCAGACAACCGAAGGGGCCACCCAGACGCCCCTGTGTTGCGTACGTCGACACACTCGTCTTACCAGCGTAGCATGTCTTGCCTCTCCGCTGTCGTCCGCCTTTCCCCGCCCTCTAGCTCTGTTCCCACCCCGTCTTCCCGTCTCCACTAAGTCCATACTACTCCAAAACCACCTCCTGCACATTCACACTACCCTCACCCGCTCGCTATCCACCCTGCTCTACCCCC
>NC_051415.1:17103335-17103443 GCF_015228065.2 Penaeus monodon
CCCCACCGCAGTCACAATTTGCCATACTTATCTCACTCACCAGATTCCCCCCTTCCCTTGCCTTGCCATGACGCGCACTCTCACTCTAATCCACTCAATTGCAAATTG
>NC_051415.1:17103477-17104341 GCF_015228065.2 Penaeus monodon
TCACTTATCTCTCCATCTTCGCTGCTCAGACATGGCGTTGTCGCGAGCACAGAAATCCGGGCGCCCTCCTCCCCCGGCCTGCTCCCGTCCCGCCCGCCGCAGCAACAAGTGCAACTCGCCAAACATTCAGCGTCTCATTAACTCATCACGCGAAGGCACATGGCGCCACGGGCGACTGATGCAGTACATCGCGCGCATTTGCTGCCTTGTTGAGCACTTCCGGCCGCGAGTGGGTGTGCCGGTCACAGCGTCCCTCGGCGCGGCGCTTCGTCACAAGCCGTTCCACCTCACTCGCTCCTCCCTCATCTTCATATCGCCTGCAGCCTCTCGTCTCCCCTCATTTCCTTGCATCATCCACCCATGCATCCCTCGCGGTCCTCGCCCCTTCGCTTCGCGCCAATCACCCCGCAGCGCGAACCCTCCTTTCCCTCCACTCACACGCCCTCCACCTCGCCCCTCCCTGCCATGCCCTCATACTCGCATACCCTCCACTTCCACACCTCCCCTCGTAAGCCTCATCCTTCCACCCTTGCCTTCGCCTTCCCCCCGCCACAAAACTGTCCCTCCTCCCCCCTTCCCCCTCTAGAGCACCTCACACAAAGCCAGACGTTCGATCATCCCGGCATATATACCAAGCTAAGTAAGGCACAGGGGGCGCCGGTACAGCATGGCGAGCAAGACGCGGTGCCCCCGCCATCGCCTGCCACAAGCCAACTATGTGGAGTTCCCGCACACCTGCCAACATGGTGTACATTCTGGAGGCCCCGCGCCACCTGTGCTCCTACCCTGATATGTTGGAGTAAGACCGCCATCATGTGTCACTCCCACGCCTTGAACACTTTTACATATACAAACGTAAACACT
>NC_051415.1:17105330-17106994 GCF_015228065.2 Penaeus monodon
CGCCTTTTCCAGCCGCCTCCCTCGCCAAGCGGCCTCGCGCCCCTCCGCACACCTCCCACGGCCGAGGCTTGCATGGCTGTTGGCTCCCGCGCCTCCAATCCCAACCATCGTTAGGCTTCTTCTCATTACCACCGTCTGACCTCCAAGCTAAGTTTGTTCGCACCATCATCTGGCTTCTCACTACTACCATCTGGCACACTACCTCACATACCACACACCTTCACGACGCTACCAGTCGTTACAGCTATTGTCAGGCTTCCAAGATCCAGCACTCTGAAAAATGTCTACCCTCCTCCGGCCTTATCATCGCCATTTTTCCTGATCCAACATCCGCCTGCCTGCAAGCTAGTGTGCAGCCTCAGATCCAGCCCGCAAACCTGGTCATCAACACCCACCCACGCCCCCTGCCCACCCTCGTCGGTGCTTCACCCCGTCGCCAGCCCACCCGTCCGTCCATCCCCACCCACCCACGAGGTGTGGTCGGAGCGGCCTCCAGGACCGGCCATTACTGGAGGCTGAGGCCGTATTGTTGTGCTGGGTAACCCGACACGTGAGTGCTGCTGCCTTGCTGAGCCACGGTTGGCTGCTGGCCCGGGCAGGGGGCACTGCCGCCTCTATACCTCTGGCAGCCGGTGGGCGGGGCACCCCTGTGACGTCATGTGGCGCCGCTGTGTCTGGGAATGTGGTCATCCTCGCCACGGACGCTCAGCTCTTGCCTGCCAGCCTGCCTGCCTCCTTCCTCCTCTCCTAGTTTGCCTGCCTCCTTCCAAGCCTCATATCCCCAGTGAACCTTCTTTCCTTCCAGCCTGCGGCCTGTTTTTTCTTCCTTCCTTCCTCCCTGCCTGGCTGTGTGCCACGCACTTTCATGTTTCTCTTCCGGCCTGATGGCTTTGCTCCAGCCCACCAGCACCTTACCTTTATTTTTTTCCTACGCGTTCGTATTCTTGCCGCCCCCTCCTCGGCCCGCGCTCATCCATTCCCTCCCATTCGCAATCCGTATTCTGAGCCAGACTATCAGCCTGCCTAATCTGGCGCGTGCACGCGTCCATGTCTGCCAGCCTCTCCTAGTCGGCCTTCCTGACTTTGTCTTCCTGCCTCCCAGTCTCCTCCTTGACTGCCTGCTTCCATAAAAGCTTCCACGCTGACCTCTTAGCCTGCTTGAAATATCACACCTTCCCCATAATTTCAACTCGACAGTGCCTAGGATTACTCATACTTGCGGAAGGGCCTCCAACGGGGCCCTCGCGGCGACTAGGCAGAGAGAACAGCTAATGATACATCCTCATTACGTAGCACGAGCGGTAACGTGCCTGGGTTGCATCCTCTCCGAAACGCCACGGGAAAGATAACATCCTGCTCGCGCAACACGTGTTATCTGCCGGATGTGACTAATGACGGCAGCGTCACTCTCGCCTATCACCGACAATTCTCTATACTGACGAAATGCTTAAAGATGAGCAGGCTACCACTGCACTGCAGGGCGTTCAAGCATGCACTCCTTAGAACCTAAAACACCATGCGCCGGTCGGCATTCCGGTAGCAATGAGCAGACACATTTATCATGAGGCGGTAGGTAGGCTAACGGTAAACAGTGGTGAGAAATTTAGATTCCCAGGCTAAGGCATACGCACGAGGGCAGAGAACGCCCGGGATGCCTAAGTAAA
>NC_051415.1:17107209-17109134 GCF_015228065.2 Penaeus monodon
AGGGTTGGGGCAGAAATGGCTTACAGAATTCCCTTCCCACAATCCCCAAGGTATGAATGAGATAAATGGCTAAGCATCCCACGGAAACGCCATCATCAATAATGTGAAATCTACTTGGGGAAATCTGTTTATTACAAACGACGTAACAAGATCGTTTTATTATATAAGAATCACCAATCCTCCCCTCTCCACCCTACCCTTGAATCTGGTCCGAATCATGGGAAATTACTCGAGTTTCCCCCAAAAAAAACAGGAGGCATTCCTTCGCCTGGTTTCCCCACATTTAAAATTCCAAATAAATATAAAACCATTCGCTCGAATGGTTTTATTGTACAAGATACATCACCTAATGTAAAGACTATATCAATGAACTCCTGATAAAGACAGGCTATGCTAGTGATCAGGTCCATCTTATAGACTACTAGATTTGACTTTCTTACGGCTTGATAAGGTACTAGGCCCCTAAATCTTCATTGCGCCTATGGAATTACCACTCCGCCGCATCTTCTTAGTAGCTTGAGTAACGGGCAGTCGTTTGATTGGCTGGGAAAATGTTTAGAACATATGAGATGCTACGCCTCACGAATTAGAGGCGAGTCTATAGAATAAGTCTAGTGTAGGAGTGTTGTTTTGCTGCGTGGGGTGTTATTCTCTAGAGACATGGGCATGGCAACCTAAGGCGACAGGAGATTGCTTGATGTTTCCTCGTAGCCAGATGCCGCAGACAGAACGCAGAGCATTCGTCCTACGGTACGATATCTGTCTCACAAACGAATGAAAGTTCCTCATCTACCGATTTTGTGAGCCGTCCTCCTGCTCTCCTAGCCACCAGGGGCTTCAAGTTTGCTGACGGGGGGAGGTAAGTAATAGCCAATGCAGCTCTTCTGGGCTCCTTCTTTAGCTACTGCGTCTCCCCTCTCACTGCCTCAGATGCCTATATGCAAGGGGAACCAGTTTGAGTGGGCTACCATTCCGGCACAATCCTTATGAATCTTTCCTATCAGGTATATCGATCTGTCAGTCATTGACGGACGTGGAGGTTTTACAGCTATTAGTGACTGGGCTGACTAGCTCTGTTCGTTGCAATGACGATCGCTCGTTCCGCTGTTATCTTAAAGTGTTGCAGATATGCCTGACTGTTCTGAGGGCGTTGTATAAGTAGGCCTATCGTCTATTCCCGATTGAATATGAAGCGCCTTCCTTGCCTTCCTCAAAAAGAAACTAGCCCGCAACCGGACTCAAATAGGAAAATGACAATGAAAAAAAGTGACAGTGCTCGCGATCAGTTTTATTCGCCTAATTTAGCCTTTTTTAACCGCTGAACAAGTCAGTCAAAAAGCGAAACAGCAGTCGGGGTTGGCTTCCCTCATTCCACCGCCCGAAACCCGACACGCTGTCTACCAGTCTCGCCCGGCGTCTGCTATAAATCTCTATGTGAATCGTAGCGTCTGCCTTTCTCCGGCTTGGTTCTTTTCCAGTCTGAATTTCGTTCTTGAGTTATCGCTGTTTACTTACCCCGCCCGTCCCGCCTCGCACCCACCCCCCTTCCCCATCTTTCAGAGCCACACCGCCAACGAGGCAATTCCGAGCGTGCCAATTAAAATACCAATAACTATGCAAATGTTAGACAAACGAGTCGAGCGAGTGCCCTCGATTTTTTTTTTTTTTTATCAGTAATGTGTCAAGACTTAGTGGAAACGTGAGGCAACATCCGGTGGTCTGGGTACTGTGAGTCAGCCAGCGAAGTGCGTTACCTGCCTCAGCACCTGCTCACACCTGGCCGCCCGCTGGACCGTATTCCGCGCCGAGAGAGAAATGTCGCGCGGTGTTGCTCTAATCTCCCGATCATATGATCAATCGTCTCAATCATAGGCCTCGTATATCCTACTATTTTCTTCCCCGAAACCTAGGGATTTACCCTGATG
>NC_051415.1:17109237-17109528 GCF_015228065.2 Penaeus monodon
TGCAAACCCCACTCCTCACATGAACCCACGCACTCGTCGCTAGCAACCTCCCTGCGCACGGGCCAGCCATCGACATCCACCAGCCGTCGATGCGTCACAACCCGTCCAAGTTGATAACGTCGAGAGGTCGCCCCCCCCCTCCCCCTCGACTCATGTTCGTGACATGTCCTTATTATCTCTGGCCACACGCAACAAACAACGAAACTGGGAACGCGTACAGCAGCATGAAACGTCGTGTATGGCTATTGAGAAACATCGTCGCCATAACCTCCTCAATAGGGAAATTAACAT
>NC_051415.1:17111145-17111320 GCF_015228065.2 Penaeus monodon
GGATGAAAGAAGTTAAGAGATTACAGGCGATGAGGTAGTCGAGCAAAAATGAAAATAAGATGGTAAGGCGAGAGAGAAGAAAGACGATTACAAACAAACGCGGAAGCCGAGTGAATGGAAGAAAGAAGACGAGATCAGGGAGAATACGCGAGTCCCTGTGAGTTTGCGTGCGTGC
>NC_051415.1:17111500-17111785 GCF_015228065.2 Penaeus monodon
AGATATACCTAAGACATATAACCACAGATACGAACTATAGACAGAGGCAGGAAACTCATTCATTTATCAGCCACTTAAATAATTTCCACCTTATCTCCGCCGCACCTGGCCAGTGAAGGATGTCGCAGGGAGGCTGTTATCGGTCACGCACAGTCGCCTCCCTCCCCCGCCCCCCATTCATCTTTCTTCCCCCTCTCCTTCCGTTTCTCAGGTAGTGCCTTGCCTTCGGGGAATAAACAGCTGCTGCTCATATCTAGTATTTCAACTATCTATTTGCTCTTTGGG
>NC_051415.1:17112000-17112088 GCF_015228065.2 Penaeus monodon
CAAAAGGCAGTCGAACAGCGTAACGAAACAAGATCCTACAGTACATCCTTTCCGTGTTTCCTTTCCCGTGCTATTTTGGGCAAAGAAA
>NC_051415.1:17112113-17112438 GCF_015228065.2 Penaeus monodon
ATCGTGCGTCCACGTTCCACTTCCCACCTGATGCGTCTCTTTCACGCCCACACCATCCTCACCCCCCCTCTTTGCCGTTAATTGCATGGATGGCTACACTGGAAGTCCTGAAACTGATTTGACCAAGCTAACCTACCTCCACCCAGAACACCTGTAGTTTTCATTCAGCGTCGATTCGTGTGTCGAAACATATGAAATATTCAAATGTCTTTTTTTTATTATTGATTACAAGAAAACAGGAAAGACAATATCACTGACGCTAGACCTAATCGATGAACGCCATGTGAAATAACTTTGTCTAGTTATGACTATTCAGATTTACCTA
>NC_051415.1:17112879-17113980 GCF_015228065.2 Penaeus monodon
GGGGGGGATGAAAGCTTCGCGTCTTAAAAGCTATACACGATCACATTATTCATTAAACTATGGTCTTCGTATGCAAAATTATCCCCCAAAGAAGCTGGCCCGACCAAGACGTGACTCCATATCGCTATCGCCATACCATCGATCCCGAGAAGGTGCAACAGCCTTTGTATCCCGCCACACGCTAGCCATACAGCAGCGACACCGGGGGGGAAAAAACGCACGATTTCACAGAAAAAAATGACACTTGACAACCCAGATGAACACTGCAGCCACCGGCAAAAAAGTGGTGATGATTCTTCACCACACAACGCTTTCATCATCATTAGTCTCGGCTCCAGCTACAGGTCACTGAGTCCATTCAACATTGCCCCTATTTACTCCCCCCTCCACACCCCTGCGCCACCTGCCCCACACCGTACCCACGTCGTGACATCTGCTCGTCGCCCGTGCCCAGGACATGGATGTTGGTGTGACAGGTGATCGTAAATAAGATTTCCAAATGATCTGTGCACTTTTGAAATAAATATCGAAAAAAAATAATTCATAATAGTCCGCCAAAAGCCTAGCACAGCCCGGTCAACCCACGGTTCTCAGATCACCATCGCAGACATAGGCCTAACCGTAAGTCTGACAAATGACTTCGATGAGAGAGCTACAACGACGAGGTTTAAATCGTCAACCGCACATAATGCGCGCCGCTTCTTGCAAGACGTCGAGCGTTTATTGCGAGCCTAATTCTAAGGAGACATTCAACATTCGTATCTCCCCTTCCCACCACCACACCGAGCTGTCACCCTCGCTGTCAAACCACACCACCAAGACTTACCCGAGTATGACGGGAGGAGGGAAAAGCAAGTGCTCCTGACGGTGGTTCTTCAGGGGTCACGTCCTCTACACAGCCGCGCGCGGCTTCTTGTCTTCGCCCTCGCCCTCTCCACTCGCCTTTCTACCTCTCCTGACGCGGTGGCTGTCAGCGGCGAGGGCAGAACTCCAGGAACACGTATGAAAGATCCATGAATTGTGGAAAACGGCAGGGTTCTCCACCGAGAAATGTCCGTCTGGTAATTCTTCTCTCGCCCAAGACTCGGGCTTTCGAACCAG
>NC_051415.1:17113999-17114782 GCF_015228065.2 Penaeus monodon
ACTCCTTGCACTCACTGTAAACACATTCCCGCACAATGACACCCGCTGTATCCTCATACACCTTACATAAATGAGATACTCGAAGGCAGATCGTACTAGGTAAACTCACACAACAGAAAGAAATGAAGGTATATTTCTGGGTACAACGGAGCGCTCGCCACAACAACCTTCGCGCAACACAACTAAAGCCCAACTGTACTCTCTTGGTCACCCTAATCCTAGCGCATGTCAAGCTCTTTCTACTCCACCACCTTACGTCGATGCATCTCACGCCATTGCATAGATCTCATCTTGTACTGTCGTGGTGGACTACGTTCGTCGTTGAAATAGTAATAAAGTACTTCGCTGAGAGGTCTAATTGCGTATTTGTGTCTCCGAGGTTCGTGAGAGTTAGCGTGTGTGGGGAGGGAAGCCCTGCTCGGCGCGGCGCCACACTGTCCATGAATGTAAGCGGTGTTGACGTAACCTACCCGATGTTTAGTAGGATTTGGAGATGTTTTATAATGTTTCACTTCTAACTTAATCCCACGGACATCGCTTCCGTAGAAACCTATGCTTGTTTAATGATTGTACTTATTGCAAAAGAAAGGTCGACAAGGTCCGTGGCTAATCGATAACTTACACCATCGTGTACGCATACGCTGAAAGAAAATGAGAAATAAAACATAAATACCCCAAAATCAAAGATAATTTCCCACAAGTTAAAACGTTCGAGTCGCACGGACATGATTGCCAACCTTAAAATATCGTGGTGGTGTCCCCAGCTTGCTCGGCGTGGGGTTG
>NC_051415.1:17114943-17115476 GCF_015228065.2 Penaeus monodon
TCTCCCTTCTTATTCTTCCACATACCACTACTTCCGTCCTGCCATCTCTATCTTGAAAACATTCGCGCGGGCAACTCCCAACTCTTCCACTCTGCACATTTTTTTCAATTAACATTAACTTTTCCTCCTTTCCGTTCCTCGGTGTTTCTTGCCTGCCCTTGCCCACCTGTCTTGCCCCTCTGCACACTGCCCGTCTGCCCCACCTGTCTTGCTGTCCACCACCCAAGTCGTGCCCTCCGCTCCACCTGAAGTGCCCTCCACTCCATCCAATCGGGCTCACCCCTCCACCTGTCGCGCCCTCCATTAGACTTGCTCGAGTTTGCCATTCTATGCTCCCCCCCCTTCATCACCTTGTGCTCGTCATACATTTTGTCGGATCTTCTCTTCCACCTCCGTATTGTTTCCACCTGCCGTGTTCTCCATTCCACACGTTATGCCCTCCAGATAACCTTCCACACCTTGACTCCACCTGTCGCATTGTACCCTCCTCCACTCTGCATATCTAGCATTTCATTTATCGTTCTTTCCACCTC
>NC_051415.1:17115658-17116048 GCF_015228065.2 Penaeus monodon
TGTGAACCAAATCAAACTACTATTTCAGTGTTTTCGTTTTTGTGCTGCCCAAGTAACAAACACACCAATTTTATAATTTTATATTATGATATATGTAGTAGTAAACAGCTGAAGCTAACTTAAGACCAGGCGGCTTTCCTTTCCGGAATTCCATATTTGCCAGGCGCTATATGCTGAGGTGACGTCATTCATAGACGCATTCCTGAAGAAAACTTACAATCATTCCTAGTATTTTATACGAAACATAAGTGTAACAGTGTGGATACATGCTTCCAAACACTCCCGAGAAACTGGACGCTTAAAACGTGGCGCAGACTTGTCAACACTGGCCCTGGGTGAATGGCCTAGAACTAAGCTCTGAGGATTACGGACATCCTCTCATACCCTTTA
>NC_051415.1:17116097-17116278 GCF_015228065.2 Penaeus monodon
AGTCTTCATCTCGCCCCAACATCTCTTCTCTCCTCTCTGATTTTTCACCTGATTTCATTTACTATAAGATTCTCAGCTCCCCCATTCAGCATCACCGTCTCTTCGACCGTCCATTCAGATATTGATTCATTCATTTTTGTGGCCCTGACCCCCCAGCCCCTCTAACCTACCTTCTCCCTCC
>NC_051415.1:17116319-17116807 GCF_015228065.2 Penaeus monodon
GCTTGCCGCTTTCGGAACAAGAATACATCGTTCCTTCTTGCAACAGGTCCTACAATCAGACAGACTATAAGTATGCTAAAAGATCCACCACAATTATCTGTGAAGGACGAAGATCTGGAGATAAGGATGACGTATGTCCGTGGAGGAGGTGAGTGAAACAAAGTGGTCAGAGCGAGCGAGACGGCAAAGAACGTAATGAACTCTGCTCGACGAGGAGGCAAAACAGGTTTCATCAGTGCAAAATTACATCCTCGCTCTCGCAGTTCATCCCCACTGTCTTACTAAAAGGGACAACATCAGGTCAGAAAAGCATTTGAGACCAACTAAATGCTTGATGCCTTGTTCGGTTATACGGAGGCTTTAGAATGTACCTGTAACCCGCATATGCTTTGGTGTGTGCGAGTATTGTTGACTTCGTTGAATGAACTGTCTACTCATATATGTGCTGTTCCCTAGGATTATTTCGAGTATTTTTTTCCACCAGTACT
>NC_051415.1:17118449-17121004 GCF_015228065.2 Penaeus monodon
GGATAAACATCACATACGTACAAGTAGAAAATACAAGCAAAATGACGCAATTTATTTATTTTTAGTAACAGTTTGATTGCACTTGAAATCTTGCTTGAAACCTGATAGTGTATAATAAAGTCTCATTTTGCTCGTTCTCTGCGGATAACACTTTCGGATACGTTAAAATAAGCTAATTCGCAGAACCGTCTGAGGGTGTTTCCATAATTATCGTCCGCATATGTATCGTTTGTTGGCGTTTGTGTATGTACAGATATATGCACGTTTGTACACTCATGTATGGATCCACGAATGTGACTATATGTAATGTTTAATTGCATATATTTTAGTTAGCTATCATTATTTATCAGTCTTGATGTATTTTACCATTTGATTTTTGTATACATGCATGTGATTAAATACACATTTAAAATGGAAAAGAAGAGTAGGCAGGTCATGTCCTTGAAATATTTTTCTTTATAAAGTCCTTGGAATTATTTTTCAATCTTCTCAGTACTGCTTGATATTAATTCACTACTTAGCTTTGTAAAGTAGATATAAACACCTGGCTATTGTGCTAGTTATTGTTATGATGTACTTTTCAGCGAGCTCAGCAGAGACTCGACTGGTTCATTGTGCTTCGAACGTTTCTTTTCACGCTTTGATTGGTGATTCCTAATCCATGAGGCACTTAGAGATGCTTGAACGAGGGAAAGGTCATTCTGATTTTGTTCGTGTTTAAAAGAAGCACAGATATCGGGTCGTGAAACACACTAAGATACGAGTTTGTTTTACTTTTTTCTTCTCCACTTTTCTCAGTCATTGTCCAGGCTTTGCATCTCAGTAGTTAACTTTGAACTGCATTTTGTCTCCCATCGGTGACAGATCACTTTCCGTTTTCCAAACTTTTACACTACACTCCTTTAAACTTTGGTTTAGAATGTGTCTCGCCATGAAAATATAAATATGTATAAATGTGTGCAGGCAGCAGGTGCGACGGATAGTCAATGATAACCAAATGATAAGACTTTTTCGTTATTGTTATTGAACACAACGTGGATATGTCAATCCAGAAGCTTTCGAGGTCATGTGGAACAAAAGAGATTAAACACTAAAACGAGTCTCATACAGCAGGTGAACATTCATTGCTAACAGATACTTTCAAACAAGTTCTCCGCAGAAGTCCTAATAACGTTTCCCCCCACAATTTCAGCCGTTTATATGAAGCAGACATGTCAGCCGTTGTGTTAAAGTTTATCTGAAGCAATCGGCGCCTCTGATTGTTTATATACTTGTGTTGGAGCCAGGCAGTCCCAAGTATTTTTTTTTTTTAATCATCAGTCAGCCATGCTTAAAGATAAGCAAATCAAAGAGGATGATTACGTCTTCATAACTGGTTTACGAATCAATCCAGATTTCCGTTGTCATCATTTGAACGAAGCAATTGGAAGAACTTCACTGTTGAAACTGGCTTCTGAAAACTTCTCCCAATTGAAAAAAAAGTGTATCTCCCTCTCATCGAACTACAGAGATACTCGCCGCGGGTCTGTTAGATGTGGTTATGAGCCCATCATCGTGCCATACGTCTCAAAACCACAAAGGCAAACTTGAGAGCCTGGCATCGCTCTGGCTTGTGTCCTTCTAGTGTGGAAGAAAAATGTCCACAGTAATGTCCACTCTCATGTTAGGCTCAGAGCAGACTTCAACCCACAGATGAAGTGCGGCATGAAGAGAACTACAGGTCACTTCAAGGAAATGTAGGCCAAAGTTGCCTGAATTCTAATCGCGTGATATTGCTCGATCGGGCTGTAAACATGCATTTATCCATTCGAAATCAGTGTATATTCAGAAAACCTACAGTTATGTCAAAAGAGCGTTATTTTTCCAATGGATACGGCTGAACTTCGTTGTACGGAATGATAATGACTGATTATGATAGCAACAATGGTAAAAATAATGAATAAATAGATAAAATCGATCGGCAAGTAGTGGATACGCCGCAGGCAACGCAAGACTGATTTAAACATTCCATAGCCGGCTTACTGTGTCAAGCACGGTAAGTATTTCATCTGAGATTCATTTGTTTAGCTCTTTGGAGACATCGTTGAAGTCGTGGGAAAAAATCATTAGAAGATCTGCGAAGACATTTATTTTCTCTAAGATAGACGGTGTGTGGGTGACAAGAAGGACGTGTTCATAAGGTCATGTCTGCTCAAGGGAGGAAGGTCCGGCAACTAGTGACCTTGACATTTTGTTGCCATGAAAGATCTATTCACACTAGTCTTGTTAGACTCCTTGAGGGCCATCTCCATACACTGGGGAATTCTGGAGGCATGTAATGATTTCAGGCGCTGATAAACACGGACTTGGATACAGCTTCGTTATCTGTCTTCCTGGACATCTACGGATCTGTCATTAGCCTCGCTCAGGTTGTAGAACTTATGAAATGCAGTATTTCCTGCGTCTACTGGTTTGTGCGGTTTTGCTGAAGTTGTTTGTTGGTATATTTAATCATCACTATAGACTGATGGATGAATGTATCTCTTCCTTTAAAAGTTACGTAATGATCGTTTCAC
>NC_051415.1:17121168-17121393 GCF_015228065.2 Penaeus monodon
ATGAGAGAAATGTTGCTAAATTGTTCATGTTCTTGAGTATCCGTGTTTGTGTAAGAGAGTAAGACAAGGAAGTAGATATATAAGTTGTTGGTTATTCTCGTGGAATCCAAAATCCAAACTTATCCCGAAGTTGTGTTAGAAGCTGAAGGTCTTTGGTTTTGGGGAATCAGTTTCAAGAAGTACGAAGATTTTAAAAATCGTTAGATATTGGACTAGAGGTTAACG
>NC_051415.1:17121546-17122082 GCF_015228065.2 Penaeus monodon
ACAAAAAGAGACGAAAAAGAAAACAAAGAAGGAGGTATTAACGTCATAATAAAATAAGAAATAAAACAAGAATGGAGGAGGATATCACGGATAATCTTAAATGGTAGCGACACGTTTATTACCAATGCACCAGACTGTGTATACAATTTTATAGCGGGACTTCCTACAAAAACTCTATGAATGACCGATGTTTAAAATAGGCTAACCTAAGGGTGGTTTGTTTACTAATATACGAACGCACGTGGTCTATGGTGTTGCCAGCTCTCATGTGGTTAACATTTTGGTTGTGTCCCACGCGGTCGATGTGGTAACAGCTGCAGCCACGTTTAGTCCTGGTCTGGTATCAGTGCCTGTTGCGTGCTAGATTAAGGCTGATGTGCGTAGTAAGTGTAGAGGGGAATAAGTTGGCCGTGTAGGGCCAGATGGGTACGGCGAATGCGACGGCCATCGCGGTCGCTCCGTACTCCACAGCGCATCTTTAGTCCTCGCTACTTTCGGTGGCACTTCGTTTTTCGTGTTTTGCTGCGGCTGTTTTT
>NC_051415.1:17122391-17122547 GCF_015228065.2 Penaeus monodon
ACCCTTTACATTTTTGCTATACCCACGCGTGTTGTCTAACGCTGTTTAATTAACACTGTATTACACATCTTGTCTCAGTCTGCCTCGGCTGATCTGTCCAGATTAATCAGAAGCCTTCGAAAATAAAAGCTCTCTGCCTTTGGCTACCATAAACAG
>NC_051415.1:17122680-17122824 GCF_015228065.2 Penaeus monodon
AGAAAAAAAGTTATTATTCATGGACATGAAACAAATTGTGTGACTGTTGTCATCATCCAGTTTAATGAACTGACTCATAATGAGTATGTACGGCATAGTTATTTAACCGTAAGCTTAAGTATAGTAGTACTTAAAAAAAGAATC
>NC_051415.1:17122924-17124518 GCF_015228065.2 Penaeus monodon
ATCCAGCAACCGCCAAAGTGTAGAGAGGTAGGACTGATGAACCAACCTACTTTTTTTATTTATATCTAACATTTCGATTTCTTTGATTTTGTAAAAGCAAGTGATGTTTTTGTGCTATCCTCAGCCCCAAATCTTTCCGTAGAAATAAATACACAAGCAAGAACTTTTGCTTAAGGCTAATATCTCTTTTAAAGTAACGGCACTGGTTACCGGAGTCCTCTTGGTACATTTTAAACTTACCTTTATAATAAATCAAATAGTTCTACTTGGATACCACAGTTTTTTCTTTTTTTCAGCTACATGCATTGCTTTCCCTGTATATCTTGCTGCTTAATCGTAGTTGTCTGTTATATTATCAGTTTCATTAATATCAGGCTTTATCGAATTCTAAAAATTTAATTTTTTAAAAATAATGATCTGTCTATCAGCAAATGGATTAAGTTTATCGAACAGGGGAAGTTCTTGCGAGCATGTAAGGTAACATAACATATGTACACATCTGCGTACATAAAGTCCCATGTCATATGATGAACTTCCTTCACATTTTAGCGCCTTATTGTATACATAAAATGTCACCATCTGCATTGTCTCATTCCTTACGTAAGGTCGTATTGCCTACATTCATGACTAACTGAGTCAGTGCTTTTACAAGTATAAAGTTGTACAACACACGTCAAGTCACATAACCCACGCACAGTGTTATTTCAAATTCCAGTACTCATGTAGAATAAATTTATGCCTGGTGGTGAATAATACTCTCAAGCACACCTACGTCAATTTTTATCCCAATGACCTTTTGTTTACATTCGGTTCCTTGACAGTACGATTCTGGGTCGTCTTCTGGTATTGCGCGGTTCTCTGGAATCCATGTATTTCCTCAACGCCTTGGGGAACCCCCACCCCTTTCCGTATCTTCGCCATTACAATCATCGGTCTAGAAATTCATTTCAAAAGAAACACGATAAGATTTTGTCGGTGCAACATTAACGTCAGACATCTCTTGAATTCCCCCTTCTATTTCAACAAGCATTTCTTTGGATTCTTTGTCATTTGCAGTGCAGCAATTTTCAGTATTCACCCACAACAGCTGATCATTGAAGTATTGCAAGGTAAATTGAACCATGAAAATCAGGCAAGGATTTTTTTTCAACTGACACGTAACATGAAGTGCACTAGTCCTTGTATGTAATCGCTTTTTATCTTAATTTCCTTTTTGCTTGGTCACTTAGTCTGTTTATTGTGTGACCTGAAACTTCGTTGCATTATATGGTATCTTGACTAACAACAGACTATGGCTTCCTTTGCTAACCGATTTCGTAATGCCAATCGTGATAGTTCAGAGACCTTTATAACTCACAGTGTTGTTGTTTTATGATAATAACATTGTCACTTCACATCCATTTCTCCTCATATGGAAACAGTCAAAGTCAGCAAATATATATAAGTCAGTACATTTCCTCAGAGTCTGGAATGAACCGCTAATTTACATTCCTCGAAGAATTGATGAAAACCACTGCTATGTCCTTTTCCAATATTACTTACGCAGATTTCAGAAATTATCGTTGTGCTAATATTCTGTCGTTGTACTTGTAAA
>NC_051415.1:17124565-17124699 GCF_015228065.2 Penaeus monodon
GCTTACTTTTTTAGGGGGGGGGCATGTGAGTCCGTCCTTGGTACCTTGTTTACTCGACAGGGTCTCTGCAAAAGCGTACTCAAAGATGTTAGAGTTAAAGATGCTTTGCTAGTAAAAGGAGGTCGTATTGGGAA
>NC_051415.1:17124754-17125153 GCF_015228065.2 Penaeus monodon
CGGACGGACGGGGGAGTTTACCAACAGGAATGAAAATGGGAATACGAATGATGATCTTGTGTTCATGGTTTGCTGTAGATATGCCTTTACCTAAATCGTTCTTCCTGCTTCATGGTGATTTTTTATTATGGACATTCTCTCGTTTCTGTTATATTACTAACAAACAGCAGACACACGTTCAAGGCAGCTTAGTGATTTTAAAGTTGCAATGCAGTTGTTTCCAACTATGATGTTAACCTAGTTGTATGTATCTCTTGTGTAAATGTTAAACAGTTTATTTTTTCTGCAGAGAAAATGTATGTTTCAGGGCAGTGGTGCCTAAGAACTTCTCAATGATGGCACCCTCACCCCACAGACTCCTTTATGAAGCACCCCTCTCTGTGCCCTCTTCAGCTCATA
>NC_051415.1:17125256-17127425 GCF_015228065.2 Penaeus monodon
TTATGATATTAATTACTTACTTGAAATTTAGATACAAAATTCATCGTGTTGCAACACCTTGAGGGAACCCCTCCGTACTCGTCATAGGGTCCAGGGTGCCGTGGTACCCAGTTTCAGAACCACTGTTTTATGATTTTACAGGCAGCATATAGTTGCATACTCATACTATCTGGTGACACACGTTCACAAATACGTCATCTATATGCATTTCTCTACTATAAGAAGTTATCTTATCGCCCAATTTCTTATATATATATACATCTGTTCATTGCCCCGGTACTCAGCATAGAACGATAACAAGAGTGGTCAAGAGCCGCGTTCTCCTGTAGTGGAGGGAAAGGGTTGGTGAAGGTTATCTCTGGGTTTTGTGATATATCTAATCAACTCGTGATTATCACTATATTTGCCATTCGCTAAGGATGTAGCCTTCAAGAATCTTTACTTTTAATAAGTATCGTCTCATCTATGGCTGAATTCCTGGGTTGTGTATTTTCAGTTTTATTTATTTTTTAATGAAATGGAAGTGATCCTTTCGTGAAGTACATGCCGTTGAATTTTGGATTGCGTTTTTTTTTTAAGTTGCATTTCCACCATTTTTCTGCCGGCAAAATACAAGCGATCTTTCAATGACCTCGCGGGCGGCTGAAAGATGGCAGTGCTGGCTCTCTCATTTTGCCGAGACATTCCAAGCAGGTTGACCGAACGCGGTTAATAATCTGCTTCCGGCTCGCCCCTAGCTGTGGTCCGCATGCGGTCGCGGTTTCTCGGCAGCGGAGTGGAGTGAGGTCCAGGTGATGGCGGCAGCGGGTGAGTCAGCGGCACGGTTACATAGTTTGCTGGAATGCACCGTCCGCTCTCTCGCTAGGTCGGCCTTTTACCGTGGACAGATTGCGGGAAAATGCAATGTATGGCCATCTTTTCCGAAAGCTGACTGAATCAGGCCGGATGCGTGGGGCGGAATAACACGGCTTTTCGCGATGTGCAAGAATGAATGGACGAACAAGGACGTCAGGAGAGAGCCATTACTTGTAGAGTCACGTTACCAGCGTGTAGCGGCCAGACACCAGCCAGCCGCCGCCGCCACCTGTGAGCGTGCGTCGTTCTCGTGACGTCATCACTCGCAGAGTACACACTCGTAACTTTAAGCTATCGATTATTCCTTCCAATTGTCTTGTGGATTGCGTCTTAAGGGTCCTTTATTTTTCGTCTATCCTTCGCAGCGATAAAGGACACGAAAGAGACTTTGGATACGAACATTCTTTCTCGATGCCAGCAAAACGCCCCCTCGCCCGCAACACCACGAGGATGTTACCATATGATGATCTCTATTTATCACACAATCTTTAATTTTCTCTCAAGAATTCTACTGGAGAAAGGGGGAATTTTCTTCCAGATACGTTTCATTATCATACTGCACTAAAAGTATAATACTCGTATCAGTGACACGCATACAAAAATTCATAAGAAACTTTATATTTGATTTTTTCCTGTTGCAGTAACGATGTTTAACCGTCCCTCTCTTGCCAACACAAGATCATTAATGCAATAAACCAACCGCCATCTCTGCGGCCGGGTGGATGACCAGCTACGGAAAAAGGCACAGATAAAGCATATAGAAAGATTTGCATGTATCCTTTATATAGGAATCTGCTTACAGGACGATAACAATTACAAAGCTGATTCGTTGGCTTTCGAATTTAAATCGTTGCTCCACCGAAGCACATGCGCGTTTGTTGCACTTAAAGACTAAACGATCGACATGTAACATGAATTCAAAATGTGTCTCTTGCGTGCTATAGGGAAATGGTTAACTGTAATGATATGTACATCGATCGTGCTTTTAGAGTCTGTATATTGCCTTATCTGATCCGATAAATCATGGTACGAACCAATCGAAACAAGCTCTTTTAAATCATTAATAAATGACAGGAGAGTGCGGCGAGTTCGTGCTTGTGAAGCCGAACTTGCAAGGTATTTTTTATTCCTGTAACTAAACGAGGCTGTATCAAAGAGGAAATAGAATGGAATAATAACAACAAGAATGGAAATAGAAAGAGGATTGATGCAAAAGACACATCGAGAAAGAGACAAAACATTAGGCCTCCAGGCATTCGCTCAATCAATAAACAAAAGTCCACATCCCAGGAAACAAAATCATAGAGGTTATGC
>NC_051415.1:17127469-17127614 GCF_015228065.2 Penaeus monodon
CAAGATGTTGGTGTTGTCGTGGAGACTTCTTGCCAGTTATTGATTACGTCGCTAGGTCTTCCGTCCGATGTACCTTACCCTTACTCTTCCGATTCCCTGTGATACCAATCACGCACGCACGCGCACGCGCTCTCTCTCTCTCTCT
>NC_051415.1:17128078-17128400 GCF_015228065.2 Penaeus monodon
AAACAAATGCCACGTGTGTTACCATTCACACAAGCAAAGCGAATATCAAATCTATCAGACTAACGATCAGTATTGTAATATTTTTGTTGGTGAATACTGCCACTTGAACTTTTGGTACCATACTATACACACCACAGTATGCCACTTTTAGAATGGTAAAAGCATGCTCACCATACAAGAAGGTCAGAGTTACAATGCCGACAACTTCACTAAGGCATCAGGTCAGATTAACCGGAGTGAACACTATTTAAAGGGTACACTGTATGCCATCGGGCACGTCATTGCTGATCAACAGAAAATCGACGACACTGCGTCCAACTTC
>NC_051415.1:17128439-17128750 GCF_015228065.2 Penaeus monodon
GTTTTCGCATGGTCTGGAAATAATTCAACCAGAAGAATTGGCTTTAAACACGCTGTGCCGTTTCCTGAGCAACAGGGCAAGACGAGCAGTAATAATCCTAATGGTGACCGCAGGGGCTGAGAACATTGACATTATGGAGGCTGCTCTACGTAGCATTGTTGCCCACGGGCACTTCCACAGCCGTTGTACGCTAACATGATAGTATCATCACAGCACATAGTAGGATATTGCATAGTAATATATGGTGGCTGCCATTGTTCTATGAAAGCTTAATGATGAAATAGTAGTATAAAACAGTAGTATAAAGCAAA
>NC_051415.1:17128769-17129348 GCF_015228065.2 Penaeus monodon
TATGATTCACGACGAAATGAAACAGTCACAGTATTGAGGCAAACACTTAAAAGCATTTCCTAACACAAACAATGTTGAAACCACTCCAGTTTTATTTGGTACATATCAGCATTCGAAACCTTCCATACAATATCGATTACGAACATAACGAACTATTTAGTTTACCTTTTTGTTAAATCATATTAATCTTCGTAAATTCATTACTGGTGGTGCGAATAAAGACAGGCAGCCGAAAAGCGTTGTCATACGGACATGCAATGCAGGTACATACTCATCCAGTCGGTCATGCATAGTCATGTAGGAAGACACGGCTTACAATCAACCATGCAGCCATGTGCGGTCATTACAATTAGTCGTACACAGTCATGCAAGCATACACTCAAACATGGAGGGAAGCACTCGTCCATGAAATCATGCTCGCAGTCATGGAGATATACGCTCATTCATCGGGCCTGCTCTCAGCCATGCAGGCGAACACTTGATCATGTGGCATCATGCAGTCATTCATTCTTATATATAACTACTGGAATATTCTACGTGTCCGGTGTCGCTCAGTGGTCTTCCAGTCACGTGAAGGCA
>NC_051415.1:17129383-17129500 GCF_015228065.2 Penaeus monodon
GTCTCCAGGTTACGTTTTCGCTGCGCGCTCTCTCCCTTTCTTGCTCGGTTCCTCTTGGGCTCTTAGTCGGAGTGAGCGGTAGATTTATTGGCAAAGTTTTATGCGTATTGTATTTTG
>NC_051415.1:17129695-17130090 GCF_015228065.2 Penaeus monodon
TGCAAGCATCCCCCGTCCCCCACACATGCAATCCCCCACACATGCAATCCCCCTCCCACAACACATAAATACATAGCGTATGCAGGAACGCATGCATGCCAGACCGCTCGAAGAATACGTTCGCTGTGCTCTCACACACACGCACACATTCTACATTCAGCAGCTTTCTTCATGTTTCTAAATTACGTTATTATAGTGACATGTATGGTTATTCTTATCTCATAGATATATGTCACAAATACTGACGCGTTTAAACTTGTCGGTCAAACATTTTACTTTCATTATTACTGTAACTGCAGCAACCGAAACATCAATAGCAATATGTTGCAAAAGAAAGTTCCCCGTGGTGTGGCGTCGGTATATATAAAACCTCTTGAGATACACGTCACTCTCGT
>NC_051415.1:17130124-17131041 GCF_015228065.2 Penaeus monodon
AAGGTCACAGAGGACGCGTCTATACTTCAGCTAGAACATCATATTCGTTTTGTGTTCAGCAGGTTTCAGTTTTTTTTCTCTTGCGCTTTGAGGTCAGTATGTGAGCTTAGGATCTTAGTCTTAGTAATAGATATTGTCATTCAGTTTCTCAAACCAGTTAATTTCTTTAAATATATATTTTTATGCCAAATGGTAGGAATGAAATCACTAATTTCATTGAATTTTCATTTCTGAGACGTATATTTGCATATGTTAAGATTGACAAATGCTTTAGTAGAAATATCATGTCATGATATGCTGGCCTTGTGATCCTCCGTGCTGGCCAGGATACGGGTATGATTCACGCATGTGATGTCTTGTTTACGGTCATGTCCTTCGCGAAGGTTAAACAACCCGCCTCTCTTGGGCCGATTGATGTCATCCTTCCACGTGCTGGGGGGGGGGGGACTCAATTTGGGTCTGTTTTAGCAAGTTTTTTGTTGCTCTTTTCTCTTTCCCTTATTTGTCCTCTCCTTTTTCCGTCCGTTTGCTTTGTGTTGCAACAAGGAAGGGTCGGGGTTTTATTTTTCATCAATTACTTTTACTGCCGTTTTGCATCGCTTATAAATTTTATGGACACTTTTTATACGTGTTTCCTTCTTAAGCTTATTCGTGAAAACAAATCTCTTAATTGCTGTGTTTCTCCTTCAACATTGTTTAAAAAAACGTAAAATATACAAGTTTAATGGAATTCTTAAAAGTTAATGCATGTTGGAAAAAATGATGATTTCTATAAATTGTCTCAATCTCCCATTAATACAACCGGGAAAGGTGAGGTGTAAAGAAAAAATATTTCATCCATTTAGGATTTTTTCTATAGTTTACATATGTTTCTTATAAACGGCATGTGTGAGGTTCCTATTATGAATGTATTTAGT
>NC_051415.1:17132033-17132104 GCF_015228065.2 Penaeus monodon
ATCTTGTTATATATTTAAAAATATATGCATTTAAGAAACTGGTAATAACGATGAGGATGATAAAATGTCAT
>NC_051415.1:17132127-17132469 GCF_015228065.2 Penaeus monodon
GTACAACACACCCTTTACTTACCCCTCTATTTTTTTATAGACTTTCCCCTCTCTTTCTCTCCCTTTATTATTTTTTGTGCTACTTCTCTATTTTTCTAGTGTTTCCCAACCTTTTCTTTTCATTTTCCTCGACATTTCTCTTCTGTTGCGTTCGCTTTTCGTTTGCATTATTTCCTCTATCTCTTCAAACGTCTCCCCTTCCCCTTTCATATTAGTTCTTTCTCTCAGTCCTTTTCCTGTGTCCTTTTTCTCCTATACATTTTTCTTTTCGTCCTCCCTCTTTTTCTCGTGCGCACCACCCTCTCTCCATTCTTTAACTGGTCTTTACCTGTAATTGCTATG
>NC_051415.1:17133107-17133206 GCF_015228065.2 Penaeus monodon
ATTCCTGACGAGATACGGAAATAAATAAATGTCCCATTACAGCGCAGGTGTCCTTGGTCGTGCAGAGACCACACACCCATACATTGTACTCACGCCCAT
>NC_051415.1:17133282-17133484 GCF_015228065.2 Penaeus monodon
AGGAGGGGCGGAAGGTGTACGGTACGTCGTATTATATTTTTTATTGTGTGTGGGGGGGGGGGTATACCGTACCAGTTTGAACGTGTCTTTCCAGTGGGGCAAAATGTTACTTGTTTAAATATGTCACCGCCCATGTCAACGTGGGCGAAACACTGCATTCCTAAGTTTGTCCTGTAGATTCTTAGGTATGATTTTTTTAAGC
>NC_051415.1:17133729-17133899 GCF_015228065.2 Penaeus monodon
CGCATGTGTTTGCGGGTATAATCAGGATTTATGTTATTTTGGATTGTTTATGTAACTAATTATTTTATTCAAGATTTCATGGGGGAAAACATGGTACGTGACCAATGGCGATATTTCAGGATAAACGTAATGTAGAAATAATAATTTTAGTAACTCAGATTGCTTTAAAT
>NC_051415.1:17134125-17134756 GCF_015228065.2 Penaeus monodon
CTGCTATTCCTTACCAGTTTTTCCTGGAAATTAATCATCGATATAAAAGGGCGGGGCGAGAGGGCAGATGTTGGCAGGGTGATGACGTCACGACACACCTGCCACGCCGCTGACGCATCGGCGGGAACAGCTGACATCAGCCAACACCACCGGGACCGATGGCATTGTGGCTGAAAGCGTCGTTTAGGACACGTGTTTATACGCTGGACCTGAAGCTGCAATCCTTATAACCCTTTAGAACCGCGCGTTGAAAAGCCACTTAAAAGTTTTCGTTGATATCGTGGGAAGAATTTGTTATAGAGGGGTTATCCTTCGTGATTCCAAGTCAGGCCACTCGTTCTGTTCGCTTTCAGCTCGATTTTTTCAGCAGTCGGTGCTAAGAAATCCTATTTTGGAGCGTCATTATGCATGCTTCATTCTGTTTGCGTTAACAGCCCACCCCTCTATAAAATGCTGGGAGAAGCTTCAAAGAAAACAAAGTTGCCAGTGTCTGCACTCAGTCCCTATTGCTAGGCTCTGTGCCATTACCGAGTTTGTATCCTGAGTAATGGCACTCCATATGCTGTCATCCTGTCACGTCATTATGCCACTTGCTCTTTATGATTTTCCATGTTGCCTACACCAGTAAGCT
>NC_051415.1:17135955-17136063 GCF_015228065.2 Penaeus monodon
ATAGAGGATAAAGATTCGGCGAGCGAGGCACGAAGGACGGGCACCCACACACCGCCCACCTGCACCCACAACTGTCGTCCGGGCACCCACGTGTCTTGCCGCCCGGAG
>NC_051415.1:17136415-17136778 GCF_015228065.2 Penaeus monodon
AAAGTCTTTGTTACTCTTTCCCTTGCCTTTTCACACTTCATTTCATTCTTTTCTCGTTTTATCTCTTTCAACAAGCACATTCAGAGGATTTTTGTACCGCCAGTCTAGAAATACCCAATGCCTTTGCAGTTGCTAACGAGATTTGTGCAACAAGGAAAGCTTCAACCTTTCCTTTCCTTCCCACAGACCTCCCCTGCCCTCTGCCTCCTTCCCCCACCTCCCTATACCAACAACTTGCGTTCTTAATAACGTTATCCATGTACTGTGGATGGTCCCCACTCACACCTAAATATTGCCCAAACTCCCAAATACTTGGTAAGGGTTTTAAGCGTTGCGTGTTTCCATGACAATGGAACAACTTAA
>NC_051415.1:17136850-17137351 GCF_015228065.2 Penaeus monodon
GGCTCATGGTTTCATGACTTGATCCATTCATCGAAGGCTGTTTCATACATGTCACTCTTCTGACTTGGTGTGGAAAATACGATGTTAATGGAGACTTCATTTAAGACGCCCTTGCGATGTTTATATAATAACTGTTTAGGATGAGTTACATTACAGGCATGCTGCAACTTCCTGTGGGGAAAGGAAAGCCGAGGGAACACGGGTTAAATTTTCTAAGGCTGTCTTAGCAATAGCGGCTTCAAGCAACACTGTTCTCAGTTTATACTTCGAGTGACAGACAGACTGACAGTCGCGCAAACCCATTTGGTGCTGCATTGTAAGATTCTCAGAACTTCACTTAATAGCTGGCAGTCTGCGCCGAGCGACAGGGTCTGAAGCGCTCAAACCGAATGCCGCGCCATGGACGACTTCCTGTTTAGGAAAACTTTACACGAATTCACCTCTGAATCGTCACAGAAACGAATAAGTGTGCGTCTGCTACGGAGAACTTAAAAACAAGTG
>NC_051415.1:17137378-17138419 GCF_015228065.2 Penaeus monodon
AAATTTGACACGGTGCATTCCTGTGCGTTCGTTTTCTTTCAGAGGACTGAACGATATCCTTACCATTTCAGTGATAAACAATTTGATAGTTATTAAAGCTTAATAAAAAAACAAAAACAATGAGCAATAGAGTAAGGGTGTAAAGTCTTAGAATGTAACATACGAGGATGTCGTTAACACCACCAGGTTACGCTCGGCCTTGGCGGACTTGTCGGAATGGTTGGCACCACTGAATGACGTCACCATCATCAAAATATGCAAGGCAATAGTACATTCGCTCGTGAGCTTTGGCATCGGAACCTTTTGTGCAACTAAAGATTAAATAACACTTTCTTGGTATATCGCTTTGATAGTTAGACTAGACGTCGATCAAAACTTTGGGACGCTAAGATTAACGTTTAAAGAAAAGCCGAAAAAGCCAACGACGGTAGCCGCTCTAGACAAACACGGCCTGAGAGCGAGAGGAAAATCGGACGCGGCCATGACAGCGGGTATTCCTTGTGTGGAGAGCTGGGGTTCCCTGGCTGGTGAGAGCCGCCAGACACATGCTCACGCTCACTCTCTTGATGGGGAGAGCCGCGGGAGAACGCGAAGGAAGAGGAGGAAATAGCCAGGATGATTTGCCAAGCGATTGGTCGGCTAGATTTAGACAAACCCTGTAAATAGCCGATAGGCGAATGCCATATTATTAGCAGTTTGGGTGAAACTATACGAAAGTACTTAACACTTCCTAACACAAATTAACATCAGCGCCACCGGCACAGCGTCTTGAATAATGACACTTAGACGAAACTCAGAGAAAAAGAGCGTCTCAGCGCGAGCTTATGATCAGGGTGGCCGAGGTGGTGGCGTACAAGCAAGGGCGGGGAGCCGGGCCGGGCGGAGAGAGGGAGAGCTGCCTGCTGATCATCTTGGCGGCGGAACACCTTGCAAGGCCGCCAGAACTCGTGGCTTGCACCTGCACCGCGGATTTTCTCTGAAATCGTGGAACGGGTCGCTGGAAACTGTATGGGGAAATTGACAGGCTTTTTCATGTTCGTA
>NC_051415.1:17138452-17138584 GCF_015228065.2 Penaeus monodon
AATTGGTTCAGATGAGAGGCAAAACTCTTGGTTTGTGACGTGTACATCTGACGCGTATGTAGCAGACACATGCGCATGAATAAAAATAGTATAAATGAATATTAAGGTATCTCGAAAATTACAGACACTAAC
>NC_051415.1:17138677-17139529 GCF_015228065.2 Penaeus monodon
AACCGCACCACACAAGCACATCCTAGTCCAGACATGAAACCTCCCACTCCCTTCCTTGTGACTGGAATAGGAAAAGTACGTTCTTGGTAAAGCTGAATCATTCTAGGAAAACAAGTTGTAACTTCTGCGACTTAAAACACCTTTTTGTTGTATTGTTCTTATGCATCAGGTCTAAAAATTTGTCTACATCCGCTTTCCGTTGTGGCCTTAAGTGGACTCGGCATCGATTGCTGTCGAAACCTGATTCAAAGTACATTTTTATATATATGTTGTACATTTTAAATCTTTGTCTTAGGGATACGCTGTCAATTTAGAGTACATCTGTATGTTGTAATTACTGATGATTCTTGGACTCATGTTATTTATATTTGAACGTTTATGTGACTTTGTATTTCAAATCCTTTCAAGTTTTGGAATATATGTTTATTTATTCATATTTATTTTCCCAGTGTTTAAATTTTCCTTTTATCACTTTGAATGTATTTATGATAATTGCTACAGTACAGTTACCCTCGATGTGTTACTACAATTTCCATCACTTGTTAATTTGCAACTGGAAAAATGTTAAATAAAGATGACAGTGATTGTAATGCTTCATACAGTTATGCTGCTGTTCGGGTAAAATGGTTTACTTATGTGTCAGTACATATATGTATATGATACATGCACATGTTGTCAAAGTTCAACTTCATCATCTAGAACAAAATTCTGTGTATTGTTATTCAAGCAACACGCCTACCATTGTGCAAATCATTGTGTATGACATTAATAGTGAGAACAGAAGGCATTGACTGATAACTTAAAGATAGTTAACCTCGCTTACAAAGGATCACATTGCACTGCACTGACACA
>NC_051415.1:17139716-17139943 GCF_015228065.2 Penaeus monodon
TTCATGTTTCTTTAAATCCTTTCTCCTTCTCACAGTCAGCGAGACAGTAGTTGATACTGTTTCCCTGCACATGCTTCGGTAGGATGGTTTTAACACCTGATGCTATAGATTGTGGAGGATTTCTTTGTAGACCCTTTTCGTCATTTAGCATTAGAGAATGCTGCATTTGTGACATACGCCGAAAATGCTGGGTCGGAAGTGATCGATGGCTCATACTGTCTTCGATG
>NC_051415.1:17140200-17140319 GCF_015228065.2 Penaeus monodon
CCACTAGTTTCTCACCAGTGTAACGAAGCAGGTGGCACCATTGTAATATAGTGGGGAGTTTTATCCCACGAGACTGGGCCCAATGTAATGTGGTGAGTTCGCATTCCTCTTTGATGGTA
>NC_051415.1:17141103-17141248 GCF_015228065.2 Penaeus monodon
TGAATGTGGAACACAAAAGAAATGTTGAAAAGAAATGCTTTTTTGTGATGAAAATGGAAATGTAAGTAAGCTAGATCTTGGCGCTCCTGCTAATCCATCTGCTTTCCTTTGTACGTCGGGCTGGATTTCCTTTGTCTACTTCGCG
>NC_051415.1:17141572-17142219 GCF_015228065.2 Penaeus monodon
CATCGTATACACCCTCTCTTTCTCCTCTGCTCCCTGCATTACCGCCTTCATTTTCCCTCTTCTCCCTCCCTTTACCTCATCCTCCAACTTTTCCCTCCTCCACCCATCCTCCTTCTCTCCCTTCCCTTACTCCTCCGTCCACTTCCCTTCTCTCTACTAGACCCCATTCTCTCCCTTCTCCCACCTCCTCCCCTTCTTTTCATATTCTAACCCCTCCACCTCTCCCTCCCTCTCTCCCCTTTTCCTCCTCCCTTCCCTTCCCCTTCTCCTTCCCTTCCTCTTTCCCCATTCTCCTCCCTTCCCTCCTTCCCTTCCTCTTCTCCTCCCCCATCCCTCCCTTTCCCTTCTTCCTCCCTCTTTCCCTCTCTCCCTCCCCCTTCTCCTCCCTCCTTTACCTTCCGCCCCCCGACGCTGGCGCCACACTCCGGCGTCAAAGTTGGCGTTTGGGCCTGTTTTGGTGGCGCCAGTGTCTCTCCCCGACTCCGTTTCCCCGGGTTTTTTGTTTACCAAATTTATGTTTATCCTCGGTGTGTCTGAGTTGCGTGTTTCTTTTTATGTATGTCCTTTTTTGAATTATATGTTTATATATTTTTCATTAATCTGTTAATGTTGTTAGTAGGTATATGTGTATATGTCTATCAAACTTT
>NC_051415.1:17142319-17142418 GCF_015228065.2 Penaeus monodon
TCCTTCCTTTCTTTTTACTCCTCTGCTCTCTTTGTACTCACTGATCGTCCATTTCGTGTGCTGGCGACCTTGCTTGTGTGCAGGATGGGTGTGGCAGTA
>NC_051415.1:17142520-17142613 GCF_015228065.2 Penaeus monodon
GGCGTAGTGAGATATGGCTATTTATTGCTGCGATATGCACAGGGTGTGTTAGAACGACAATATTGTAGTATGTGATGCTAGGCATCACATACT
>NC_051415.1:17142691-17142803 GCF_015228065.2 Penaeus monodon
GGGACAGCACATAAAACACTAACCAACTACAACACACTAACACAAATATAAATAACAATAACTAACTAATACAACAAGATCAATATACATAACAATGCTAATCAAATCATTA
>NC_051415.1:17143592-17143849 GCF_015228065.2 Penaeus monodon
GTCGGGGAACCCTTGCGGATGGACGTGCATGGTTGTGTGTGTGTATGTGTTTACGCATCTCTAAATATGAGCGTGTGTGCAAAGGGGGGAGGGAGGGGGGGTTTGCTCGCGTGCATGTGCGTTGTAAGTGGGTTTGGATGTCTGTAGGTGTGTACGAAAACAAGATTGAAAACGATGTGGGAAATAGAAGGATATACAATCGAACAAATAACAAAAGAGAATTGAAGGAAGAGAGGAAGCAGACGGTACCATAATCA
>NC_051415.1:17143946-17144313 GCF_015228065.2 Penaeus monodon
AGGAAATGTGAACAATTACATATAATATCTCTTCCTCCATTACAAAGCATAAAATATATTGCAATATATATATCTTCAAAAAATAATAATGTACACCTAATCCCCGAGGTACAGGACACACAAGAACTTCTATCCAGTAAGTATGGCGATCGCAGGTATAAACAAAAATGGATTCGGTAGATTTTACGTACACTGGTTTGCGGTTAAGGATTTTTTATATCTTTTGTTTTATCCGAATGTGTGAGTTGTTGGAAGGGGTGATAGGCAAGTCTGCAGGATTTTCTTTTAACCCCTGTCTTGTGAAGGACTTTGGAGAAGGGAAGTCGGCAGAATGGGTATCAGAGGAGGAGCATTTTTGAAAATGAAA
>NC_051415.1:17144981-17146051 GCF_015228065.2 Penaeus monodon
CTTGAGGGGATGACATCGTTAACATAAATAACCGAAGTGTTCACAAGCTTGCGTCGACTATAGCTTGAAGAGGCGCTGGTGTGATTTTGAGTTCTGATGCTGACGTAGCAGAGTCGTGCTGACGTATGTGGTGGCCCTGATCCATGTTGCCATCATAGTGTAGGAAGAATATTTAGACTCAAGATGGTGTCTTCATCAAATGGCAACATTAAAAAAAGTTTACCAGTATTGAGAAACACACCTTTTCCTGGAGAGCCCAACAGACGCAAATACATCTTCTGCCAAGTTACTACGTTGTACGCGTTGCCAAATGTCAGGTGCGTAAATATGAATGAAAATACTGTAGTCTACAACATGGCAAACTGGTTGCTTACTATAGTAATGTACTACAATTTGCATATACATACCGACTACATACCTAAACTGTCTAATCACTAACACAAGTTATACGAAATAATGCTTCACTTGGCACTAACATTTGTGTTCTGGAATGTGGGTTTCAGGGCTACCAATTTCATATATTTTTGTGTTGCAATACTTTCAAGTGTTTGCCAAATATTAAATAAACCATTTCCAATTTGACATCACGTAATTAATAAACTTGAACAACACCGGGGAGCAATAAATGAAAAGTTAAAAGGCATATTATCATACTACAGGCACATCCTTCGATACTGGTGCACCGTCCCGTGTGGGTAAATGGGAAAACTCCCTCATTTATAAATCACGGCTAGACAGTGGATGCTGAATATCGCGACTAAAGCAATACATTTTATAATATCAATAGACATGAATACAGCGTATTTGCTAGCCTTCCTGTATTTCACCATAAGCTGTTGTCATTAGGTTGGAGAAACCCCTTACGATTCCTTGTATCGAGGTCGATGTAGACGAACATCTTAGGTCTTTCCGTTTTCTTCAAAGTCCTATAAAAGAAAACGAATATGTTGTCGCGTAAACTAAAAAGAATTACTGTATGTCGCAGGCTAACAGAGATTTGATATTTCACTTGATAATTTCTTATAGAAAAGCAGACTATCATATTTAACATTATAGTCAGCAATATATAT
>NC_051415.1:17147237-17147437 GCF_015228065.2 Penaeus monodon
GAAGGGTGATGTCGAATCAACAAATTATAATTACATTGCTTTCAGAGTATCAGATACAGACGCACAGCTTGCCTATTGCGAAGATGTGAGGAAAAACGACGATGACTGAGAATGAATTGAAAACCCGGAGCACGACCGTTAGAGCCTCAGGTAAGAACAAACATTCCTTTGTACAGTTAATTGTTTTTTGTATGATCTTA
>NC_051415.1:17148842-17149852 GCF_015228065.2 Penaeus monodon
GAAATATTACACCAATGCCATTCAAATGGAATCTCATATATAAGCAGATATTTTGCATATGTATATAGACTATCATGAGGCAGTGAGACAGGGAGGAATTGAAGTATATGTTACAGAATATTTTGTTAATTTATTTTAATGCTTTCCCGCACAGCCTGTAACACTCCACAACACTGGCAACATTTTGCACTATAAAACCTCGATACTCGGAAATTGTATTACAATATTTAATTCATGCGTCACCGCTTGCTGCTAACATTTGGACAGCTCTAAATGTATCGGCATTACCATTAGAGGTGTTTCTCAATTCTGCGTACATGTATTTACGTTTTCATATAGCCCCTACACATACCTACACATACATACATATGTGTTTAGATTCTTTTACCGACTAGGGTTTTTATCATCAATTTTTTCACGGTCAAGAGATTCAGATAGATATTATCAGAAGAGATTACACGTCCCTCTGTATCCTGTTAGAAAAGGAGGGTTTCCAACACGCAACAACGGTCGGCAAAGGTCACGGTGCTGAAAACAACAGGAAAGCCTCTGTTTCATAATTCCAACAGGTATAGAAAGAGTGACGTTTTCAGTCTGTGCGTTTTAGTAGCGGACCGTCTGAAGCATATATATCGTCGATAACAAACGCATAAATGAAATCGAAGAAGAAAGAATAATAGATAGGAAAATATAAGCAGATAAATAGCACAGCATACTTTTGCTAAAATATAATTCCAAGATTGTGAAAATATGTGAGAATCTTTCTCTCGTTCCATCACAATTCTTAAGATAAATCGAAGTAATAAATAGAAAGATTCCTTTGGATAAACGACATTTATTAGTTCATACAGTGGACATATATAACATATAAAAAATGGAAAGCACAGCTGGTAACGGTCATAAAAAGAACACGAAGGCACAAATGAAAATTTTATTACCTGTCATCATTTACATCAAGAGAATCCGATAAACAGAATCAAGAATAAATACAAGAACAGGAAAGTTCAATG
>NC_051415.1:17149876-17150683 GCF_015228065.2 Penaeus monodon
CGAAGATCAGACTATCAAGAAGGCTTACGGGAACACAAAGAAAAGGACGCCAGCCCCAGGAAAAAACATATTGGAAAACCTCCTCCTGTTGTTATACGCGTGATATTCAGCTAGAATTTGTAGACTAGACTTTTACTCCTTTATATAGCTATACTGCATTATACACCCACGTGAAAAAAAAATCACATTAAAATTGCTAAATTCTAACCTTTCTAACATTTACACTAAAGAGATGACTACAGCGAACATATAGATGGGAGATAAAAGAGAGGAAATTAATTCGAATAGCAAATCTAGGGAAAAAACACAGATCATCTAGTAACAATTGAATAAACATTAATTTTCAAATTATCTTTAAAGCTTCAAGAAAGATCTTTACAATTCAAATTTGCTGATCGACTTTGATCCAGCAAAAAGAAATAAAATCATACAGATTAAAGCTAATTACTGTTCAGATCAACAGAGTATCAGAGTATCATGTGGTTGTGAATCTTAGATTATAAGAGAATGATCATTAGAAGGCTCACGACAAATCTTTGCCTAAAATACATGAATATAATCTGGAATTTGTAATCAAGGTAAAGGTAGTTAAATTTCAATCGCTCTTATCTAATGCTTTGGTGTTATATCACATACACAACCTTACAGTAGTAGATATTTAATGCTCTTTATATATCAATCCAGGGGACACAATTAAACCACCCTGAATTAGTGTGAATCCATCGTTTCTAGTATAAATATACACAGAAAAGTTGAAAAAATACGAGTATACGATATTCCACAACAGAATAACTTACATTTTTATAA
>NC_051415.1:17150723-17150890 GCF_015228065.2 Penaeus monodon
AAATGGTAGGTGATAACCATGATTCCCATCTGTATTTCTCCTTGTCTCTGCCTCTCTATCTGCTTCTGTCAAGAGCCTCAGTCAATGAGAATTTTAAGATTTCCTGTTTGCTTAGAACAGTGACAGTTACCATTTTTTACAAGAGCATTCACTTAAGAGATGCCCCT
>NC_051415.1:17151461-17151617 GCF_015228065.2 Penaeus monodon
GTCAAACGCAAAGGGAGGTCACTGCTGTTACGTCGCCGTGACGAGAAAGAGACGGACGGAAGAAGCGAAATGCGGTAAGTCTACGGAAGTGACGCGGTGTTTGACGGGCGATTATTGTGGGGCGGAACCATCATAGTTGTATACGAGTGCACAGAT
>NC_051415.1:17151847-17151981 GCF_015228065.2 Penaeus monodon
GGTAAACTAAATTAATAAACAAAGAATCAAAGAAACGGAATATTGAGAAGAAAAAAACTGGTTTCACGCCCATTACATATTGATTGGATTTTATAATTGATGCGAAAATTAACTAACTTCAGAGGACATAATAA
>NC_051415.1:17152210-17152422 GCF_015228065.2 Penaeus monodon
TGTATGTTATTATTTACAGACCTGAGTCAACTAAAGCCTTCTTCAGAGAAACACTAATGGCCATCAGTAATTTTACCGAAACTGCAAATTCCAAGGCAACAATAATGGGTTCTTTCCCTTTCCCTTCACTGACTGGGAAGCAAGGGATTTAAGCGCTGCCAGAGAAGAGAAAGAACAAGCACTGTTGCTTTTAGCTTTTAAGGACTTCTACC
>NC_051415.1:17154956-17155139 GCF_015228065.2 Penaeus monodon
ACAAATTTAGTTGAGATATCTGCAAGTTCATTCATGTCCCCGCGAAGTCCACATGAAACAACAAAACCATTTATTTGAGAAAGAACTCATTTATCAAAGACTCATAGATTCTTTGCACCCCCTTACCAATGAAGGCCCGCTGGGGAATGGGGTGCTATGGCTAAGTCGACATTCATGACTGTA
>NC_051415.1:17155279-17155666 GCF_015228065.2 Penaeus monodon
CTCAAGGAGAAGAATTGAAGGGAATATTTCCTCCACACCCTGGGTTCCTGGAGCCCAAATAGGTTGCTCAATCGCTTGCAGACCGTTGGCAAGCAAGGTTTTGCTAAGTTATACCGCTCAGCACGGTATGTCAACCAAATTATACTAAGTCCAACAAGTGAGAAAAATATCCTTGGTATTGTTTTTGTTTGCATCGGGGGCTTGGGAATGCCTAGAACTACACGTACGCTTGCAGGCAAGGCTGACTCACTTTCTGAGCTACTTGACGCACGTGGGTCAACTGTGTTAGTTAGATCTTCAGGTTAATAGATCATGTAACCATGCAGGGACGCGGTGAAAATGTGGAAAGGTTTATGAGGCAAACAAGAAAGAATATGACTCCTTAGA
>NC_051415.1:17156095-17156223 GCF_015228065.2 Penaeus monodon
TCATATGATGGGAAAAGGGATGGCTCCTCAAAATTTGAGGTTATAAGCACAGGGTACGCATGGAAATGGGCCGTGGAGGCCCAGAAAGCATTTTGCAATGTGCACAAGGAGTAATGAGAGGACCAATA
>NC_051415.1:17156753-17156883 GCF_015228065.2 Penaeus monodon
GTGTTCGACTGGTACGTGAAGGTGCTTAGTGAATGGGGCCATGTTGCGTCGGCATCTTAATGAAAGTAGTAGAGAAAACCTATAGATGAACCCTTCGACGAAGATCTTCAGATGATTGTTCAGCCAATTC
>NC_051415.1:17157111-17157497 GCF_015228065.2 Penaeus monodon
TGTGTATACAGGGGGTTGTATTCTCTCCCTGTGACTGGGGACGTGGAGTTTTTCCCTTGTCCGGCAGCAATATAGATGAGGATCACATTATAACTAATTGTTAATTCTTGGGAAATATGATAATAGGTTTTGCCCCTATTGTTACTGATGAACTCGTGAAAAAAAGGAAGGGATATTAGAAAATATAGGATTCAAGCTGTGCTATGTATCTGTGATGTAAAAAGGAATATATGTATTTTTTCTCCAACCCATTTCGGAAGTGATGTATGAAAAAAAAAAAAAATGATGGCGGCGATTAATGCCAGGACTAGGACTATACTATTATGGAGCGCCGTGTAACAGTTTTGTGTTGCTTGTGACACTCCGTGTCCAATCAATGGGGGGAG
>NC_051415.1:17158069-17158441 GCF_015228065.2 Penaeus monodon
CCCCTTGTGCAAAAACCAGTAGCAGTAAATGCTGATTCAAATACCATTTCTCTTTGTGAATTCTTCCTTTCTATTAAAAAGTATCTTTCAAGGCATAGGACTCTTTTTATGTATAAAAAAGTAAACATAGGTTTTGGGTCGAAATTCAGTAAGAAGCAATTTATGGACAAAGAACCGCCAATCAAAATATGACCCGGCATCGCCGGACAACACTGTACAAAATGATTTCATTTACAGTGACATCAAGAAAGGTTGGGGTCTGTTTCCCCCTTTAAGTTTTGTAATTTAAGAGAATCCATCGCCACATAAGCTCCAGTCTTTACACTTATATCTGTTTGTTTGCCTCCTAGTTTTGATTGCTTCACTGTTTAC
>NC_051415.1:17158474-17159464 GCF_015228065.2 Penaeus monodon
GAGAATGGTTTACAATAAGACAAACAAACACACCTCGCTTGCTCTTCCACTGGAAAAGTGATGATCATCCAGGCCGTCGGGTAGAATAATTTCCCTCCGAACTTCTCGCACTATAACTTCGATTCTCCTGTCGTTGGGAAAATGATTTCGAAGAAGAGCACTTCACTGATTGGGTGAAATTTGCTCTAGACAATTTGTGAATGGGCTGATGTCGTCAGGCACATCTCGAGGAACAGCTCGTAAATAATTTGTCAAGGGAGTGCAGGAAACGATGGCTATTGTTTTTAGATAGAAACACCATGAAAGCTGAGATAATCCATTTAAATAGGTAGTAGTAGGTAAACCTAGATCATGTTCGTCTAGCTTTACGAAAACCATGATCTTTTCTTGGAACATTATCTGCATTTAAACAATAATATTTAATAACATCTCACTCTGGATGCGTGTTTAACCAACCACAAAGATCACCATGATAAAACTGTATATTTGCAGCAATTTATTTCAAGGGTGAAATGTGAACATCATTAACTTGCATTTTAACGATCGAAAAAAACAGAAACTGCAGAACATAATGACCGCAATGACTTTGGTACACAAACCTCCTGCTGTAGACGCCGGCGGCGAGGACCACAACAGTGACCGCAATAGCCACAATGACGATGATGACGATGAGCCACGTCGGGAGAACTAAGAGAGAGAATAGGTGACAGTAATTATACATATACGATAACACAGACAGATGATTTTCTATAGGAAACTTAATCACGGCTTTCTGCAAAACCGATGCAGTCATGCTGTCCCTACCTGAAGCCTTCGTCGAGAACGGCAGCGGGGAGGACCATCCCGAGAAGCCGCCTCGGTACTTGAGTCTGAGGTTCGCCGCGTACTCCGAGCCCTCGCGAAGGCCCTCCAGCACCACGACGCCCGAAAACACGTCGCTCTCGTTCTTCATGGGGATTTCTTCGCGAGGCAAGAAAGCTACAACGGCAG
>NC_051415.1:17159494-17161009 GCF_015228065.2 Penaeus monodon
GGCGATCAGCACCATGTCTCAGCTGGGGATTGAGATACGAAATGCAGAAATCGTGATGCTCCTGAATTGCATCCAAATACTAATTCTGCTTTAGTCTCTTACTGCACTTAAGCCCTTGAGCATTCCTACCGTTGCCTGCGTCAACGCAGCTGCTATGGCCTTCACACCAGATCGCCTGCACCTCCTCGATCACCCCCCCTCGAGCAGCGCAGTCCGCATTCCAGCGCAGACTCACGCTGTTTGTCGTGCTGTCGCTGAAGAGGGCGGTCAAGGGCATTAGGTCATCTCTATGCACATGGAAATCAAATAGGAAAGAATTAATTTCAAAACTAAAAATGTGAGCAAGATGCATCTCAACAGAGTATGCAGCAAAAGGTATGCAGCTACTAATAAAGACGGCAAACACTACTAGAGAATTTGGGGTTATGAATAAGAATTATATGTCAAATACCAAGTTTTGATGAGCTGACTAGTGATAGAAATGTTCTTAAAATTCATACTGTATGTATGTCGAACACTAACAACAAGACCAACCAGTTCTACATTAATATCTAGTACTCACTAGTCTGGGACAATTTTGGGTGTAGAATGCTGCGTGTTATACTGCTGGGGATGGATGCAGCTGTCCCAGGCCATGCCGCTGGAGTCCTCGGCGAAGGTCTCTGCTGACAGACCGAAACGAATCTCGTCAGGAGTCACGGAGTCAGTCACGTTCAATTCCTCCAATGTGAGGTTCACCGCTGATGCTGAACCCAAGTTCTTCCAGTACAAATTGTTCTGAAAAATACAGGATATAAGTTTCTACCAATTCACACTCTTGTCGTGTGAAAATATATACCAATGCACATTTAAAGCTTTTACTGCTTACAAAATATATTACTTGTTGGAGAGTGTTGGTAGAAGAAATCTCCACAGACTACTGTCTCAGCTTTTGACTGACTCTTCAAGACATTTTCAGTTCTTCAACATCATTTAAATATGACACAGGTTTAAGAGCACTTCAGTTGTGATTGCATATGCTGAAATCTATCCCTTACACGGCTGATGTTTGCAGTTAGCTCAAGGACACATACTATTTTTAACCATAAAGAAGCCAGTTTTTTTTATATTTATAGTAATCTCAGACAGAAGAAAACGGAATTGATGGGTAAGATCAAATGATTAAGTCGTACTCTGGAATGCCAATGGGATTAAGAAAATATACGAAGCAAAGGAAGGAGGGAGTAAAGAGGAAGACCAGTCCAGACGAGAAACCTCGGCGGCGGTCTTACCTTGCACGGCGCGCTGGATGGCAGGCCGTCGGTGCAGACGTAGGCCGTGTAGGTGAGGTGCTCCTTTGCCGGCCACCTGAAGATTGCACCGATAGATTGAGTCAGATAAATAGTCCTTCGTCATGTAATAACGGAATAGAGAATTACATTAATGGTGAGTATAATGAAGAACATACTTCGAGATGAATATTCAGATATCACAGAAACAATCCTTTGAAAACGAGAAAAGAAAGAAGCCTCCCTT
>NC_051415.1:17161045-17161198 GCF_015228065.2 Penaeus monodon
GAAAAAAAAAAAACTTACAATCCCTTCTTTATGATTTACAGTACTCGTTTAAAAAGAAGTTCAAAGGACTTGGGGGAAATAGCGATTATCATTCCTCATGCAGGTAAAGCAGTTTATTTCATAATCACATCAAGTGGTTCCTACAGAAAGTAC
>NC_051415.1:17161451-17163164 GCF_015228065.2 Penaeus monodon
TACAACTTTTAAGAAATATTTTAACGATATGACTCTGCATTACCTGAGTTCGTAGTGGCCAGTCCCAGCGTGGTAGACGACTGCCGGCAGGAACGGGGCGGGTGGCGGGTCGGCGGGGATGCGCACCGCTGCCGTCGTGTGGCCGACGCCGGCGCTGTTCGCGGCGGTGATTTCCATTCTGTGGATGAAGGTACCCTTGTAGGATCCAGAATAAAGACATTCACCTAAATTCCTATGTACTGATATGGAATGAGAATGACGTTCATTGCATATGGTCTTGACCATTTCTGCGACGGAGAGCTCTCTGGTGCACTCGGAGTCTGAAGTCAGATGTACATCTTTTCCTGCAAGTTGGACAGGGTATACCGTCGCCAGGACTGGATGTAATTCTATTTTGCCTGGCATGTCTTAGGACCCTTTTAATATTTCTGTCGTTTGTTCTCTTTTCTTCAAAATAGCTGAGGCCTTTATGGATAGAAGAACAGCAAAGAGAACGGTCTGCAGCAAGGTTTTCCAGCTGATTTGGGGGAATGTTTCAGGCTTTGAGGTTTCCTTTCAAGTTCTTTAAACTTTTTCTTTGGTGCACCTACTGAATGTCGGCTATCCTCCAGTCCTCAATAATTGAAACACCGTGGAAGGCAATTCTCACCGCAGCGCAGTTGTTTTGTTATTAGCACAGCCTCAATGCTAGTGGTCTGGAACCTAGAGAGAATGGTTGTGTGGGGTATCTTATCTTTCCACGTAATACATAAGGTGGACTGAAGGGAGTGTATATGGAAAGCTTCCAGTTACTTAGTTCAGAGCCAGACAATAAAATGGATAAAATAACACCTTGTAAACCTTTACCTTGGTCATGGTTGATAGATCTCGATTTTGGAATACTTTTTTCTTGAGATTACCAAAACTAGTTGAGGCAGTCGGATTCTGGTTCTGGATCTCATTTTCTAGTTTGCAGTCAGAAGAGAGGATGCTACCAAGGTACTTCTCTAGGGTGATATTCAGTAACCTGCTGCCCCCTACATGGAAGTGGGGCAGGTCTTTGTCTTCCAGTGGCATGCTTGGTTGTTGCAGGAGTACAGTTTTGTTTATGTTGACGGCCAGACCACCTTTTGAGTATGCAATACTGAATGTATCGAGGTTATATTGCAAGGCTAGAGGGGTTGACGGTGGAGAAACCTACATCGTCGGCATACTGAAGGTCATGTTTGTGTCAGTGCTGATTTTTTTCCTTGGTCATTATTTAGATTTAGTCTAGCAAGGCATGTTATGGCAGCCATGTAGATGTTGAATATGGCAGGGGCCAGGACACAGCTTTGTTTTACACCAACTGTAACTCCACATGAGTTTGAAAGAATGCCGCCTGCAGAGACCCTGGCTGGCTTCATTTCTTAGCTTCTGGAAATTTTCTCTTGCTAATTGAGATTTTGGGTTATTTATGGCTCTTCGGTGGGCTTTGTTCTCCTCAAGAAGGTCATGTATCTTCTGGTTGCTTTGGTCAAACCAGTCTTGTTTCTTTTTAGGAGTATGTTGATGAGTTATGTAGTATGTCAGTGAAAGATGGCCATAACTCGTTGATACTTATGTTCTGTGATGGGGGTTTCTTCAGGAATGGAAAAGAACTCGAGTGAATCTGATAGCACTCAGTGGAGTTCAGCAATTTTATGAGGATTATGAAAGTTACTTCTCTCAGAGTCTCTTGGCAGTTTGTGGTGC
>NC_051415.1:17163276-17163484 GCF_015228065.2 Penaeus monodon
GTGTGGTGTTGGTGATGAGTAGGCCATAGGTGGCACAAAGATTCAGAAGGCATAGCCCATTGGCACTGACTTTCCCCAGGCCATGTTATTCCACTCCAGACCTCATGGTCATTGTCAGCTCTGACACTGAAGTCTGTGTAGGATTATTTTGTCTTGTGGTGGAATAGAATTTAGGATCCTTGACAGTTCTTCGTAAAACTGGTCCATG
>NC_051415.1:17164073-17164453 GCF_015228065.2 Penaeus monodon
CAGTATGTCTGTCTATATGGTTCTGTATCCATCAACCCTTCTGCTCACTTCACAGGGCGGCCCTGGCACTCCTGGCCCTGCACCCATTTCCAAGTTAAATACCAAACTCGCCATCGTCTCTTGCGGCCGAAGATTCGTCACAGGACATAACTGATTGGGTCTATCGGTAACTGAAAGCCTAAATTCACATTACTATTTTTCAAATTTTTTTCCTACTATTGGACGTTCGATTTAACCGTTTCTGAAACCGAGGCTCACCTGTAACTCGTACTTTTGTTGAGGTTGTCGATTCTAACAGATGCTCCAAGTTCTGTGAGATTTCTGACCGTGTTGTTCCTGAAATAACATGAAATTTATAGTCTTTGATCTTTCTTCTCCGG
>NC_051415.1:17164727-17165427 GCF_015228065.2 Penaeus monodon
TTTTCTAATGGAAAAATCACAATTTGAAGAAAGAATAATCTCTATATTCATAAACATTTGCCGTATTAATAGTATGTGGAGACTTCACTTTTTGCAACACACTTTAAAACAGCGAATGCTACTCTAAGCCAGCCACTCCACAGCATGAAGGCGAACCCCATGTTCCTCCCGCACACACGCTACGCAACGGCCCCGCGTCTTACGTTTGGTCCCTGACCAGTACGCGGTACTCCAGGCCGGGTCCGTTGTGTAGCAGCGGGGGCACGGGGCGCCACTGCAGCGCGACCGCCCGCCGCCCGGAGTCGGCGTCGCTCTCAACCTCGAAGGTCCCCACGCCCACGGCTGGGGCAACCTCGGGCGCTGTGGGTCATGGTTCCTTAAGAATCTATTTACATGTTATAAGGAAGTTATATGCTATATATGGACTAGCATAATGCACACGTTATTTATAGCGACCTTAGCCCCTTCTCCTAATGCGTTACCTCCCTGCGGCGTGAAGGCGTTGCCAGAGGCCTCGGACGACCACCATCCGTCGGTGCCGTTGTCGGGCGAGGGCGGAGGTCGTGCCCCCGAGCGGAGTCTCACGCGCACCTCATAGTCCACCCAGCCGTGCAGCGACGTCAGCCTCACCGTTGTGTTTCTGCCATGGTAAAACCCTGTTTCGTTCTGGAACAACATGCAAAAGCTATAGAGGGATTCA
>NC_051415.1:17165456-17165826 GCF_015228065.2 Penaeus monodon
AGCACCTACGTGCAGTGATGGGCATTGATACAGGGAATTGTCTAAGGTAATACTGTTATAACGATACTTGAAAATTATCCAAAGCGATTCTGATACCTCTATGTTATGCTGATAGTGAGAGCGATGACATTGCAAATACAGGTGGGGATATTAAGAAAATATCCGCGCTGATAATGCAAACAATGACTGCAACCGAAAAGTGTATTTTAAACCTTGCAAATAAAATTATCACACTTGAATATTCTGATACTTTGTTCTGTGATTGGAAAAGTGCTGGAGTGAATCTGAGTGGCGTTCAGCAATTTCATGAGGACTATAAAAGTTACTTCTGTCAAAGTGTGGTCTGTATTACAGATAATCCAACAATTTC
>NC_051415.1:17165937-17166214 GCF_015228065.2 Penaeus monodon
TAATGAAAAAATCACAATTTGAGCCGTACCCTACTTCCTTTTCCGCAGAACAAATGAAAATCACAAATGAAAAATGAAATAACGAGGTGCCGAGTCATTTTGAAATTCAGAACTATTAACTTTAAATTTGTTTTTGTAAATGTTTAGATGTTTACTTTTTTCGATACCATTAAAACGATATTGTTATTGAGTAGCTGCGGCGGTGCCAGTAAATATAGAGAAGTGTCGATCAAATATGTATTGCGATACTACCCACTTACGCCTATATGTATGTAAG
>NC_051415.1:17166387-17166776 GCF_015228065.2 Penaeus monodon
TCCACATTCTCTTACTCTCACCCCTCCTTTTTCACTAGGCTACTTACGTCACTTATTATTAATCAGCTACTTACGTTTATAATATCCGATTCCATTTACTCAACCGAAACAATGAAATCGATGTATTTTTTTTCCTCAGCTTGCAATATGGACTGACTTGTAATGCATTTATAGTATCATAACACTATATTATAACACTATGTTGATACAAAACATGTGTATTTTAGGGTGCGAGTCTTATGATTGTCCTTGCTGTTACTGCCATTTTGTTGTTATCGTTACGTGTTTTTATTCTTATCACAATTACCCTTATCACTGCTATCACTGACTAAGACCCTATTTTGATAGATGAAATCACAGGCAACTTATAGTTTTGGTATGATAATAGA
>NC_051415.1:17167551-17167996 GCF_015228065.2 Penaeus monodon
TTCCGTGCAGAGAACAATTCTCTAATAGGTAGGCCATACACTAACCTGCCAGTCGAGAAGACCATAAGTACTGACATCCTTAGGCCTGTAGCCCACGGTGTAGAAAAGCCCTGGCTGGAACTGCGTAAGGTACAGAGGCGTTTCCCAGCTTACTTCGAGCTCACGATACGACCCTGTCTGGCTGATCTTAACGTCGTCAGCCGGGTTGGGTCGAACTGTGGGAGAAAAGGTAAGATAGCATAAATCCACTTTTTTTATTATAGGATTATTGTTGTAGGAATGATTTTTACGAATGTGGAATTTTTTGTTATAGAAATGGGGCGTTGAGAATTCTACACTTAGTTTGTAAGTAGTTTTCCATGTGTGGAAAACAATATGGAAACATGATAAAGATAAACGGGATATTTCGTTCAATAAACACTGACGATTGTATCCTTGATTTGAT
>NC_051415.1:17168030-17168329 GCF_015228065.2 Penaeus monodon
TTTATAAAACATTAACCTTGACTGTCCTCTTAAACGCAGAGTTTTCCTCTGATTATCCATGAGTCACGACTATAATTAACAGAACGAACCGATGAGTGAATGGTTGAAGGTTACGTTGCAGACTTGCGTGGTCGTTGCAGTTGTTATCATGATCTCGGGAGAAGTTGGGTCGTAAGGGGACACTTTCCACAAGCAGCAAAGCCCAGGGCAAGAACCACACCAGTCTTCACCGCAAGTGCACGGCCTGCGGGTATATTTGCTGTGAATGTGCTAGGTTGTAAGGACAATAGGGAAGGGTA
>NC_051415.1:17168774-17170527 GCF_015228065.2 Penaeus monodon
TTCTTTCTGCCACTGCACAAACATGTATAAACTCATTGATAACTCACTGCTCAGAATTCCCCGTGAGAGTGTAGTCATATAGGTACATCTTGGCGTCCCTTTGGTTCGCGGTCTGCCACTGACACTTCAGCCTGCGAAGGCTCAGCGACACGCACGATAGGTCGTCCACGACTGGCTCTGGAGACGAGGAAGTCGGTGTTCGAGTTCAGGATTCGGACAGAATTAGCCAAGAAGAGATTGAGTTGTGGATAGAAATGGAAGGGATTCGGGTACGATTGAAAAAAAAAATCAAGAGAATTATGGATAGATGTGTGTAGCATGGATACGAGTGATTATACAGAATATGAAAGCTAAAATGAATACCTGCAGATGTTGGAGAAGGCGAGTCACACACACGGTCGAAGTCATTTCGCAGGACTGAGGCAGGTCCTCGTGAGTCCTGCGAGGCGCCTTGGGACACCAGCAGGAGCAGAAGTCCGGTCTTCCAAGCATCAACATGGCACAGGGACTTCATGTCGGACCCTTCAAGTCACGTTTCGCTTATGGAGAGTCCGATGAGGGATGTCTTTCGGAGTCATATGATGGCGAAGGCTGATGCCCGCGGCTGGCGCATTGCGATTATATCAGCACTTGTACAGTGGTACCGCGAACGTAAAGGGGTACCTGAGTTAAATTGAATGACAAGAGCAGTTCATGACAGCAATTACATTCTGATTTGACATCATCGGCTGTAGGAAAAGGAAGTACCGTGTACTCGTACTTTGATTAATATAAAGTGATGGCGCAGTTCATTGCATGTCCCTTTGTTCACATGATTCATTGTTAGTGATAACAGTGATAAGAGATCAAGTTAATACAAAAGCTTCTCCATGACAGAGCTATCTCTTCCAATCCCGTTACATGTATTTCTCTACATCCATATTTATATCTATTGTACATTTAAAGGCTTAAAATGCACCAAATGAATTCGAGTTAAAGTTGCAACTAGTGTTCCTCAAAAGTCACAGATTCTTATTAACAAAGAATCGATTTTTTTTTATCTGGCTTGTAACGCATTCTGAACGCCGCGTGATCTAAGCTGCAGCGCCATCGCCAAGTAACTGTACATTACCGGTCAATCTTTTCAGGCACGTGTAGTTTGATCGTATCTCGTCTTGAAACCGTCTCTTGAGGTTTATCTTCGAACAGCTTGTCATATGATGTTTTTGTAATCAAAGTTAGACTCAGTACCGCTAGAACGGTAGGCTACAATTAGCCACTATATAACTCCATTATATGATACCTGCATATTTGTATTTTCGAAAAGTACTGTTTTATAACAGCACACCAAGAAACTGCTTAACTTATAATTTCATGGACTTATAACGTGTAATATCAATTAAACAGACTGCAGACTGACTCTGCATACTGTCGCTACATCCATCCAAACAGCCTGTTGATAAGAGCTGATAAGAGCCTCAGCCTAGAAATATCAAAATAACTAAGCTAAGCCATCAGCATGCGGTTATAAAGAACGGGTAAAAGTTTTTATCAGTAATGTCGTAAATATTATAACTTTGTATGGAAGCAAATTATTTAATGTGAAATGAACTCATAAACTTTCAAGGAAATGAGGTTGATGGAAAAGGAAAAGTCTTCTGCATTTCGTGGAAAAATGATGCACTAAATCAGTAGAACGCTCAGTATCGGGAAAATGAAAAGAGAGAGAATTACGTTGAGATATGGAAGTCATGTTGAGTAGGAGGATATACTA
>NC_051415.1:17170552-17170669 GCF_015228065.2 Penaeus monodon
TGAAGATATATCCAGATGAGGATGTCTTGGCTGAATGTTCGAAGACGATGCTAAAAATGATAATGAGTGGTAATGGTGATTATGACAGATATGATGAGGATAATGGTGATAGAAATC
>NC_051415.1:17173552-17173695 GCF_015228065.2 Penaeus monodon
CGAGCCCCCAGAAATACCCACCGGGTGATAGAAATGACAAATGTTAGTAATAATGATATTAAAAGCTACTCGTCTCTGCCTAACAGTGATTGTCCTTTTCTTTTTATAGGTAAGGCTTCCCTCCCCCCCAAAAAATATATATA
>NC_051415.1:17173724-17174042 GCF_015228065.2 Penaeus monodon
AAGAAGGAAAGAAAGAACATTACCATTTCTTTCGCACTTATTTTCAATTCTGCGTCGCCTGTAGGACGCTCAAGATGCCGGGCATTACCGAGTGCCACCAGCCCACTCCTTCTCCGTCTTCATGGCACTGATTTCCTTTCTGCCAAGTGATTTAGATACCTCTATACTAAATTTTAAAATCAGTTTGTATATTAGGTGGTTAAAAAATTGAAAAAAAACATAAATGAGTTCACGCCTCTTTAGTACAATGAGGAAAAAAGTTAGTATGAAAAGCAACAGTGTTTATTAAGGAAAAGAGGTTGTTGGCTGGAGTAAGCT
>NC_051415.1:17174069-17174539 GCF_015228065.2 Penaeus monodon
TTGCCGTTTATGTTGAAATAATACCCTTGATGTGTTGAATTTGTGAGTAAATTATAATTTACTTTGTTAAAATCTGTTGCAAAACTGATGTCGTGTCACAACAATCAGCTTGTTGGTTCACCTTTTTTTTTTAGATTTTACAGGAAAAGTGATGCTTTGCTATGTTGTACTTTGTAGGAAAGAAAGGATTGTTTCTAACCTCAAAATGTAAGGTTTTGTGGGGAAAAAAATATGAAACTTAAATTTCCTGGCGCCTGTCTGTTTGCAGGGTATCTGTTCTTTCGATTTTTATACGATGAACAAAATGAACACACACGTATGTAAACAAGTACGTGCTAGTTATTTCTATTCAAATCAGATACCTCGTTTATCATAATCAAAACGTTAAGTAAAAAAAGGAAAAATCTAAAGATAAAACGCCTTAATCTCAAAGTAAAAAAAAGCAAACTACTTCACTGAAGTATGTTAGA
>NC_051415.1:17174847-17175739 GCF_015228065.2 Penaeus monodon
GGAATCGTTGTAACGATCATACAGCGTGCATGTCCTTTGTTGCTTTTTTTCTCGTCATTTCATCTAAAGAACAAAGAGGATGAAAAATTGTTCTAAAAGGCACAAGGAAACGTTCATTTGCGTTATTACGTGATCTTAGTTCACTTCATGGAAAACTTTTCACACACGTTTTTTTAAACTTTTTTTAGAATAACTTGCTTACCTTTTGTGCCGCCGTATTTGGTGTTAAATAAATACGATAGAACGTTATAGAGTTTATATCCACACAGTCTATATCCCCTTTTTGTGGTTTATGTTTTCTGTATTTACCATTCTGGGGAAAACAAATCTTATCTAACCCGTTATCTATTGATAACAGCTCTCAGGTATATTCTTGCGAGTCAACCGTGGAGGCAGTTAACAGTTTGAGGTTCAGGAAAAAGGGTTAATAATTCTAGTAATATTTCTGCTTTATTTACGGGCATTGCCCTGTATAAAGAAGTGCATAAGGAACTTTTACATTATGGTGATTTCTAAAAAGGAGAAAGTTGATGAGAATGTCTTATGAAAATTTTAGACTGTGAGTAAAAGCAATATTATTCAAAAAACGATGTTCACACATTGAAAAAGTGCAGTGGTATGTTATGGAGGAAAACCATAGATGTCGATTGTGCAGAAAGGAAATTGCAGAAAAATAGACGTAAAATGTAACGACATACTTCATAAACATGAATTTTGCGTCGGTTCGTCCCGATTCATCTCGTAGGTCATTTTCATTCATCCTTTACTCTATTGCACTGAGAGTGATTTCATGCTTTAGAAATTGCATGAAAAGAATTAGCTGATAAAATGTCTCCTCGTCGGAAGCTTATGCAGAAAGTGCTGATTTCTGTAAGGAAGGTACAGTCGCAGT
>NC_051415.1:17177047-17177206 GCF_015228065.2 Penaeus monodon
TTTAGGATTACTTGCAGTATGTGCCCACAAAGAAAGCCTTCATAAGTTCAGAGGCGAAAGGACAACCTCCATTAAGAACCAGAACAAAACCCACTCTTCTAGAAACCAGTTTATCTCCCCCCCCCTCTCATCAAGCATTAAACCACGTAGAACGTAATT
>NC_051415.1:17178326-17181152 GCF_015228065.2 Penaeus monodon
TTTCGTTGTCCTAAAGGTTTTTTTTTTTAATCTTGATTATGAGAAATCTTTTGCATTATTAAGATAACACTTTCGCCCCAAATCCAATGCGCAGAGTCAAGAAATAATAGTCAAAGAATGTATGAACTCACGATAGGATGATCGTTCCGGTCACCCCACAGTGAAAATCACAAGTAGTATTAGCGCATTACTCCAGGAGCGCCGCCCACGCAGTACTCCCCATAAACAAAGAATGACAAAGACTCTTTCTGTGTGACTCAGTACCCTCAAATGTCCGTCAGCTCTTCAGAAAACGTGAAATAGCGTTTCGCAATGTGTCAGACGTGGGAGTCAGCCTCAAGCATCACGTGACACCGAAAGCACCTCCCCTGACGGACTGCCTGCGGGAGAGCCGCGACTTGGAGGGTCCGCCATGAAATCCTTCTGCCTCGATATCATTCGGAAAATCGGATTCCTGCTTCTGCTGGTCTCGCACGTCACCTCGCAAGACCCACGGCGTCCTGTGTCAGTCCTGCGAAGTGACTCCAGGCAGGAAGGAAGCGACTCTGAAGGTATTCAGTAGTCTTGGTGTTTCGTTAAATCATTGGAATTTGTGTTCATATCCTGGCGAGAGAATAGGATCCACGCATAATCTCATGCCAAATCTGTTAGCTTTCTCATTTATCTTTATCGTATAATTCTAAGCCACACTATTCATTAGGTCCTTCAGCATACATATAAACACACATGCAGAATGCACTTCACTTATCGTATCAGTCACCTTGACCTTATCAACATATCCATTATCACTTGCATCCCAAACTTAATGGCTCCTTCATCCGAATCCGATTTTGTTTGATTCATTTGAAGGCCGATTTGTATAAAAATGTTGCCAACTATAATTCTGGTAGATATTACGGATCCATTGGAAATTAGAAAAGCGGTTTTTACAGTATTCAGACATAAATCGCTTTCACCATCTAACATTGATAAATAAATAAGAAAGAAGAAATCACCAACGAAGCCGCACTCCTCATTCTACGCATCACTCCCTTTTTATCATTCATTCCAATTCTCTTGGTGTTCTTACTATTCCTAATTCCGATTATACTTCCCTTCCGGTGTCTGAATCATGCCAAGTAACCACTTAAACCCTCAAATCGAACTATTATTTACCTTTCTGTTTTCGAAAAGGAAAAACATTTCTGGTTAATATTCAGGCCTCGCGTTGGCATCAAAATAAATTTCGTCGTAACAAATTTTCAAACTTAATAGTCTCTTAAAAATTGATTTACTGATCTTAATTTATACAAACATATGTAATTACAGACTCATCAGTTACTGTTTTTGGCAGTCATTTAAAGATCCATTCATTACTGCAACTGCACCAGCACACTAGCATCAGAAACCATTTACTTTTTATTTATTTTTATTTTTTCCCACGCCATCAAGTTCAGTAAATATATGCTGAGTCTAATACAGGAAAATGATCTACGTCTCTTTAGCAGACACTGTCGTGGAGAACCTGTCATGTGTATCAGTGAATCTTGAAAGCTTACAGTGTAGGTGGGAGATACCGAAGATTCCTGTCTCTAATTACACCATGTATCTATACAACTGGCTACATTTCTGGAATATTAAGCAGTGAGTTAATTTTTGCGTTTCTATTGTACAAATGCCTTTATAAGCAGAACTGAGTTATGAAAGGATACATCAAAAACAGTAACGAAAAGAAGACTCATTTGCTGTCAGACTATAGTCAAATAATAAAATGTAAATATATTAACAGAAGCTGTACGTGCTACGAAGAGTGGTGTGGCTCTTGCTCCGGGGTGTGCTGTCACTGGAAAGCTCCAGCTTATGACTTCACTGCTCCTGAAATTATGATTGAACTTTCAACCGGCAGCAGCACCCTGAACGAAACGTTCAACCAGCCATTAATCGGTTAGTCTTTCCCTCAAGTTGGTGGGTCTGATTAACGGATATGTTGCCCAGTGGGGGATTCCTCTTGGAAGTCAAACATACAAACATACCCATCACTTGGATATGAGTTCCAGTTGCTGAAGATATTATTGTTTTTGATACTTGTAATAAAACGTTCTGATTTTCTCCTTATTCTTCATCGGCCTTGTGATCAAAACATCCGAAATTTAATGACACGTTTCAGAACGAACATGCGAACACAATGCAGCTACCGGAAACTTAATACACATTCACTCATTATAAGAACAGTGACCATGTGAAAATAACAGGAAACCAACTCTTTCTTTTACTCCTCAGTTCTCCCTGGTCCCGCCGAGAAGCTAAGCATAAGCACGACAGAGTCATACCAGGAGCTCGAAGTCAGATGGGATACGCCAAAATTCCTCATAAATTTCGAGCCCGGACTTTTCTATAGAGTGGACTACAGGCCTAAAAATGTCAGCGTTTTTGGGTCCCTTGAGTGGATGGTTAGTTTGTGTGTTGTGTTGATGATATGATTATTATGTCCATGTGTAAATTTAATGAAATTACTATTTTCTCTTCTGTAAACAGGTGGAAAAGAATGATAAAGTAACCAACCAGTGTAAGTGATGCAAAAGTTAGATTCATTGCTTGTACGTACATGCATAAATCAATAGATTAGTAGACTTATAAATAAGAAAATGAAAAATCCACCAGAATGGTTTGAACATATTGGGGAAAATTATGCACAAAGGTGTATTTCACTTATTGGTTATGGAATCTGACGTCATTTCAGCTAATGAACAGAATATGATAATAAAAAAACAGCAACAGTGTGGCACTGAATAATATCTCTGGTATGTGTATAAGCGAAGGCAATAGCCACATTTTCTATCATAAATC
>NC_051415.1:17181215-17181964 GCF_015228065.2 Penaeus monodon
GTTCTCTGACTCGCTTCCTCTGTCATCTTTCTCTTCCCTTCAACTATTGTTTCCCTCTTTCCTCCCGTTCGTCTTTCGAATCGCACCGAGGCACTCTGCGACGCGTGTCTGGTTCCAGAGTGTGCCGGGACATTATTACGACAAAAACGAGACGGTGAGGCTGACGTCGCTGCACGGCTGGGTGGACTATGAGGTGCGCGTGAGACTCCGCTCGGGGGCACGACCTCCGCCCTCACCCGACAATGGCACTGACGGATGGTGGTCGTCCGAGGCCTCTGGCAACGCCTTCACGCCGCAGGGAGGTAACGCATTAGGAGAAGGGGCTAAGGTCGTTATGATTAACGTGTGCATTATGCTAGTCCATATATAGCATATAACTTCCTTATAACATGTAAATAGATTCTTAAGGAACCATGACCCACAGCGCCCGAGGTTGCCCCAGCCGTGGGCGTGGGAACCTTCGAGGTTGAGAGCGACGCCGACTCCGGGCGGCGGGCGGTCGCGCTGCAGTGGCGCCCCGTGCCCCCGCTGCTGCACAACGGACCCGGCCTGGAGTACCGCGTCCTGGTCAGGGACCAAACGTAAGACGCGGGGCCGTTGCGTAGCGTGTGTGCGGGAGGAACATGGGGTTCGCCTTCATGCTGTGGAGTGACTGGCTTAGAGTAGCATTCGCTGCTTTAAAGTGTGTTGCAAAGAGTAAAGACTCCATATGTTTTGATTTGGCAAATGCTTATGAGTGCAGAGATTAT
>NC_051415.1:17182196-17182331 GCF_015228065.2 Penaeus monodon
AAAAAAGAATAAAAAAAACGCCCTTTCATGCATTTCAGGAACAACATGGTGAAAACTCTCACAGAAACCGGAACATTTGTCAAAATTGAGGACCTCAACAAAGATTCAAGTTACAGGTGGGTTTTAGCCCCCCCC
>NC_051415.1:17182351-17182915 GCF_015228065.2 Penaeus monodon
CGGTCAAATGTTGAAGAAAGAGGTGATTGGAAGAATATAGAAAATGGAAGCATATGCCCATATATCCAATCAGTTTAGAGACGCCGTGAGAACATTTTAGCTGCTTCATATTCTATAAAGTAACAAGTGTGATACTGGATAAATGAATTGGGTTTTCGCAGCAGGTCTGAATGAATATTTGCCACCTTAAGAAAAGGTTTTAAAAACTAAAAAGGCTGAGAAGTCCCACAGAATCAACAAAATCAACGTTTTTTTCAGGAGAAAAAATAATTGACGAGGAAATAATCGAAACGTAGACGTATAAATAAAATCACATATCACCAGAATTGCAGAAATGAATCATTATAAAATTATAACCCGAGATGACAATGATAAAATACAAACTCTGCAAGCCATTCTAAATAAACCGTAAATAGGTTAGTGCTTGGAAGGAGCAACAACGAAAATATAAAATATTTATAAGGCTACAAAAGTAAGTCTAACTGCTCATAGCGACTAGTTTCTCCTTTGGAAACTGACTGATTTACTCATTAACTCATGTATACTAATACTAATGTATACGCA
>NC_051415.1:17183268-17183956 GCF_015228065.2 Penaeus monodon
TATAAGTGGAATGAGAACACGTTTATATCGTGGCAGTGTTCCATTTCCTCATTAATTCATCTTCTTAAAACGTGCAGCAGTTTTGCTTGGGGAGGAATATTAACAGATAAGATTAGAAAGCAAACTTCCCCGTCCGCCGAGAGCTTTTAAGCATAAGCACGACAAGTCATACCAGGAGCTCGAAGTCAGATGGGATACGCCAAAATTCCTCATAAATTTCGAGCCCGGACTTTTCTAAGAGTGGACTACGGGCCCTAAAAATGTCAGCGTTTTGGGTCCCTTGAGTGGATGGTTAGTTTGTGTGTTTTTGTTGATGATATGATTATTATGTCCATTGTAAATTTAATGAAATTACTATTTTCTCTTCTGTAAACAGGTGGAAAAGAATGATAAAGTAACCAACCAGTGTAAGTGATGCAAAAGTTAGATTCATTGCTTGTACGTACATGCAAAAATCAATAGATTAGTAGACTTATAAATAAGAAAATAAAAATCCACCAGAATGGTTTGAACATATTGGGGAAAATTATGCACAAAGGTGTATTTCACTTATTGGTTATGGAATCTGACGTCATTTCAGCTAATGAACAGAATATGATAATAAAAAAACAGCAACAGTGTGGCACTGAATAATATCTCTGGTATGTTGTATAAGCGAAGGCAATAGCCACATTTTCTATCATAAATC
>NC_051415.1:17184020-17184766 GCF_015228065.2 Penaeus monodon
GTTTCTGACCGCTTCCTCTGTCATCTTTTCTTCCCTTCAACTATGTTTCCCTCTTTCCTCCCGTTCGTCTTTCGAATCGCCCGAGGCACTCTTGCGACGCGGTGTCTGGTTCAGAGTGTGCCGGGACATTATTACGACAAAAACGAGACGGTGGGGCTGACGTCGCTGCACGGCTGGGTGGACTATGAGGTGCGCGGAGACTCCGCTCGGGGGCACGACCTCCGCCCTCACCCGACAATGGCACTGACGGATGGTGGTCGTCCGAGGCCTCTGGCAACGCCTTCACCCCGCAGGGAGGTAACGCATAGGAAAAGGGGGCCCTAAGGTCGTTATGATTAACGTGTGCATTATGCTAGTCCATATATAGCAATAACTTCCTTAAAACATGTAAATAGATTCTTAAGGAACCATGACCCACAGCGCCCGGGGTTGCCCCAGCCGTGGGCGTGGGAACCTTCGAGGTTGAGAGCGACGCCGACTCCGGGCGGCGGGGGGTCGCCCCTGCAGTGGCGCCCCGTGCCCCCGCTGCTGCACAACGGACCCGGCCTGGAGTACCGCGTCCTGGTCAGGGACCAAACGTAAGACCGCGGGCCGTTGCGTAGCGGTGTGTGCGGGAGGAACATGGGGTTCGCCTTCATGCTGTGGAGTGACTGGCTTAGAGTAGCATTCGCTGCTTTAAAGTGGTTGCAAAGAGTAAAGACTCCATATGTTTTGATTTGGCAAATGCTTCTGAGTGCAGAGATTAT
>NC_051415.1:17185025-17185158 GCF_015228065.2 Penaeus monodon
AAAAAAGAATAAAAAAAACGCCCTTTCATGCATTTCAGGAACAACATGGTGAAAACTCTCACAGAAACCGGAACATTTGTCAAAATTGAGGACCTCAACAAAGATTCAAGTTACAGGTGGGTTTAGCCCCCCC
>NC_051415.1:17185179-17185745 GCF_015228065.2 Penaeus monodon
CGGTCAAATGTTGAAGAAAGAGGTGATTGGAAGAATATAGAAAATGGAAGCATATGCCCATATATCCAATCAGTTTAGAGACGCCGTGAGAACATTTTAGCTGCTTCATATTCTATAAAGAAAACAAGTGTGATACTGGATAAATGAATTGGGTTTTCGCAGCAGGTCTGAATGAATATTTGCCACCTTAAGAAAAGGTTTTAAAACTAAAAAGGCTGAGAAGTCCACAGAATCAACAAAATCAACGGTTTTTTCAGGAGAAAAAATAATTGACGAGGAAATAATCGAAACGTAGACGTATAAATAAAATCACATATCACCAGAATTGCAGAAATGAATCATTATAAAATTATAACCCGAGATGACAATGATAAAATACAAACTCTGCAAGCCATTCTAAATAAACCGTAAATAGGTTAGTGCTTGGAAGGAGCAACAACGAAAATATAAAATATTTAAAAGGGCCCTACAAAAGTAAGTCTAACTGCTCATAGCGACTAGTTTTCTCTTTGGAAACTGACTGATTTACTCATTAACTCATGTATACTAATACTAATGTATACGCA
>NC_051415.1:17186071-17186321 GCF_015228065.2 Penaeus monodon
TATAAGTGGAATGAGAACACGTTTATATCGTGGCAGTGTTCCATTTCCTCATTAATTCATCTTCTTAAAACGTGCAGCAGTTTTGTTTGGGGAGGAATATTAACAGATAAGATTGAGAAAGCAAATTCACACAGAAAGGACTTCAAGAATTAAATTTGAAAGGCTGAATCATCTTGTCATGTGCCAACTTGTATTTGATTTCTTGATTAATAAGGCCAATGATATATAAAGGAGAATGTATGTCTTAGTG
>NC_051415.1:17186524-17186826 GCF_015228065.2 Penaeus monodon
CATAAAATAATATTAGTATGTGTGTATTCCCATCTTCATTTCCTTTACTGCCTGTTCTTTCTCTTTCATCCTACATCTATATCAATGCATGTTACATTCTGGATCCTACAAGGGCACCTTCATCCACAGAATGGAAATCACCGCCGCGAACAGCGCCGGCGTCGGCCACACGACGGCAGCGTTGCGCATCCCCGCCGACCCGCCTCCCGCCCCGCTCCTGCCGGCAGTCGTCTACCACGCTGGGACTGGCCACTACGAACTCAGGTAGTGCAGTTATGACATGCTCATGGTGATTCAGAGGG
>NC_051415.1:17187351-17187579 GCF_015228065.2 Penaeus monodon
AGGGGAAACTACCTTTTAAATGATAAGAGGGTTAAGCTTTCTTTTTTTTTTCTTCAGCACATGCAAAGGGCATTTTCATGAATTTTACTTGTTTCCATTAATAATCATATCAGATTATTTTTTTTTAATCTATTTCATCGTATCTACTGAATCATCATCATCTAATATTGGTCCCATTAGTACATACGGACACTCAAAACAGCACACGAAAATTCTTCCTTCTGTAAG
>NC_051415.1:17187830-17188820 GCF_015228065.2 Penaeus monodon
TTTCCTTCAATGACTTACCCGACCGATCTTGCTCTTCAGGTGGCCGGCGAAGGAGAACCTCACCTACACGGTCTACGTCTGCACCGACGGCCTGTCCTTCCACTCGCCCTGCTCGGTAAGAACTGCGCCAGATCTCCGTGTCTAGATCTGCCTTTCGTTTTCCTTCTATCCGCGCCAGTGTGTCGTTTTACTCGCCATTCAGATCTCAGTATGGCCGTTTGTCTTTGGGCTTCACGCTTTTAACAGAATAAACCTTTTTTCTACAATTTGGTTTTATGATGTTGTACTCTGTTGTTCAGCATCGTTAGAATTGGTAGGGTGTTTCAGCATAGCAATAGATAGATTGTTCATGAGAAAATTCCCTGTGCTCTTCAGAGCAACTTGTACTGGAAGAACTTGGGTTCAGCATCAGCAGTGAACCTCACATTGGAAGAACTAAACGTGACTGACTCCGTGACTCCTGACGAGGTTCGTTTCGCTCTGTCAGCAGAGACCTTCGCCGAGGACTCCAGCGGCATGGCCTGGGACAGCTGCATCCATCCCCAGCAGTATAACAAGCAGCATTCTGCGCCCGAAATCATCACGGACTAGTGAGCACTAGTTGTTGTTTATATTGAACTATTTGTTTACGTGTTGTTCTTGTGCTGTGCTTTAAAGTGTTCTGCATATACATAGTATGGGTTTAATAACATTTCTATTAGCAGTCACCTCATCAAAACTAGTTAGCTGACGAATAACTGTCACACACACAAAAGAAACAGGCTTTATTTAGAAGCCCGAAATTCCCAGTTATACCTCATCTTGCAGTGTTTATAATCTTAATTAATCAATGCATACCTTTTGCTGCGCGTTACGTTGTCTATAAACACAGTGTCAGGCGCCATTCGGCTACCTTCTCTGAGATGCATCTTGCTCACAATCAGTAGTGAAATTATTATTTCCCACTTGATTTCCATATGGCGGAGATAGCAGTATATTCACCTTTGTCTG
>NC_051415.1:17188858-17189148 GCF_015228065.2 Penaeus monodon
TGACCTAACGCCCTTGACCGCTCTTTTCAGCGACAGCACGACAAACAGCGTGAGTCTGCGCTGGAATGCGGATTGCGCTGCTCGAGGGGGGGTGATCGAGGAGGTGCAGGCGATCTGGTGCGAAGGCCATAGCAGCTGCGTTGACGCAGGCAACGGTAGGAATGCTTAAGGGCTTAAGTGCAGTAAGAGACTAAAGCAGAATTATTATTTGAATGCAATTCAGGAGCATCACGATTTCTGCATTTCGTATCTCAATCCCCAGCTGAGACATGGTGCTGATCGCCCTTTCC
>NC_051415.1:17189176-17190400 GCF_015228065.2 Penaeus monodon
TAACTCTCCTGCCATTGTCGCTTTCTTGCCTCGCGAAGAAATCCCCATGAAGAACGAGAGCGACGTTTTTTCGGGCGTCGTGGTGCTGGAGGGCCTTCGCGAGGGCTCGGAGTACGCGGCGAACCTCAGACTCAAGTACCGAGGCGGCTTCTCGGGATGGTCCTCCCCGCTGCCGTTCTCGACGAAGGCTTCAGGTAGGGACAGCATGACTGCATCGGTTTTGCAGAAAGCCGTGATTAAGTTTCCTATAGAAAATCATCTGTCTGTGTTATCGTATATGTATAATTATTGTCACCTATTCTCTCTCTTAGTTCTCCCGACGTGGCTCATCGTCATCATCGTCATTGTGGCTATTGCGGTCACTGTTGTGGTCCTCGCCGCCGGTGTCTACAGCAGGAGGTTCGTGTTGGCGTCTCATCGCTTGGTCGCTTCGTTATATAGTTTCCTTTCTGTACCGACAGAAGAGAGGCCCTTGGCAAATAGCTAGAAAAATATTGAGCTTTAAGAATATTTAAGCTGAAATAAACACAAATCAAACACATTAGAATTCAAAACTTTCAGACAGCTTAGTGTGGCGTTTATATATAAGCGACAGATGCGACAGCGCTTGCCATCATCACCACGCACTCGAAGGCAGTGAATGAAAATGCTCGTTTCATAAGCCAAGAATAAAATGCGTCACTTACCACCTAAAAACAACTACCGTCTTCCTATTTCGTATCAGTTTAAGACCTGTGTTGTCGTCTCGTTTGGTTGTTGCATCCCAGAGGCACTATTCCAATGAACTAGACTTTCTTGCAGAAATTTATGATCTCGCACTTCCCTTTTGATCATAATGCTTCGGTTTCGGGGCCATAGGGAGGAATGCGGGGCGGGGAGGGAAGTGGATACGGGCGCTGACTTTGGGCGTGTGTGGTCAGTGCCCCATCGTGTGAATTTCCTCTTCATTTCGCTTCACAATAGAATTTCCCTTTCCTTTTCGCAAATCTAAATTCTTTTATACATAAAAAAAAAATCTAGCAGATATATACTTAAAATTCTGAGTAAGTAGTGTTCCTGAAACCTATAGAGTTTGATGCTGACTCACGAAAGCGTTCTTCGCGACAGGAAGATCCACGTGATCGCCCGGGATGCGCAGCGGCAGATCATCCTTCCCGAGGGCCTCGGCGACAGCAGCGCCTTCCACGGCTCGCGGCGCCAGGTGAGTCACGGCGGCAAGGAGGA
>NC_051415.1:17192365-17193097 GCF_015228065.2 Penaeus monodon
GGTCTTTGATCAGTGCGTGACCTTTGTAATTGACACAGGCGCTAACCATAGTTACATATCGCGCGAGTTTGCGAAAACGCTCAACGTAGAAATCCACGATGCCGGCGAGGGAGAGTTTGTAAAGAGTCGGCTTCAAATTTAGGAACAATACTTTCTGAGGCCTTTCTTGCTTTTTAACGACCCTACAAATCTGTTAGGTTTGTTCGAACTTAATGCATTTTGCTGCGTCATTGACCTGGATGCCAACAAGCTGATTTTTCGAAAATACACCTGGATAAGCAATAGTGACCATTTACTATATCCAGTCCAAATCAACGGTCATGATATTGAAGTGTGTCCCGACACGGGTTACACTGGCTCCATGAATGGAAAACTGGAGCACGCGGAGGAGCTCGACCTGGCCGTCCATGATATTTCTAAGCTTAAGGTGCCCATATATTATGTACATGGAGAAGGTATTTATATATATGTGGCAATCACTGTTCTGGAAATTTTCGGAAGGGAACACCACACGATTTTCTTGATGGACTCATATTCAAAAAAAGGGAATGATGTAATTTTGGGCATGGAATTGTTGAGAGGAGCCATATTCAGCTTTAACGACGACGAAACATGGGCGTTGACGTGTCCGAGCGATAGCGCCTGAAGCCCCAAGGACTGCTCCGTTGCCGGCGAGAGTGCCGGGGCTCCGGAGGCCGAGGCGGAGGCACCCTGAACCTCCGGCCATTCCCG
>NC_051415.1:17194277-17194624 GCF_015228065.2 Penaeus monodon
AATCCGTTAGCTCAAGAAGACGCCTGCAGAGCAGAAGCTAGATTAAGTTCCACGCGGGTTCTACTACGCCGCGTTCAAGCATCTTTCCCAGTTCACCGAAGCGTGTGTCTATCAATTTGTGTGTCGCAAGCCGTTCATACCACTATCACTGTCCAACCAGTCTAATGTGTTCCACATGGGCTCCACATGTCCTCCACGTTGGTTCCAAAAGCAGTGTCCCGGTGACCCTATTTTACCCTCAGATAACACCCTTCATTTACTTGTGTTGTACTTTTCCAGCAATAAAGAGTCAGACCTATCATTGCAGTCCACCAGTCCCATGTATGAGGTACCCATAGCTTCTTACA
>NC_051415.1:17194709-17197187 GCF_015228065.2 Penaeus monodon
GTGGCAGAATCCAGATATTTTACTTTCTCTTCATAGGATGACAGCTCCGATATCCGAAGTCGAAATTCATTCACCACGGCCGTGATGAACAATCATGACTCCATCTATGACAACGTTCAGTTCAGTGAGCGGTTGTCAGACCATGTGTAAGTACTATATTTTTGATGTATAGTGGAATAGATTGAATTTCATAAACAAATATAAGGACTTTTATATGTGACTAATACAAATTTTGTTTCTACACCACAGGTTGTGCCTCGACACGGAGTACTTCCAGATGCCCTTCTCTGGAGGTCGAGGTCTTGCCCAAAGCAACGTCGATGAGGAAACCCCTCCTCTGGTTTCTCAGCCTGGTGACGTCATGCCGGTGTTCCCTAATGGTGTCACTGGAGATAAAACTGGGAATGATGAAAAGAGTTACGGAATAATTTCAGAACCTGATTCAGGCAATATTGGCATATCTGATTCTGCTATCGCCCCCTGGGAAGCTAAGCCATCGCCAGGATATTCAGTCATCTTGTCTCAGAACTCTGAATTACACAGTAACAAGGAGGCCATTCCGTCTACCTTAACGAATGAAGTCAGAACCCCTTATTCAAGGGTTTATAGTTGTCCAGAAGAATTCGCGAATGCGAAGGCAAACGAGAAATCTCTGGCAGGTCACGGAGCTTCTCCATCAGCAGATTGTGGAATGCAAACCTCTTGTAATCTGACACTGAACGGAGGAAGGCAAGTACAAGGAATCCTTTCTACAGGTTATACGGCTTTTTCACCAGAGGGCTTTGGAACTGATACCTTCAGAAATTTAACGGAGAATGTGAACAAGCATATACAAGAGACATCTGCAGCTCAGCCATCGTCAGGATATGTAGCCATCTTGCCCCATTATTCTCTCTTAAACAATGGCACGTCGCCTACTCCATCAACCTCAACAAATGAAGTCAAAGCTCCTTACTCAAGAGTTTACAGAAATCCAGAAGAATTCAAGAATATTAAGGAACACGAAAAACCTCTTCCACGTTGTGCAGGTTTTCTGCCTACACAGGGAAACAAGGATACACAGGAAGTAGTTTCTACAGGATTTGGAATGCAAGCTTCTTGTGAATTGATAAAGAACGATGGCGGGAATAAACAAGGCACATATTCGAAAGGATATGTGCCACCAAACATTTTTGGAACGCAAACCTCCAACAAATTGAGGGAAGACGTGGGGCAGAAAGTACAACGAATATCTTCCTCAGGCCAAGTAGCCTCTCCGCCCACAGGCTTTGACAAACAAGCCTTCCCTACGGATATACGTCACTACGATGCAGGCGCAGAGTCCAAGGCACAGAAAGAGCCAGTCACAAATAAAACAGAATCTGATGTGGAGACTAGAGGCTATGTGATGATAGACTTCCCGTTTCCACCGAAAGACACACAGGACAACAAATACCAGAGTGGTGTGAACTCAGAGTCTCCGTCGAGCAACAAGAAAAAATCTGATGAAGCATCAGGCCCTCATCATTATGTATCAAGGATTGACGGCAGATCAAAAATATCATCTGATCAGAAAGTCAAAACTTCAGGCGAAACTCCTTCAGTGGGATATGTGGCAGTAGATTTCCCATTCGCAAGATTAAAAAATGGACAAAATTTACCAAACCAATTACCAAATGGTAACGGACATGTGGAGGGAACAGTAAGTGAGCCAGAAAAGGAACTCTCTCCTTGCTTCCCATATGGCACGAGTGACGCGTGTCCGCCTATTCCTGGAGACGAAATGAACGTCCTTTGCCACGAGATGCCGCCGCCACCTGACTTCCCCGTGAACGTACCTCAGATGACAGTACATCACGTGTCGACAGTAGTCACTGCACCTGACAGCTCCTTACGCTCGCCTATAGACGAGAACGTAGGCTCAGCAGCGTCCTCTGGGTACGTAAGAATGGATCACATATATTCTGGGAGGAATGAAGAGTTCTAAGGTGAACATTGGGAAAATTTATGGATCGGGAACCTATCTTAAGGCAGTGATATATAGTGTGCAAAGTGTATATCTAATTATGTACAGAAACTTCAGAACAGTGATAACTCACATGGTTAAAAGCGAAAAAAGAAAGAAAACAAAGAATTCAACGAATAAACAAAAGCCTTAGACTGCAAATAACTTCGAATATCCATTAACAACGAAAAAAAAAATAGATATACGATAGACAGTGAGGAACCTCGCCTTTTCTTCCAATGTTGGTATTATGCATATTAATTTTTATGTACAGTGCATGGAAGCAGATGATGTTTGGATGTATTATACTTTTATCAACGAGAAATAAAGAAAATGATAGACAATGAAACTGTATGTTAGCGGCATTGCGGAAATCGTAGTGTTGGGATTTTGTTAACAAACTGCATCAGGTCGAAGAGAAAAACTATGGAATGTGCAGTTAATACGAATATCAAACATCTTTACTAACAAATTTACGAAAATAATGACGCGTA
>NC_051415.1:17197233-17197375 GCF_015228065.2 Penaeus monodon
GCTGTTTTCCTGTTAGTAAAAACATACATTTTGTTTTGCTTGCTATCATTTTATCTTGTTCACTGTATTAGCAGGTACAATGTGCAATGTTATATTGTAGTCATAACCATGTATCAAATGCATTAAACCTTGTCCACGTGTA
>NC_051415.1:17198269-17198901 GCF_015228065.2 Penaeus monodon
CAGTGTTGCTATGAAAGACTTCACTATACAATCAAGAAAGCTTGATATGTTATAATAAAAGTGATAGCGTTAAGTATATTTGTAACAAGGGTTATGATATTTTTTCTTATTATTATGCCCTTTCTTTGTAATCAATACCGCCATATCATCAAAGCTTGTTACATCTATAAATAATGTAAGAATTACTATAATGGTTTTTAACATTAGTATTACTGTTTTAGTAAAAGCTCTCTACATAAGCTCTGCGTCGGGAAATATAGCAAGAAAGGAAAGATTAATTTACATGGGTGCATGTGCGTTTTAGCTACTGTTGGTAGCCCTGCTGTCCTGGTGTTAGGTTTTCAACTGTGGACTTTAAAGCACGATTTTGCAAATAACGTTCAGTATGAGATTAATAGCTTTTGCTTGTTGAATTATGAGTAACATTTTGACTCGTGTATTTTTTTTTCTAATCATGGCGCACATCAAGAGATAAATGACACAGACATACAAATCGTGATTCGACTGGCCTGACTCAAGTCCGGGATTATCGTCACCTTAGGGGAAATAAGCGAGCATCCATGTCTTTTTCCCCTGGCACTGATGATCCATAGTCTATGACCATCCCAGATCTTTGTTATGTATTGTTATGC
>NC_051415.1:17198999-17199989 GCF_015228065.2 Penaeus monodon
ACGTTCTGAAGACATCACAAACGCCAAAGCCTTGAAGGTAATCTTTGCAAAACGTGAAGCTTGGCGATCGGGGATGCCTCGGGACTCAAGGCTCAGACTGGCCAGTGGAACCCCGGCTTAAGCCCGCGAAGGATATGGCGTCATACGATAACATATACGACGTATCAAAGCGCCGCAAGATAACCACGTGATCTCGTTTTGAACGCAGCGGGAAACGTTACGACTACGTGTTTCTTCGAAAGTTGCGTCAGGCTGTCGACTGGCGATTCCATTCTCTCCTTAATGATGATAAGGAATTTTTCAATTGTTGAATCAGCCATTTGTTTGTCCTCCCTTGCTTATCGCGTTCGACAACTGTGTATAAGCGGTTTTATAAAATAATTTCCGTTATCTTAAGGGTTCTGAGAAAGACTACGTCGTATGTTACAAACTTTTTTTTTAAGGGGAAGGGGACAGAATCGCAGTGAAAAAAGACAAGTAATGAGAACTCTCGCATATATGAACAGAAATACCTTTTTTTTCTGGGCCGCTGCCTGTTCCAAATGCTCCGTGCTTCTAAGGAAATATATATAGTTTATGATCTTATGTTTAAGTCTATTTGGTGCCTAGTATATTTTTTTAATTTCCTATTTTAAGCAGTTGGTTTAACAAATAAAATACTGAATGCTGACACATATTTTTGCAATCCTAAAAGTAGTATCTTGACAGAAAGTTGAAATTGAAGTTGAAAGACTGACAACTTCATGCACAGAGTAGTATATCAAGAACTCTATATAACTTAGAGGAAATAATGGTAACCCCCAAGAACATAAATCTAGGACGTTTTCAAAATTATTGGAATTAACATGAAGTTGTAAAGAAATAAAAACATTTTGTCACTTTTTGTATGCATAGACAGCTGTCTTCCTAAAGTTAGAGCTCAAGAACCTTAGTGCTAACGAAAATAGACGCAATAATCATGCTAAAAACAACGGGAGTTCTCTCTGCCCA
>NC_051415.1:17200723-17201219 GCF_015228065.2 Penaeus monodon
ACCATATATCTATCCATACACCATATCATATCGTTAATACTATACAATATCTTGATCTAAAACGCAGAAAACGTCTCCCACATCCGAACAGAATGACGTTGATCTTGAGATCCACATACAGTGCATCTTCCAAATGCGCGAACCTCTTATCTTCGTCTCGATCGCTGTTTACCTCCTCAACCGTCGCCTGCAAGTACGACGCTCGATAAGCAAGATAACACTGGCAAGCACCATCGTCACCCCCAAGAGCAGAAATGGTGCCATGACGCTGGCCAGCCCCAAGGCTTGGGCGCCCGTCGTCTTACAGTCGTCCAGATCAGGAAGCCATTTTCTGCGGAGTTTAACGAGGACGCCGGATTCCGCCATGGCTTGCAGGCTGAGGGGAGGGGGAGGGAGGAAGAAAAAAGAAAATTGGGCGGAGGGAGGGGGAAAGGAAAAAAGCTTTGATTTTTTTAAATTACATGCGGGGGGGGAAAAGGATGGTAAAAAATAATAG
>NC_051415.1:17201275-17202211 GCF_015228065.2 Penaeus monodon
ATGGAAAAAAAAAACCCATAAAACAAAAAATTTATAATAATCAAATAAATTAAATATTAAGGGAAAAGGGAACAGGGCACCCCAAATTCCCCCGATTGGGGGGGGGAAGAGGGGGAGATGAAAACCCGCAGTAAAATACTTGCAGGAAAAAAAGTTCGTTTAGTAGGCGTGGCGCTCCTCTAATACCTGCTGCAGTCCTAGCCATGAGGGCTTGAGGTTCTCCGGCCGCGGGAGGATCAGCTCGTTCCCCATATGGAGGGGTAAAGAGGTAAAGGGAAGTGGAAGGGCATGAATGCGTCAAAATAACAACTCTTACTTTAGTCTTGCCTTGAATGTGATGTCAATGTGGATTCTGGTATTAATGAATATTAATGGAGCTTTCTTGTAGGTAAAAAAATAAAAGCCCTTGGCAATAAACAAACGACTTGAAAATAATGGTGATAAACCGCCTTGAAAAAAAAATGGAAAGGGTGAGGGGAAAAACATGCCTTAAAGAAATTGTCGAGAGCTCCACCGCCGCTGAAGCCAAAGGAGAAAGTTCTCCTCTCGTAGAGCTCTTGCAGGTTCTCGAAGGGCAAAGTGAGCTTGTTCACCGTGAGAGTCAATGGGGAAAAGTCGGTAGAATTGTAACCGGACCTGTGAGGAAATGTGAGGATCGGATTCTTTTGGGATTTGCTGAAAATGCAAACGGGTTTCCCTAAAACACCGAAGTTAGTTCGCAACGAAAACGTGATGGTTCGCAAATACCATTTTTGAATACGCTGATTTGCTTTTGTTATGGAATCTTTCTGCATCACACATGTGAATCAGTTCATGGTTAATTAAGTTGGGTTTAACAAAGTTTTAAAAAATTTTGGCCTTAAAGAAGAATTAAATCCCTTTTTTAACTCCAATTTTTTTAAAACACTAACAAAACTAACAAAACACAATTAATTT
>NC_051415.1:17203180-17203423 GCF_015228065.2 Penaeus monodon
CCCAAAGACCGGGGGGGGGCTAAGGGAAAAGGGGCGTTTTTTCCCCGGAGAGAATCTCGTCACGCCCACCAGACAGAGTGACGTCACGAGCAGGAACCCGCCCACCGCTGCCCATGCCGAGGGCGTGAATTCCCTGAGGTAGTTGTCCCATACGCTACTCGATCCCACAGGTCGTCGGATGACAAGGACATACCTGGTGGGGGTGTAGTGGGGGGGTTATTGTATAGTTATGTATGTCCGGCA
>NC_051415.1:17203461-17203890 GCF_015228065.2 Penaeus monodon
GAACATTTGATGATGGTAATTATCCGATAGTTATTCGCAATCAGTGACGGTGAAAATGTTGAACATTATAGGTTTGAATTATCAGAAACTCAAAAGGGGAAATTATTTTCAGTATTTCCAACGAATAGCTGATAATGTTTAGTAATGTTAGACAATGAACTATGCGAAGGGCATACAAACAATCCGTTTTATCTCTATCAGGGCGTGACCCAACTCCCTTACCATTCTCTCGAGAGGTCAAACACAAAGGAGACGACCTGCGACCTCGGATACGTCCTGTCCAAGGGCGCCAAGGCCACGTCGCCCTCCCCCTTGAGCAGCTGCCCGAGCATCCCCGTCCAAGCGCCGTCGCGGAAGGTGCCCCACGTCCCGTCGGGAGACCGCTCGCACCGGCCACTGAAGAAGGAAGAACAAAAGCATACATGTGTA
>NC_051415.1:17204147-17204453 GCF_015228065.2 Penaeus monodon
GATCAAGCTACTTACTATAAACTACGGTAAACATTATCCACCCGGCTGGGAAGCTACACACGAAATAAGTTCACTGATAAACGAAGCATCAGCATTAGTGATTATAGAAAATGCGTCGTTATGTTAGCTAAGAATACATATTTGAAAAGTTTTGAATGTTATGAGCATGAGTACTGATGCTATGAGTACTGATGTTTAATTTCCTGACGTGCAACATACAAAAAACTTCTGGATGCACATAACATGTCTATAAATGTTAAGGATACAAACATAAAAACATAGTATGGGAGTTTGTTTACTATTTTC
>NC_051415.1:17204473-17204630 GCF_015228065.2 Penaeus monodon
CGACATACATACGTGAAGCTGAGTGTCTCTTTTAAAGCGTCCCAGAGTTCACCGTAGATTCCTGTGATGTTGACGCTCCCATCGGCATTGTCCCAGAGATATGTGGTCGGAGGCGACTGGAGAAAAACGAACATTATGGTGCATGGACAAAAATGGG
>NC_051415.1:17205259-17205578 GCF_015228065.2 Penaeus monodon
CGTTGCGTAATGGCAAAAGGTAAAACTGGAGAAATACTCTAGTAAACCTGACGTCGAATGCATACCTCCATGGTGTAGCATCTGACCACGAGACCCGAGAGGTTGGTTCTCCTCGCCCAGGGCTCCCTGAAGGGGCCTGGCGCCTCGCTGGCGATTTCTGAGCCGCGGCGGGGCGTCCAGCGACCCACAAGGGACGCTCGCTGAGGAAGGTGCCACGCCGGCTGGTATACGTCCCACAAGCCGACTTCGGCGTTAGAGCTCACGGAAGACAGAACTGCTACGACTGCCTGCACGATTAAGTTTACATGGTTAGGATAAA
>NC_051415.1:17205813-17205959 GCF_015228065.2 Penaeus monodon
CGTGAGGAGTAGTAGAAATACCTGGTTGTCAAGAGGAAGGTAGACCACCTTTATCTTGGAGAGGCAAGGGAAGGAGCACAACAGGAGCCAGTGATAACGCCTTTGATCGATCCTTTTCATCGTCTGTTCAGAATTTGAGACAAAAT
>NC_051415.1:17206788-17207957 GCF_015228065.2 Penaeus monodon
CTTTTCTTATCACAATCATTACTATAAATAAACTGTGAAATTCATAATAACTGTAGCTTGACCTTACATCCAAAGAAGCACTACATAGTGGTACGCAGTGATGTTCTGCGGCAAAAGATTCAGAATGCTAAATACCAAAGCCTATTGCATCAAGGGAGCGTGTCCGACTTGACCTAAGGATACCTCATCCAGTGCTTGAAAGTCGCGGTCGGTGAGAAGAAGCGCCACAACGACCTCAGAGAAGTCCCCGGAGATCCCTCGACCCACAAGGTCAGTCAGCGAAGAAGAGGCCAAGAAGGCGGTCTTCTGATTCTTGAGGAATTTGACGTAGTTGAGCTGCCACCATCGTTCCCATTGTGGACTCAGGCTTTCTGAAGGAGGAGAGGTTTCTCGTTATATTACTGACATCTTTAATTACAGACATTATTTTATGCTGGACGTAGATGCAGTGATATAACAATATGCATCAGGTATCATAATCCCGTGACTTTAAACTGGCGTTAAGAACACTCGGACCTCGCATACTAACCGTTGAGACTTCGGAGGACATGCACGTTGTAGAATCTCTCTAGACGAACGTACCGCGTCAGGAAAGGAGTTGGATCCCAAAGTCGGTCAGTGGGGTGAAGGGACTCGTTCAACGCACAATCAACGGAAAACAGAAAACTGACCAGGAGGGAAAGCATCCGTACAGCTTTCATGTCTGTGTGATGGCGAAACAAAAGTAATTATCTGTGTTGGAGAATTTCGGAAAGGGTTGCTTCCCTAACGTGAAAGTCTGACTTCAAATTCCCTAAAGCTATTGCATTTTGCTGAATCTGCCTCTTGTCTAAATCCGAAAAGTTGCAACAATGAGAACGGCGCACAACCTCTGCAAGGAGAGTGCCGACCGGGTCTTCAGGAGGACGACTCCTCTGGCCTGCTCGCTCTGCCGTCTCACTGAAGAGTGAAAGGCAGATTTGTGCAGCGGTAAATAAGCATGTCATATTGCGTTTGTTTGGCTGTTACAATTTCGAGTGTGCACCGTGACTTTAATGGGGATGTTAAAAAAGTCATAGAATATCTGTGACTCTATCGGAGGTGAATTACGTACCAAAAACAATTTTTATCGATAATTCCCTTTAGATATATCTCACGTATCCTACTGATAATTATTTATTAAAGGCTAT
>NC_051415.1:17210477-17210636 GCF_015228065.2 Penaeus monodon
CTTTGAGGATGATTAGTGTCCTTTGGCAACTGTCTGGTCTATGTGTCTGCTGTCTTTTCCCTAACACTTTTGGAGTTATGGTAGAATTCTCTTCTGGTTGATAGGGATGTTGGGATAGCTCGTGTCTAACACTGTAATTGATTTTAACGCTAGTAGTGT
>NC_051415.1:17211341-17211861 GCF_015228065.2 Penaeus monodon
CAAATAAAAAAGTATCACATTTTTTATGGTGTATGTCTCGAAATGGTTAATCCATAAGGGCAATTGTCTATATACTCCTGAATGTAAAATGAACCGACCAGACTAAACCAAGCGCGTCAATGGTTTTTATTCATGTTCAGCCTCGAAATACTTCGTAACCCCACTATTTACGAGCGGCCAAAACTGAGATTGTTACAAATACATTTACAGGTCATTTTCACTTGAAGCATGAAGGCTGCTATCGTAGCGCGCTCTTAAGGGCAAGAACGACCTTCAGTAAGTAGCAATCTCACTCACCATAAGGAATTCGGGACGTTAAAAAAATTGAATAATATTTTTTTGATTTTGAGTTATTAGGGCTATACTCAGGTTTATATTTGAGTGTAACTTAAATACCTTTTTAAAAGTCGTATAAAAATCATGTTTACAATCACCCGTGATCTGCTAATTTTCATTAATTTATTAATGAAAGACAAGGAAGTTAAGATTCATTTCTTCTTTTTCCTTTCTTGCAGATACC
>NC_051415.1:17213307-17213610 GCF_015228065.2 Penaeus monodon
CCCCACAGACATATGCATGATTTTAACACATTTTTTTATTCATAATTAAGAACAAATATTAATTCGTTATATCTATCTTTATAAATGATAACACACACCTGATCACACGTTTTCATATAGGATTATCTGATATCGTAAAACATTGACATAAGGAAAACAAGCATTAATATGCATAAATGTACAAAAATCGGTTTTAGCTGATGCATCCTACCACTTCATTTTCGTTTTGACTCTATGACCATCATAGTGCAAGTAATATCATCATCTTTGCCACCTCCAGCGGAGTGTCTTCTATATCATGTG
>NC_051415.1:17214903-17215650 GCF_015228065.2 Penaeus monodon
AAGGGAGGGCGAATAGAATGATGGTTTCTGAAAAAAAAAAAATTTCCTTGTAATCTCTACTAAAAAGTACCAAACACAGCATATTTTCTTAAAGCTGGCATTCTTGTAAATCCACATCCGATGTCTGTGCGTTCGTTTGGAGGACATAGTTCAAGTTTCTAACCTGATGCCGATCTGAGTGCGCTGAGCATTTCCTAAAGGAGGGACAAAGTGGATGTCTTGCATTTCTACAGTAGTGTGATCCACTGTCACTGAACACTGCACGTACCCACTGCTACCGGTCACCAAGGGATGGTCTCCCTTCGCTTCCTCGTCCTCACTAGTAGCTTGTGACGAAATCGGTTTCACACGTTGGTTGAATGATGGGTCATTCACAAATACGTACCCACTCGTCATTGCTCCAGCATTATTCGCAGATTGCCTGTCATAAGCATGTAAACCGTCGTGACCTTTGTTGTATTCGGTCTCCGTAACGAAATCCTCCAAGTAGCCCGAGAGCCTCACATATGCGTGATTTGGTGAGTCTGGCACTGCTGCATCTCGGATGTTATCAGCTTTACAATGTTCAGTCTGCTTTGATACTCCGTCATTACGTATAACATTCACCTTCGTCTTGTTAATTCTGGATAGGTCTTCGTAGCTATCGACAGCGACCAGGTCTTCATCCTGAGGGTATTTCCCATTCGCTTCGTCTAAGGATCTGAAACATATGTGGACTGATTAGTGAAAAGATAATGTTGGGTGGTG
>NC_051415.1:17215687-17215923 GCF_015228065.2 Penaeus monodon
GATATCCAATATTTGGGGAAAAAAATGCTAGAGTTTTCAGTAGCTGTGGAAATTTTAAACTAAGAACAATGAGAGAACACTTTGCTCAGTTTAAGTTATTTGTCGATCAACTGTTTAAATGGACCTTGTAAATTAAGTTAAATGGGTCTCTCTTTAGCAGCAATAAAATATTAGTTAAGTCTGATCACATAATTGTTAAAAGTAGCTATAATAAATCATGCAAGTGTGCATAACTG
>NC_051415.1:17215989-17216343 GCF_015228065.2 Penaeus monodon
AATGTAAATAAATATACACAGAACAGTAAACTGAAGTGTGTCCTTACCTGAGAATTGCAGTAATATTCTTCCTCTGGTAATTTGAAACCTGTGGTTTAGGCATGTCTTCCTCCTGCAATATAACAAATACAGTCACATAGAAACAGACTCATAGAATCATTTCAGTCACAACTAATATGCATCAGTTCATTCTAGTAACCGATGGTTGTATGTTGTAAACTCACCTCACTATTTTGCTCTCGAGGCAGCATGATAGGCCGGGACAAATTCTTGTGGGTCATGACAATTTTTCTGGAAAGAATGGGAATATATATTATATAAATAGGGTAATTAGTGAACAACAGTACAGATCTA
>NC_051415.1:17216604-17216819 GCF_015228065.2 Penaeus monodon
TTTCATCACCGTCTATCATCAAAACAATCTTTGTTATAAAGACAAACTTTCCCAAGACTGATATTAAACTTCCACATACTAACTCTTCTGACGAAAGCAAAACACTAACACCGGACTTCATACCGCTAACAAGCCAACACTTACCTGACGACGAACCTGCCGCCCACGGCGCCCACGACCAGCGCCAGGATGCTTCCGCTGGCGATCGTTGCAAT
>NC_051415.1:17216926-17217561 GCF_015228065.2 Penaeus monodon
AGGTTGTTGTTTTATTAGAATATGGGGTAATAATATAGTAATGTATTATTTCTAAGGTCTTACTCTGGAACAGTGGTTTTCAGCCTGTGCGTTGCGACGACGATTACCCAGATATGTAGTTCTCGCCTTTGAAATTAATACCTATTTAGTCTGGGAAATATAAAACAAAAATAATCTAATCCAAATTTCCTCAGTTAATAGAATCTATTATGTAGTTTACAATACTTTTAGAGTAAAACCTTGTTGTGTCATAAATATGTAGGGTATATTTTTAGTGTGTCGTCAGAATGCAAAGGTTGAGAACCACTGCTTTAGACTCTGTGCCGATGAAACACAAACGCTTATAACAAAATTATGGCCGTCATATTCGTCAGTCCTTTCTCCCGTGTCAAGCTTTGAATTATTAAGATTTCGCTTGGTCACTGTTTATTAAAATTCTTTAGTCTTTTCGGATTGAATTTTGGACGTGACTGCATTTTTATGTGATTTTGAATGTCGATATCAAAGGCGGGAATTCAGTAGAACACCTGGAACTTATTTTCGGAAAAACAAGCCCAGTTATTTTATAATTTACTCACTCCTCAAAGAATATTCAACAGTACTTTAACCATTCTTTAGAGGCCCATTTGTCTCGT
>NC_051415.1:17217602-17218097 GCF_015228065.2 Penaeus monodon
GCTTACGTTGAGGCTCTTCAGTAGTGAAAGGCATAGGAACCGACCACTCTGACAGCCCACTGCGGTAGAGGAGACGGAGACGGACCGTGTAGTTTGTTGAAGGCTGAAGGTTCTCAAAGACCACCCTTCCTGAGTCGACGTCTCTCTGGTTCGTTCTGCATGGCTCGTCCTCTGGAAATAAAATGCAGTCAGTTATTTAACATTATTCATGTATGATAAATGGTATTTTTCTTTTATGGATACTCTTTTTATGTCATGTTTGCTGCGATAATGTTGTATTTGTTTGGTCAGAAATGGTTTCCTGTCATGGATGGGCTTTTATTACAAATACCATGCATTTTGCGGGGAGTAAAGATCTAAGGGAATCAATAAATGTCTTACATAGATAATTATTCCGTACTAAACGTATTCACCAGTAATATTGATTTATGGGCTGTAAATATAGTGAATATTCTTTATTGTTAGTTGTTCCAGTCAGAACGACCAAAAGAAAAA
>NC_051415.1:17218366-17218452 GCF_015228065.2 Penaeus monodon
ACTAACATACGATAATGTGATGCCAATCCTTTTTTTTTCATCAGTATTTCCGTATTCCACATGTGCCCAATAGACTGTCACGTAGC
>NC_051415.1:17218477-17218729 GCF_015228065.2 Penaeus monodon
GAGTGCGAATAGTATGTCGGAGAATGAGATTGTTATGATGGTGGTTGTTATGTATTTAGTGCTTGTTGGTGCTGAGAAGTGGTTGGATTGCGTATGCGAGGGACAGGAAAAGGGGGACAAGAAAGAAGAGAGAAGAATGAAAAAAGAAAGAAGAGAAAGGAGGAAGGGAAGAGGAAGCCCAGAGAGGAAAAGGTTGATGAAAAGAGGAACGAAAAAAGAAGGAAAGAAAATACATCAAGAGGGAGTTGACGA
>NC_051415.1:17219357-17219504 GCF_015228065.2 Penaeus monodon
ATTACTTACCTGTACACTGAGTTAAATCATAATCTTGATAACAAATAGCCTCTAGTTCCTCAATGATTCCTGCGCGGCCGTAACACCCGATCGTCCACAACACTTCTACGCTGCTTGATTTCCTGCGCACAAATTGTGAAAGGAAAT
>NC_051415.1:17220074-17220685 GCF_015228065.2 Penaeus monodon
ATTCTGAAGAGTACCACCAAAAATAATTACGGATTTGTTGCCTGTATGGAAGGCGGAGTTCGCAGCGTGTTATAGTGTTCCGGGGCGAAGCAGCTGTCCCAGGCCATGCCGCTGGACACGTTATCCGGGGTCTCGGCTGACAGCGCGAAGTGAACCTTGGTCGTGGTCAGGTTGACGTTCATCTCCTGCAGAGTCACGTTCACGGCTGACACGTTCCCTACGTTTATCCAGCCCAGATCGCCCTGGAGGGGAATTTTGCAGGGACTGTGCTATAGTTATGATTGCGATGAATGTACCTGGAGTTGCATACGCTGTTGCTATACTTCATTTCTTTATTTATCTCTAGCAGTAAGGGATGACACTGAGCATTCTTTTCCTTAATTGGCAATGCATAATGAACACATTTCTCGAGTTCTGTGACATTTCTGCGATTTGTTATGATCTTAGAAAGTAGTAAAACCACTACGAGAATTAAAAAAAATACTTCAATTCACCTGGCAAGGCTGTTCGCGCAGGCTTTGGTTTGTGCAAACATACACAGTGTAGGAAAGGCCTTCCTCCTCACGCCACCTAGAACGGGGAAAATCATGTCCTAAAGGATCTGAACCGAA
>NC_051415.1:17221153-17222486 GCF_015228065.2 Penaeus monodon
CATAATTCTCTCAGAATACCTGAGTTCATAGTGATCTTGCTCCTGGTGGTAGACGACCACCGGCAGGAGGGGGGCGGCTGGCAGTTCCGTCCCGACGACTACCTCTGACGTCACGTTACTTGGACCCAAGTCATTCTGGGCCTGAATCGTGACCCTGGGGAGGTATGCGTCATGATCGAATGTTTCTTTTAGCAGTTATTATGTGAATGTTAGTGGTCTGGTTTAGCTTTTTTTTCGTTATTTTGATCTATTTTCTGGTGTACGATGCGTGTTGCTGCTATCAATATTTTTGTTAATTTAATGACAAAAGTTTGCATGAAAACGAAAAAAGACGTTTTTTACCAAAGCTTTTCAAGATTTGCTGACTAATTAACAATCAAAGTTTAATTTGATGTGAGATACTATACCTTTCCGCTTACTTTCTGTCACCAACTTTCGCATATAACTTGATTAGTGTCTATATGATTAGGAATACTGTATACATAACAGCAATATAAGTGCATTTTGCATAAGTTTGTAGAAACATTTTTCTGCAAATACATGCAACTCTATAAAGCAGAATTACCTGTATGGCCGATCCGGATACAGGTTTGTGAAGGTCGCACTTGGCTCTGTCACAGTTTTGTTGGCTATACTGTTGTTGCTGCAATTAATAAACCATGCGTTTATATTAATTCTTGGTGAATTGTTAAACTTATAAATACTTATTTTCTGTTCGTATAACTTATCGAACATTTCTATTTCCTCCTTGCCAGCGATGAATATGATTTTCCCAGACTGTTTAACATGATCACAAAGGATGTATAAGTAATATCAAAATATAGTGTGTGACTAAACAACCAGGCCGACCAGCGAGATTCAGTGACCCAGGCCATTAGCAAGCCAGTGATTCTCAACATGCGAGGTCATAACTACTCAAGCTCCAAATCCGTGGAGGTCATCTTGTTCTTTCACCTTAGATCAGCACAGGTGACCACATAGCGCAGGCCAGGACCGTTGTGCAGGAGGCGGGGCAGAGGGCGCCACATCACCACCAGCTCCTCGACCTTGACCTGATACGTCCCGAGTCCCACTTCAGGGGTTGTCCAGGGTGCTGCGATGTGGCATGTATGGTGATGTTAAAGCCCGTGTGACTTTTGTACATCTTCCGACGGGGATGTGCCATTTTCTTTAAGAGTATATATGTATAATTTCTTGGGAAGGTGAGGGGCTTATGGATTTTTGGATGATTAAAGTATGGATTTCTGGATATGTATGTATGTTTTCCTCTTCTTTGGATTTGGGGATGCCTTTAAAATCCACTCTCATGTCGCATGAATCCGTTTTTTTACGT
>NC_051415.1:17222585-17222940 GCF_015228065.2 Penaeus monodon
AGCTTTGTCCAGCAGAATTCCAGATTTATAAATAGGTATTTTTTTCCGAAAGCAATGAATTATTGTGTATCTCAGTATAAACCCATTCCCTCTAAACAGCTCTAACACACTCCGAGAGCTCACCCACTGGACGCGTTTCGACGGCGGCGCGGGCGACGGCGGACGACCACCCGTCCTCCCACAGGTCAGGCGCGGCGGGGGGGCGGCCGCCCGAGCGAAGCCTCACCTCGAACTCGTAGGCGACCCCCGGGTACGCGACGGCGACCTCCTCCTCCCGGATGCTGCTGTTGCTGTAGTTACCCACCTTTGCCTTTGGGAGACGTGTCAGGTTCTATATTTAAAGTTACGGCTGGTA
>NC_051415.1:17223897-17226371 GCF_015228065.2 Penaeus monodon
GAATGATACGAAGATTACACTGAGGTTAGTCAACAGTAATAAACTTAAAATATTCACGAAAACAAGCTTGCACAATAACTGCGCAATGCATAAACAATACGAAATCCTTTCACTTCTCCATTATCCTCTCCGTTACACCCAATAACCCCTCACTGATACTAATTTTTTTTTTCTTTTTCATCGAAACAAAATACGGCGATACTGCCTGTAAACTCCAATGCTTTCTTCAGCCTTATCAAGTCCTATCTGGATACTCAAGACTGGCTGCATACTCAAGACTGGTTGATATATAAGGTGTAGCTGTTAAAATCAAGGTCTTGGTCAATACATTGATAAATCTTGCGCAAAATAATCTTAAAACCTATCACTATCATTTCAAAATCTCGCCCTTACAGCTCCAATTCACTCCCTTGATAGAAATCACAGTTTTCTTTTTAAAAAATCAAACAACACTTAACGATTAATCGTCACACCCATCTTAGCTTGAGAGACGAGAAAGGCGAGGGTTTGTGGCTTCATCGATAACGCGCACTTACAGAAAATGTGAACGAGCTAACATCCCCTACAGAAACGTTGTGAAATACTGTCTCTTCTGCGGACGCCAAAAAGACTGCCTGTAATAATCCTTACAACTTGGAACCATTGTCATTATGTTGATGGCCGCATCTGCAGCCGATGAAACATTATTGTTCTGTTATTATGGGATAGAACTTTACCTCGTTCTTACTTTACTAAAAAGGAAATATTTATATATATGTAACTTTACTAAAAAGGAAATTTCTGCATATGCCCAATATAGAGCTCTATAAGGTTGCTTTTTCACCCTGTTATGCTGGAATTGATTTATTACGAAATCACTAACAATCTAAAAGTTGACAGTATCAATTTTCGCGCGTGTGTATTCGTAGGTTTGTTGGGTTCCTCCTGTCGCACTCCTGCGCCAGAGACAAAAAAAGTGAAGAGAGTGAAGAGAGAAAAAGGAATGTAATGAATAAAAGAGAAACGGAAATAATAAAGACAAGCAAGTAAAGATAAACATAGTCAGATAAGAACTCACCGAAAAAGGAGGCGCTTGGACATCCGAAATCCTGTAATCTATGCGATAGATCAGCCCCGGTGGGAATTCCTTCAAGGGGAAGGGAGTTTGCCACGTCACTTGGATCCCCAGGGGAGTCTTCTCCTCGGCTGTCACCTTCTCAGGGGGATTTGGCAACACTGTAGAAAGCAGGAGAATATAGTTGTTATATAACATTAAACAGTGAGTGACTTATGACAATGGAAGTATCTATTTGGTGTTATTTTCTGATGCCAGTGTTAATACCACATGCCTGGAATTATAAATATCTTGTTTATTTCCTCTACTTGTTATAACAATGCATCATTACGTCCCTTCCTTATTTATGCCTCTTAAAACATTATGAAACCATCATCTAATTGTTGGGTCAGTATCAAATTCCTTGCCATCATTTTCCGCCGAAATTATGAATCCGAAAAGAAAAAATATCTGGGATGAAGGAAGGACACATACTTGTCCCTTACCCATCTACACAACCACAGCTGCACTTGCCTCAGTCAGTGAAGACATGAAACCTTGCTTCGTCAGATTCTCTGACACAACAGTCAATGAATCTGGTGCTTCAGAATTTAAAAGATTTGTGAACCATTTCGCTAAGGCTGCCGCAAAAATCGGGCTCTACATCAACATATGCCATGCAGCCATCCATAAACACAATTTTAAAGGGCAAACGTTACAGCAAGTCTCTATTTTTTGTCTATGAGATTCCCTAAATCACTCAAGACTGATTATACTTCAGCAAAGAGCAGAGAACACTGAATTAAATCCACACACTAAAGTTAAAGCTAAGATTTGTAGGACACACTTTCCCTGTATTGCCTGGACAACAGCTTTATAATAATAGCATAATAGACTTAAACCAATTGCATGGTACATTAAAAAATAACAATTTAGCCACATAAAAAGAAGCACCATAGATTTATCAAAGTATCTAGAAGGAATGGTGCATGGAAAGGGAAGTTGATCCTCCTCCCAAAAAGGCAAAGAACCATTCCATTATTGCCTGGCTAGATATAAACTCGAAATTTAAAGAAAGGAAAGTGTGGACTCAACCCCATGTATAGAAGAACAATCTACAAAGATCGGGAAAAAAATTACAGTATGATTCATGAATATACAAGGAGTTGCACACTAACCTATTGCGAAATTGCTAAAGTTGTGTCTGAAGGTAGCGCTTCCCAGAGGATTCTGAGTGAGAAAATATATCTGGATGTCCTTCGCCGCCGGGTAATACGTGGCGTTGGTCCAAATGCAGCATTCGTGGGCATCTTCTGGCCGACACCCGTAGGGCTGGTCGCAGGATCTGTTGAGAAAGGAAGAAAAACACAAAAAAAAAAAGAGAGGGCTGAGAGTGTTCCGTACATCTCTCTCTTCCCCTGCTTGAGGTCCACCCCATAAT
>NC_051415.1:17228094-17228790 GCF_015228065.2 Penaeus monodon
ACATACAGCGAATATCTCCGAGTGACTTACTTATCGCCATGTGACCCGTCTGTGAAGTACGGTCGGTAGTCCTCCGAGGCGGGATGGGCAGCGTTTTCAGGAATCGTCCAACTGCACTCAAGGTCTTGCCAGTTCCTCGAGATGCAAATTAGATTCTCCACATCAAGTGGTGGGTCTAGCGAAGAGAAATGTTGGCGTGTTTTTGTATTGGTAAAATGGCAGAAAAAAACATCATATGTAAAAATATCTTCTTTTAGTTAATCTGTTTAGTGTATAGTGAGTTGATTTCGCTCTCTTTAGATTTTCATTTTTCTTTTTTGGCTTGTATTCCCTCAAGCTGAAGTATGTAAATTTCCACATAAGCTCGTCTATGCAAAACAGGGGAAAAAATAGATGTTCTTCTTAAGAACGCAAGACAGTCATATAAACGTATTTCTATAACTAGAAACACTGAGAAGGTAACTTACAGCCCACACGTAAGCTTCTCCAACAGACCTTCTCACCGCCCTGGCACACCAAGTTGTACTTCCCTTGCTCTGCAGAAGAGATGGTGGCGTCGATGCGGTTGTCGCTGATTTCCGCCTGGTGGTAATCGACAAATATCAGCAGGGGAGGAGGCGGGGGTTTTGCGGCGAGGAGAGAATAGCAAAGGTGTCGTGAGAATATACGAGGGCCTCGCGTCTTTGTTTCCGAAGC
>NC_051415.1:17229779-17230101 GCF_015228065.2 Penaeus monodon
TACCACCAGGAGCAGCTTTATAGCATTTTAAATAAAGTCTTACATAATTTACAAAATAGATATAGTTATTGCATATACATCTAATTTACGTAATTTATAAGCCGCTTAAGATCCTACACATTACCTCCGGAATAGGTGAGCCATTCCACGTGAAATCCACATCCTCAGCCTGCAGACCTAGTTTCGGATCTATAAGACAGGTCACGTTGTACGGTCTACCGACTTCGGCCGTGAGCTCGCCAGCCGGGATAATCACTGAAGGCATGGGACGGGAGGGTAGGTATATCTGAGCAAAACTATTCTCATAATAACGCTAGCACAA
>NC_051415.1:17230134-17230520 GCF_015228065.2 Penaeus monodon
AAAACATGATAGTGTTAAATGTGAAAATGCTAATGATAATAACAGTAACAGTAGTCTGCTTACCTATGCCGGCGAATGGGGAGCTTCCTTCATAACATTCGTAGGTCATGCCGGTTGTAGTGGAGGTACTGATGATCCAGGGGCGTTGAGTTGAACTGCCCATGTCACTGCTGAGCACAGGAGACTGAACAGCGTTGCTTACCATAGAGAGGGCGTTTAGACTCATGGCAGTGGAATTGCATGACGTCTCTCCTTTTGTGCATGACGTATCGAGGGAGAGAGCGCGGAGGGCCAAGACGAGGAGGCTGACTTCGAAAAGGTTGATGTGAGACAAGGGCCTCATGGCAGTGTTTTCCGCTCACTCGAAGTCTCTTATTCACTGTGAC
>NC_051415.1:17230544-17230978 GCF_015228065.2 Penaeus monodon
TTAACTGCGTACGTAAAAGGTTATCTGTGGCCTGTGTTTGTTATGGAATTGGAGCTACATTGTTTGTGATAACTCTATCAATTATTTTCATGTGTATTGTTGTTTTTCTTCCTCGTATCTATACCCGATGGTGGGAAATTCGGAGAAAAAAAAAACATAAACACAAACTTATCTCTCCTCACGCTGGTGAAAGAGGCTATCTATCCAGTGCTGCAATATCGGAAACCTAACCTATCGTGGGAAACACAGGCATTGTGCAATGTCGTCAGAGAGAAGCAATCAATAGAAACGTCGTAATAATATATGCAGGTCAGTGTAACGAGATTTTGAGAGAAAAGGGGAAAATAAAACACACCCTTCTATTTTACAGAAACAGAGATTCGAAGTGGGGGATTGTGATATACAGAAAGAGATAATAAGTTAGACATATAGAT
>NC_051415.1:17231410-17231898 GCF_015228065.2 Penaeus monodon
CCAGATACAAACGGGAGCTCACGTTAGTCCTATCGTTCAACTGGAAGACAAGTCGAAGTATTCCAAAGAGTTTAACCCCACGACATCCTCGTCACAAAATAAACATTCGTGAAATTCCACACGAATGCACTAAAAAGACACTATAAGGACAGCATAAATGAAATAGACAATCCACATACCATAAAAAGAACACTTTTATCGTAGTGTAAATTCACTGTTTAAATACACTGTGAAACCACCGTAAAAGAGCGGAATTAGCCACACGCACACTGCACAACACCATCCTTAGCACTGTTACACCTGCACTGAGACAGGCTAGTTTTTGCCATCTGTCGATAAAAGATAAGACTATTACGGTCAAAATATCTTGTTGGATGACAGCCGCTTTATATACAAGAGATAAAGTAGATTAAGAGAATACACCCCCTTGTCCGTAATCTACATTCCTTTCTTCTTTTAGGATGGTCGAACTATTCATCTCATTTTTT
>NC_051415.1:17232263-17232771 GCF_015228065.2 Penaeus monodon
AAATGGTATATGTATATTTTGGTCGAACTTTACCCCCTTTTACTAGTAATAAGAAAAATCCTCTGAATTTTAGACCAATAACCAAGTGTAATTTGCAAATTTCTAGAGAATATGATAAGAAAGCAATGAATCGAATTATTGAGAGACACAACTATCTGATAAAAATAATCATGGGTACGAAATAATGCCATTGCAAGATACATACAGTGCTTGGCTCTCAGAAAGGAATATGACAAAGCATCATAAGAAACACATAAAAGAAATCTCATATGGATGAAGGATTTGGTAAATGAAAGATAAATGTATACAGTATAAAGACATAAACAGTGCATGGATACAAGTAAACATCATTAATCATTGCATAATCCCTGACTGTTATCTGAATATTTAGGAAGACGGCGTAAATGAATACAAAGGGGAGCAATAAATAAGAATTCGACCCAAAGTTTCAAAAAAAGACATCGAAAGTTTGCTCAAATGTTGCTGAACTACGGACTTTAACACCAAC
>NC_051415.1:17233823-17234611 GCF_015228065.2 Penaeus monodon
GATAAGAATACGTCTTAATTAACTCATGCAATACTCTTTGAGAAAGCACTTGCATATGCATCTAGGTTATGGTAGAAACACGCGATTCTGAACTCTCTGCTGTAAATATGAGTTTCGCCTACTTGCTATAAAGCATCTGCTTGCCTTTCAGAAAGGGATGTGACTATCCCGCTAGCTTCACGTATGAGCCTCGCCCATCGTGAGATTAAACGTTCCATCTGTTACTGGAAGCTATTTAGGCGCTCCGTCATCGCTGAACACTGAACATAACCCTTCGAAGTGAACGGTAGAGAACGATCATCCTTCTTATCGTCACACATGTCGACACTCGTCCTTTCGGCTCTGTTATTAGGTGGTCCCAGGCCATGTTTCTCTTCCGGGCTGAAGAGCAGAGCCGGATCGTGGGCGAGGACGTAGCCGCTGCAACTTCCAGGCTGACCTTCGGTTTCGTTTATACCTGCAGTGGCATAGTTTGAATGCGAATTGATTACTTGAATTTTGGGATTAACATTGAAAATAACATTGGGTAACAGACTGCAGATTTCATTTAGGCATTTTTGGTGCGGCCGTCATGGTTAGATTTACAAATTTACCGTGTATGCGTGATTGCTTTTCCTTTTCTTTTGACTGAAGGCTGGTTTCCTGGTTTTGATCGTCGGTTGAACGCCACTGTATTTTGTCTCTGGGGCTGCGTTTTCCCTCCTCTAGTGCTCTGAAAGAAAGGATGGTGGTCATTGGTTCGTACAGATATTAAATGTTCTTAATGGATCCGTTTGTATGTATCTTCG
>NC_051415.1:17234834-17234967 GCF_015228065.2 Penaeus monodon
ATAAATCTGCTTGGTTAAAAAATGCAGACTTTTCTGAAGGCATTAACCACAAACAGTCTGTACCATCATGGGATGTAAGATTCTTTGATACGATCAAAGCCAATGTTCTCCCTAAGAATGTATTTGAAAATAA
>NC_051415.1:17235126-17235519 GCF_015228065.2 Penaeus monodon
TAGATACACACAGATGTATATGACTACTATAAGGTCGTGTGGCTCACATGTGAGGCGTTTCGAGGTCACCGCAGCTGCCGTGTAGGTCTTTCTGTGCTGCGCCATCGCCCTGAAACGACCGCGAAATTTAAACACCCAACAATGGTTTCATATCTGCAGTTACTTTTGATTTTTAATACAGCTATTTTCTTATTTCCTTTTCTTTTCTTCTTCTCCCTCTTCGTTCGAGTGAAATAACTCACCTCTTCGGTCAAGACAGACGGTACGTTGATGTGCCTCGTCAGCGCTTTGTGGGTTTTGTTAATGTTTCTGCGGATGCGATAAGTGTAGGGATAAGAATCGCGACGCTGATGTTGAGAATGGAGAAGGATGGCAGAGGTGGTAATGTGGTGT
>NC_051415.1:17235961-17236266 GCF_015228065.2 Penaeus monodon
CTCCTCCGTGTCCCTCTCCGCTGCACCCATCTTACCTGAGGATTTGTCTCCCCATCAGAGCCAAAAAAGTCAAAAGCACCACAGAGACGCTGGCCAGTAGACCAACGATCCAAATCGGCATGGGTTCTGTAAAGTTTCATTTGCTATTTTATGTTGTTTTTATTGAAATATGATACTAATAAATGGAAGAATGAAAGTATGGATGAAACGAGTGCTATTATATCACAAATCTTGGAGTAAAATCGATGGTGAAAATACTAAGCTCTATCCATGCTCGAATTTAACCAAAGCCGATAACGAAAGGC
>NC_051415.1:17236335-17236611 GCF_015228065.2 Penaeus monodon
TTAAGACGAAAATGTCATCACATTTTTCCTAACAGACCTTTTTTTATACTGTATGTTTTCGTAGACCAGTCCGAATAACCGCTTCGGTACAGGAGTCGAAGACATATGGTATAGTTGGTGTCATACTTCAAATCGTGTTTCGGAATCTGTGTTTCGTTCGAAATGTGCGCTGAAAAAAAAGGAAGTTCAAGGCACTCTGTGTATTGCATGTGCACTGCCATTTGCATGTTGATGTGTTACAACGTGTGCAAGCGTGTTTATTTTGTACTGATCGTA